>NC_069783.1:144305828-144613981 GCF_027406575.1 Nycticebus coucang | reverse complement strand
AGAAAGGCGACTGCGCCAACTGGCGGCAGGAGGTAAGGAGGGCTCTCCAGGTGGGGAAAGACTCCGCCTCCAGAAGGACCAGTGCACCTATTGTAAGGAATGTGGACACTGAGCCTGTGAGTGCCCCAAGAAACAGACCCCCAGACCTTCATGCCCCTCCTCAGTGCCAGTCTTAGAGCTAAGCGGGCTCGAAGGATAGGGAGGTCAGGGCTCATCACCCCTCCCCGAGCCCCAAGTAACTCTCAGAGTGGAGAGGACCCCAATAAATTACCTAGTGGATATCAGGGCCCAGCACTCGGTCCTGACCCAGGACCACAGCCCTATGGATACCCGGAAATCATGGGTCCAGGGGGCCACAGGCATCAAACAATGTTCATGGACTACCCGAAGAACTGTGGACTTAGGCGTGGGCTGGGTATCCCACACGTTCATGGTTATCCCAGACTGCCCCTACCCCCTCCTTGGGTAAGACCTCCTAACTAAAGTAGGGACTCATATCATCTTCAAAGACCCCCTTGGGGGTCTCCTGGTTGTCACAGATCAGTATGGGAGTCTCATACAAATACTCACCTTACAACTTGAAGATGAGTACAGACAGCCTAAGAGCAATCAGCCAACAGATATCACTGTATGGCTGAAAACTACCCGCTTGCCTGGGCTGAGACTGGAGGAGTGGGGCTAGCGGTCATCATAGAGCTCAAGCCAATGGCTGAACCCGTATCAGTACAGCAGTATCCCATATCTCAAGAAGCCCGGCGGGGCATCACGCCTCACACCTGGAGACTTTTTAAGAGCGGGATATCAGTGCCCTATCAATCTGCACGGAACACTCCCCTGTTGCCTGTAAAAAAGCCACTGACTAATGACTATAGACCAGTCCAGGACCTAAGAGCGGTCAACAAGCGGGAACTAGACATCCACCCCACCATCCCAAACCCTTATACACTCACTATTAAGTGCTCTCACCCCTGATCGAGTATGGTACACTGTTCTCGACTTAAAAGATGCATTCTTCAGCCTCCCACTAGCCCCCCAGAGCCAGGCAATGTTCGCCTTTGAGTGGAATGATGAAGAGCAAGGGATCCATGGTCAACTTACCTGGACCCAGCTGCTGCAAGGGTTTAAGACCTCCCCCACCATCTTCGATGAAGCCCTACACAAGGACCTGAGTGAGTACCGGCAGCAGCACCCTCACCTGACTCTTTTACAGTATGTAGATGACATTCTGATCGCAGCCGAGACAGAAGCAGAATGCCACCAAGGCACCCAGGACTTGCTGACTGCACTAGGAGCTCTGGGGTACTGGGCCTCTGCCAAGAAGGCTCAACAAACTGTGAGTACATCCTTAAGGATGGGCAGCGGTGGCTGTCCCAGGCAAGAAAAGAAACAGTTCTGAAAATCCATCCCCCCCTCAACACAGCAAGGAGTGTGGGAGTTCCTTGGGTCAGCCGGGTTCTGGCGGCTGTGGAGTTCATGGAGATAGCAAAGCCCCTCTATGAAGCCACCCAGGACAGCCTGCCTTTCCAGTGGAGCGCAGAACAAGAAAGAGCCTTCCAGGCCCTGAAACAAGCCTTGCTCTCGGCCCCAGCCCTAGGACTCCCAGATATTACCAAGCCCTTTCATCTGTATGTAGATGAGCACAAAGGCATAGCAAAAGAAGTGCTTGCTCAATCGCTTGGTCCCTGGACCCGGCCGGTCACCTACCTGTCAAAGAAGCTAGACCCTGTAGCAGCAGGCTGGCCCCCAGGCCTACGCATCATTGTAGCCACTGTGTTGATGGTTAAGGATGAAGATAAATTGACCTTAGGGCAGGAGCTGTTGATCACGACCCCTCATGCCATTGAGGGAGTCCTCAAACAGCCACTGGATCGATGGCTTAGCAATGCCCAGTTCGCCCACTACCAGGGCCTTTTACTAAATGCTCCACGAGTCCAATTTCTGCCAAAGTCCTCTCAATCCAGCGACCTTACTGCCAGACCCGGACCTAGATGCCCCCCTGCATGACTGTGTTGACATCCTGGCCCGGGTCCACAGCATACACCAGGACCTCATGGACCAGCCTCTCCCTGATGCAGAAGCCACTTGGTACACAGATGGGAGCAGCTTCATACAGGATGGATGCAGGTATGCAGGGGCAGCAGTGGAGTCTGAGACTGAGACTGTTTGGGCAGAGCCCCTCCCAGCTGGAACATCAGCTCAAAGGGCTGAACTTATAGCCTTAACACAAGCTATGACCTTGGGAAAAGGCCTGAGACGTAACATCTTTACTGATAGCCCATATGCTTTTGCCACTGCCCACATACATGGGGCAATCTATCAAGAGAAAGGGCTCCTCACGGCAGAAGGAAAGACTATTAAAAATAAAAAAGAAATATTTAACCTCCTAAAAGCCTTATGGCTTCCCCAGAAGATAGCTATCATCCACTGCCCTGGCCATCAGCGGGGCAATTCCCCTGTGGCCAGAGGCAACTGGCGGGCCAACCAGGTCGCCAAAACTATGGCCACTTCAATTACCCAAGAGCTTCCTACTACCATGTTGCCAGACCCTGGGCCCCCAACACTCCCACTATCTCCAGAGTATACCCCAGAGGACTTACAATGGATAAAGCAGATCCCACAGGCCCACTCCCCTGAAAAGTACAATGGATGGTACGTCAACTGTGATGACAAAGTGCTCATGCCGGCAAAACTGGGACAGAAAATCCTCAATAGAATCCACTCCTCCACCTACCTGGGGTCGCACAAAATGAAAGACTTGCTGCGCCAAGCCAAAATCAAGAAAAACCAGAACGCCAAAATTGATAAAGTTATAGCCTCATGCAAAGTATGTATTATGACTAACAGTGTATTTAGCCCCCACAATCCAGGGTCCAGGGAGCGTGGTACAGAGCCAGGTGCATACCGGGAAGTGGACTTTACTGAAGTTAGGCCAGGTAAACATGGATATAAATATCTCCTTGTTTTCGTAGACATTTTCTCAGGATGGGTAGAAGCATTTCCTACCAAAAACGAGACTGCACAGGTAGTAGTAAAGAAGATATTAGAAGATATAATGCCTAGGTTTGGAATCCCTAATCAGATAGGGTCAAATAATGGCCCAGCCTTTGCTTCTCAGATAGTGCAGAGTTTGGCAGAAGCCTTGGGGACTAATTGGAAATTGCATTGTGCTTATCGGCCCCAAAGTTCAGGGCAGGTAGAGCGGATGAACCGCACTCTAAAAGAGACCCTGACTAAATTAATCATGGAGACTGGTGGTGACTGGGTGTCACTCCTCCCCTTTGCCCTGTACTGGGTGCAAAACTCACCCTACTTGATAGGGAAAACACCCTATGAAATTCTCTTTGGGAGGCAACCCCTTATAATCCCTAAGGTATACTGCAAGGCCCTTACCTCAGAGGATCCTGACCTTAAAACTTGGAAAGATTATGCAGTAACTTCGCATTTTTACCAAAAGGCACAAAGAGCTGATTGGGAGAGACTCATAGCCCTCTACCACTCAGGACCTGTCCCTGAACCGCACGCTTTCCGACCTGAAGACTGGGTGTATGTGAAACGTCACCAGCAAGAAGCTCTGGAGCCCCGGTGGAAGGGCCCGAACACTGTGGTCCTTGTCACCCGCACCGCACTCAAGGTTGACGGCATCACCTCCTGGATACATTACACGCATGCTCGCCTAGCCGACCTGTTCGCCACCAAAGAGGACTCCACCCCCAAGTGGAAACTCTGCCGGGACACTGACAATCCACTGAAACTCAAGCTGCAGAAATGCCAGGACCCCTAAGGTTACCATATGTGTATTACTTACTGACTTGCTCTGCCTTATTGCCTATTTCCTTCACTACCACCCCCCATCATCCCATTCAAGTAACATGGCTAGTTACTCATGCTGGCACAGGAACCGTGCTCAGCCAAACCTCTGGAATTCACCCTAAAGGTACTTGGTTCCCGGAGCTCATGGTAGACCTCCATGATTTACTAGGCATCACCAAACTTTGGTGTCATCCTAGAATGACCAAGTGGATTTATATCTGCCCCGGGCACCTTCCTGATAAGTGTGGAGGAGCATATTACTATTTCTGTAAGTCCTGGGACTGTGTCTCTACTAGGCAAATATGGTGGGACCCCCGTAGAAAAGGAGACTTGATTGAAGCAAAGCGAAAACATAAATGTCCTCCCATGAAGTCAGAGACCTATAACCCAGAAGAAAACCCCAGGTGTGAAAAGCTTAGCATCAACTTCACTGAAAGAGGAAAACAGTCAGTGGAATGGGAACGTGGCAAATTGTGGGGTATACAATTGTATGACTCTGCTCAGACAGATCCAGGTGCTGTTTTCCAACTCAGAGTCATATACACCCCAGTTAATGACAGGCCCATTGCAGTAGGCCCCAACATGGTGCTTAGACCTCCCCCTGTAGCCACACCTAAGTTCCCCGACTCCCCTAGCTCCCCAGGCCAAGCACTCAGCACCCAAGGTTTGATTCTAAACCACACATTTGCGCCTACCTCAGATCCTGATCCACTTTGGAAATTGGTTGCTGCTACGTACCAGGTTTTAAACAGTTCCAGACCAGATCTTACTAAGTCTTGTTGGTTGTGTGTAGAAGCTAAACCCCCCCTATTATGAGGGAATTGCCCTAATAAGTAAACCTAAAGTTAGCTCCCAAACTAGTGACTGCTGCTGGCAGCAGTCTGGGCCGCAAGTCACCTTACAGTCCATTCTAGGACAAGGAACCTGTCTAGATCAAACACCACCCCCCATACCAGCATTTATGCAATCAAACTTTCTTCTGGGATGGAAGAGGGTATGTGATCCCTGCCAACAATTCCTGTTGGGCTTGCTCTACAGGAGTCACCCCTTGCTTACACGGGCAGTTCTTAACCTAACCCAAGATTTTTGTGTATTAGTACAGCTTATCCCCAAGCTGCTCTATCACTCGGAAAAAGATCTGTACAGAGCGTATGAGCCAGTTATGAGTACAATTAATGGAATTAAAAAAGAACCCGTCACTGCAATAACTCTAGCCATGCTCATGGGACTTAGCATAGCAGGAGCAGGTAAAGGAATCTCATCCTTAGTTCTCCAGGAGAAAAACTACGGTGCCTTGCATGCTGCAATAGACTTAGACATAGAAAGAATTGAAAATTCCATCTCCCACCTTCAAGAATCTCTAACTTCCCTCTCTGAAGTAGTGCTCCAAAACAGGCGGGGGCTGGACTTGCTGTTCTGTCAACAAGGTGGATTGTGCGCAGCCTTAAAAGAAGAAGGCTGTTTTTACGCTGATCACTCGGGAGTAGTTAAGCAGTCAATGGAATTAGTAAGGGAAAGTCTGTGTAAAAGGAAACTTGAATGGGAATAGTCCCAGAGCTGGTATGAATCTGTGTTCAGCAAAACCCCCTAGCTCACAACCTTAATTTCGACTATAGCAGGCCCACTTGTAATCCTATTACTACTATCGACTTTCGGTCCCTGCATAATTAACAAGTTACTAGCCCTCATCTGATCCAGGATCAATGTGGTTCAAATAATGGTTTTACGGGCACAGTATTCTCCCCTCAGCTCTGTATTCACTGGCTATGACGTAGAGCTAGGGCCCGTAAGACCTGCTGAAGACCCATGATTGGATCTTCTATGCACTAGAAAAGGGGGGAATGAAAGAACCAAGCTAACTCCATTTTGTTAAAACTAACGCCATTTTATCTCACAGCCTTCACTGACCCCACTTTGCCCCACAGCCTTCAATTTGCAGCTACATACCAAAGGTGATAGGCAACCTGCTTCCTCCTCCACCCCCAGCTCCAGTATGTCTGCCCCAAGCAATAAGGGAGATAAGGGCACCCACCCTCGGCCCCAGTAGTAGTAAATCCTCCGCAGGCTAATTAGCCCAGATCAAACATTGTCAACAAACATTGTCCAGTTCCCTAAGCCCCTATCAGCTCTCCCCAGCAGTTCGCCCAACTGCCCCTCCCTTTTTCCTTTCTGTATCCTTAAAACTGCTCTTCCCTCTGCAGTCGGGGCTTCTCTGCTCTCCTGCTGTGTCAGGAATGGAAAAGCCCAAGCCCGAGCTTGTGAATAAACTACCTCTTGTTTTTGCATCAGACTTGGTCTTCGGGTGATTTATGAGGGGTACCCCGCAACCTGGGCACAACAGTAGCTTGCACATGGGGGGACACTGCACCAGCGGGGCTTCTGTAAGTCCACTATGCAGTGTACACCCAGCTGCATCTTCTTATATGGGAAACTAGGAGAAGGGGCACCTGAAGAGCTATTGAAAGTGGTGTTTCAAGAGCCAGCCCTTGAGAAAGCCACAGGGTTTTCCAAAAGGGCTTGGTACAGAAGGGAATCTAGGCCAAGGTAGTTGTGCATATGAGACCTACGTAGATTTGTTCCACAGTCATAGTGACACCCAGCATTTACTGAGCAGGACACTGGGATAACAACTCACCTTGTGTTCCAGACACCAGTGGGCCTGTGTTATTATCTCCATTTTATAAATGTGAATACTGAGACCTAGAGATGAGTTCACCGAGTCATGTAAAGTCACCTCAGTGGTAACTGTCCTGAGCTGGGATTCAAACGCAGGCAGTGCAGAGCAACCAAGATGAGCAGAGACTAGGCTCCAAAGGAACTCAGATTCCAGGCCTGGAGGTCTGGACTTCTTCCCAGGTGCAAGGAGTATGGTACAGCCTCAGCTGCTTCAGAAAGACCCCGCAAGTCCCTGTATCAGAGAAGGTCTGGCAAAATCTCATTCTGCTTTTGAGATGACTATACGGTGAGCCACAATCATAAACCAAGAGGAAGAGCTATCAGAGGTGTGTTTAGCTAATCCTGGGGGGAAGAGGAAGGTATCAGGCCAGCTTTGAAGAGCACAGAGCCAGAGGAGCCAGGGGAGGTTACCAGCCTGTACTTTGCTTTTTTCTTGTTTACACTGTATTATTTTACTACTTACATTTTTAATATCATGGGAAGAATATATATATATATATATATACACACACACACATACATATATATACACATATATATACCCTTTTGTATTTTTTTTTTTTACTTTGAGTAACTTAATCATTGTTTCTCATTGCCTTATAACTTTTCTTCCAGTATTAGGCAAATATAATACATAATGTATTTTTTTTTTCAGATTAATGTAAGGGTACGAATGTTTAAGTTACATTGTTTTCACTTCTTTTTTTTTTTTTTTCGTAGAGACAGAGTTTCACTTTATGGCCCTCGGTAGAGTGCCGTGGCATCACACAGCTCACAGCAACCTCCAACTCCTGGGCTTAGGTGATTCTCCTGCCTCAGCCTCCCGAGTAGCTGGGACTACAGGCGCCCGCCACAACGCCCGGCTATTTTTTTGTTGCAGTTTGGCCGGGGCTGGGTTTGAACCCACCACCCTCGGCATACGGGGCCAGCACCCTGCTCACTGAGCCACAGGCGCCGCCCTTCACTTCTTTTTTTTATTGTTGGGGATTCATTGAGGGTATGATGAACCAGCTTACACTGATTGCATTTGTTAGATAAAGACCCTCTTATAATTGTGTCCCACCCACAAAAGGTGTACCATACACCATGACCACCCACCTCATCCATCCTTCTCTCTGCTCTCCCCATCCCCCACCCCCCACCATGTACCAGGTCATTAATTGTCCTCATATCAGAATTGAGTACATAGGATTCTTGCTTCTCCGTTCTTGTGATGCTTTCCTAAGAACTATCTGTTCTACTTCCATCCAGGTTAATACAAAGGATGTAAAGTCTCCATCTTTTTAGTGGCTGAATAGTATTCCATATATAAACCATTGTTTTCATTTCTAAGGTAAAGTTCAAGTTGTAGGTGAGTCCTTCACCCATGGGGCATGTTGAACACCCTCACTTTATGCACATTAGGTGAGAACCTGCCAATCACACTTCCTCCTCTCCTTTTCACCTCACCGTCCTCTCCCCTTCCCAACATTAGAATATTCTGGTGTTTTTCTTTCCTGTGGGCATGTAGTTATCTATATGTTTGTTTATATTAGTATTGAGTGCATTGGATACTTGTTTTTCCACCCTTGTGACACTTTACTAAGAAAAATACGTTTCAACTTCAGGTAAACACAACAAATGTAAAGTCTCCATATTTTCTTACAGATGACTGTATACGTTGATGAGCACTTGAGTTGCTTTCACGTCTTGGCAATTGTGAACTGAGCTGCAATCACCACTCTAGTGCAAATGTCCTGCGGTAAAATTATTTTTTTTTTCCTTCTGGGTAGGTACCTAGTAACGAGATTGCAGGATCAAATGGAAGGTCCACTTTTAGTTCTTTGAGAACTCGCCATCCTTATTTCCATAGAGGTTGTGTTAGTTTGCAATCCCACCAGTAGTGCAAATGTGTTCCCTTCTCTCCACCTCTACACCAGCATCTGCAGTGGCATGATTTTGTGATGTGGGCCAATCTAATGGGATTTACCAGCCTGCACCTTATTTTAAGGTCAGCCTTATCTGGGTGCACATCCCATATCTGCCCTTATTAGCCCCATGACTGGGACAAACGACACCTCTTTGAGATTTAATTTCTTCACTTGTCAGATGAGCATAACAAGATCCATTCTTATGTGGTCACTATAAGGATTAAATCCAATGGCAGTTATAGTAAAACTCTGTGTGGCGTGCTTTCCTATGCTCTGCCATTCCTCTCAGCTTTATCTCCTTATTAACTCATCTAAGCCTTGCAATAAATTTCTGAGACATGACCTAGTACAGGAGATGAAAGGAAGTATGCTCTGGGGACTGTCCTGGGGTCACACAGCTGGTGAGAGGAGGCACCAGAGTGAAGCCCAGGTCATCTCTCTCTAGAGTCTGAGCTGAGCCCACCAGGCTCTCCAATAGGTAATGTTTAATGAGAGATTACTACCTGCCTTAGCATAATGAGAACAATCCCTTTTAGTATATATGGTGACACGGTGGCTAGCACAAAACAGGTCCTCAGTAAACAGCACACACAGGTGTATGTTGTGCACACATATTATACACGCATTAGTTCAAAATCATAACTATTTGATGCATGTATCTCACATGAGTGTGAAAGAGACAGAAGTGACTTGGCTAACAAAAAAAAAAAAAAAAGGAAGAAAGGAACCAGGTCTGGAAGACAGAAACTGGAAAGTTCTACCGTGAAACATCCACCTTTTACTTAGTTGAAAAGCTCATCCTGGCTATGTTGGGCAGACACTGCAGTGAGGTCACGAAATCCAAGGAAGAAGACCCCCTGGCCCTGCAAACACATAGGGCCTCAAATAGTCCCTCAGAGGCCTAGGGCTCCTGCAAAGCCAGCTGGGATAGGACAGAATTGATTGGCTGGGGGGGGCCCAGCTGCTGGCGGTGAGTATCTCACTCTTCTCCTGTGACATTATCTGTCTGTTTCTGTGTGTGGCTGTGCAGGTGGGAGGGAAAATCAATGATGTGCTCAGGGGATGGAGGGTCTCATCTTTGCTCCCAGCCTCTCCTAGTCAAATACTCCGTGCCCAGTGTCCCATTATTAGCACAGTAGGGAGAGATGAAAGCAGCGGCCACATCCTGGGGCATTGATGACCACAGAGACATTAACTAAATGGGTGTCCACCTGAGCCTCCTGGTCCTCACCAGCACCTCATTCTCTGCAGAAACACAGCTGCACCTACGCACTTCTAACAGCCAGGGAGGGAGACAGTGTGATGGCCTTTGGGTGCTGAGAGGCAGAAGAGAACGGGAAAGATCAAGATCAAATTGAACTCCTGGATTAGCTAATGGTGGGCACCCTGGGTGCACACTTGCTTATTCAAACACAGCCCTGAAAACTATTCTTTCGATTAAACCTGCTGCCAGCTAATCGTCTCCCCAGCTGGCCCTGCTGAAAGCGAAATTTCCAACAAAGGCACTCACAGCCTGCCCTAGTGGGTGCAGCAGCCTCGCCTCTCTCGATTCCCCATTCATTCCAAACCCCATTCACTGAAAACCCAAGCCCTTTTATACTTCTCAGCCCTGGTACATGCGGATCCTTCTCTCCAAGGTTCCCTTTCCCTCCACCTCCCAGGGTGAGCCATTTTTGATGCTTTAAGACCAGATTAAATTGTTATGTTATCCGGGAGGTTTCCCCATCTCCTCAGTGAGGGTAGCAAGATCCATTCTCTAGGCATCCAGGTTACCACCAGCATCCCTGGGTGACCTAAGCTCTCATCACATCGTATTATCACCTCCTGGAATCACTGTGATCCCCCAGTCTAAACTGACCATCTAGAATGTGATGATCCTATGGCATTTTCTGCTGAAAGGAAGACACAACCATAGCCTTCCAGGGGTGTACAAGTCATTACAAAAATTATGTAGGTTCTAGACATGGGGAATATACAAACTCTGCCATGTCCCAGCAGTGTAACCTCGAGAAAATCCTTTCACCTCTCTGAGCTTCAGTTTCTTTGTGTGTAAAAGGGGAGTGATCATAGATGCTCCCTCGGGGGGATGCTAGGAAGAGTGAATGAGGTGCTGAGTGAAAAGCTGCTGGCATACAGTAAGAGCTCTGGCCCTTGGCTGTCACCGTAGGCAGGTGTGTCCCCAGGGGTCACAGACAAGGTGTTGTCTACTCCTGGTGGCCTCTTACCTGTCCTGTGCAGACGTAGAGCTTCCAGAATTTGTGACCCTGCAAGCTGCACCCGCAGTGCTGGGATGTCAGGGGCCAGAAGCCCACCTGTCCCTGGCTTGTCTCCACCAGGCTCCAGCGACACTGAAGATCCCTGCCCGCCTCTGCTCTCCACCACAGGGTTCGGCACCAGGCAGTGGATAAAGTGTAGACGTGACCGTCTGATCATGCTGGTCAAGGCATCCTAGGACCAAGTAGAGAGGAGGTCGGGACCAGCTGTCTCAAGGAGAGATGGACATGGGTCTGGACACTCCCCAAACATCCATTCAGACTGGCCTAGGCATCTTCCGGGGCCCTTGTGTCCTACACCAAGGACCTCCCACCTGTTGCTTGATTTGTGTTCATTAGAAATAAGGGCCTTTGTTGAAACAGATGCAGAAACTAAGGCCTACAGAGGGCAAGCAAGTGGCTCCAGGTCACAGGGACAATATTCTGGGACTAGACCCCAGGACTTAGTCTAAGGGCTCCCAGAATGATACGCTGAATGTATTTCAAAATTCATCCTTCCCGCATCTCAGCCCATTCTCAGTGGGGCTCAGCCTGACAACTGACCAATCACACGTACTTAGCTGTTAATGGATTCAGGCAGCTGGTCCAGTGACATAGTTATATCCAGAGCTGGGTCTTGTTTGCACCCTCCCCCCAGGGAGAGCCTAGTGGTGGGAAAGGCATACGGGGCTAGTCTGTCTCCAGTATCTCTCTGCTGGCTTGTGGGAAGTCCCCTGAGCCACCCAACTCAGTCCCAGATAGCCGAGACTTTGGCCTCAGACTTGAATCAGTCACTTCCCAGGGCTCTGACTATGGCCACACTTCTTTGCTACTTGGAGCCTTGGTTTCCTCCTTTGTGAGGTGTGGGGCTAAGACTGGGGCTTCCTGGGAAGGGTGGAGATGACACAGGGAGAGGATTCGTCCTGGGGGAGGAGAGGACGTGTGGCAGCCAGGGCCTCCACCCCACAGGAAAGGCCACCTGCTCACCACCTGCAGCTTGATCTGCGAGCACAGGGCTCTCCTCCTCACTGTCGCAAGGCTGCCGGCGAAGGTCCTTCTTACCACACGGCTCCTCTGCAGGGCCTGTGGGGAGGTGCCCTCCAGCCCTGCCACAGCCCAGCACACGGGGGGCAGCTTGGCCCGGGCCTGGAACAGGCTCCGCAGCTCCTCCCTGCAGGTGGAATGGAAGGCAGGGGCTTTAGGGGGCTACTGGGGGAAGCCTTGCCCTGGATGAGGACCAGTGGAACGAACCCACCTTGCTTCCTGACACTCTGCTCCTCACAGCCTCCGGTTAAGTCATACGTCCCAGCTGCTCCCCTTTATTCACATTCCCTCTGCCAGCCAAGGCTTTGCTTCATGACAAATGCCAGCTTCCTCATCAAAGCCTCTCTGCCACCTGCAAATGCTCTGACCCTCCCGTGTCTTTAGTTCCTATGTGCTTTGGATATTCCAGTCATTTACACACTCGCGGCAACTCTACTAAGCCTGTGCTTTCTGAGAGCACAAAAATCATCTTTGTTATCCCTAGAACGGGCCAGACCATCATAGGTGTACGCCACGTGTTTTGTGCAAGAATGAATGACTCCCAGGCCAAACTGCCAGTTTCTGAAGCTGCAAAATAATGTCAACTAAATACCCGGCCCAACTAACCCAAGCAGAGAGCACCTTCTCTTAGCATCCCTGCCGTAGACAGGGCCCGAGATTGGTGGCAAGGGCGCTGTATTGTTGTGTCTGCTCTGAAAAAACCCAACCTGGGCTGCCCTCTTCTTTGGGTCCACTATGAACCACGCTCCTTAATAAGGCATCTGCTACTTTACATCACCAAAGACTTCTTAGATCTGACATCTCAGCGGGCAGTGTCATTCCCATCTCTCAAATAGGAAACTGAGGCCCAGGACATGCAGCTTGAATTTGAACATCTGCCTGACTTCAAAGCTGTCCTACAGCCACTGAAGTTTGCAGCCTCCCCCGCCCTTATTCAAATGTGGAGGAAATAAATAAAAGTAACCCAGAGGAAGGAAAGTGACAGCTCGCAGTCACTCAGGTGACAGGGGAAGGATGGGGACTTGGGTGAGGCTCCCTTGTTCAATCCTCTGGCTCATCACTAATCTTTCTCTAGCCCTATCCCCTGCCTTGATCTCTGTTCAGGAGCTGTATACCCACCAGCCCTCCTGGATTTGGGATTTCCAATCAACTCTGACCACCGTGCCCTAAGAATTCTCCAAGGTGCACTTAGACTCAAGCTGTATCCTGGCCCTGACACTTTTTTGCCATGTGATCAAAGGTAAGCCACTTCATCATCTGGGGCCACAATTTTCTTGTATGTAAAATGTGGCTAAGGATCCGGTGTTGTTTTAAGGAGACTTAAACTGCTCCTTCTGCAGTTTTCTTCCCAGTGTGAGGCACTGAGTGGGTAGTCAGTCAGTGTTCCCTCCTCACCCTCCTGCCCACCTGAGACACCAGCACCTCCATGGGGGGGTCTCAGTTTCTATTCTTGTGTCTGAGCTCTGCCCTGCAGGATCCCAGCATGGGAACTTGGGAACACCCCCCCCCCACACACACACACACACACACACACAAAACAAGCCTTTTCCAACAACCTTAGGAACTGAAAGCAAATTACCGCGGGCCCTGCGCCAGCACTTGCGGGATGAGCCACCAGGGAACACAGTGAGCCTTTTTTAATGCGATAAAATGTGTCATTTCGGTTTTATAACCTCCTAGTTCTAGGATGTCCATAAAAGTTGTTCCAGTCGCATCATCTCTCAGACACTTATTGCAAGGCAAAAAGCCAAAATAAGAAGTCACAGCTTTTTAGCTTCTGTTCCACCTCCCCAGAAGGCCAGCTTTTGTCCTCGGCTGGATTCGCTCAGGCCCTGGGGAGACATTGCGCTGCTCCAATTCAAGTTACAGCTCTTTGTTCCATGACTGACAGAGGGAAGGGCCTCCTGGACCAGCCCACCCTCCCTGGCTTGCTGTGTTTGTACCGCCCAGGTGGGGAGGGAACCACGGTGCCTCGTATGCCCTGGCAGCATCCATCCCAACCCCAAGCCCTGGCTCACCTTTTCGACTGCTGCAGGATCTGGGAGGCCTCGAGGGCTGAAAGATTGGGCTTGGCTCTGTGGAGCCAGCCTGTGAGGTCATAGCGCACGGGGTCCTGTCCCAGCTGGTGGGAAATCTCCCACTGCAGGGGCTGCTCACAGGTGCGCAGGGCAGAGGTCCCTGAAAACAGTCACAGCAACAAGAGTGTTGGGACTGGTGGAGAAACTCTGCAATCAGTTGACATGCTCCAAAACACACTTTTCCCATTTTAATATGTTTCCAAATAGCTAAAGCTGGTGGTGGAAGGCACCCACATTTCTCCTGCTTTAGTGAATTTGTACACATTGTTTCTCAAGTAGATTCCCTTCCTCCTTGCTTTGTTAAAGCCAGAATACCTGTTTTTCCCCCAAACATCATCAATACACACAATTTCTTGAGTTTTACTATACCTATATCTATATCTATCTCCCTGTACCACCTGGGCTGTGATTTACTTAATGTTTTCTTTAAACTGATTCACATTTTCACAAGTACAGTACGTTCATTTAAAAAGAAGCATTATGTTGCAGGTTTGATGAGCAAGCTATGTTTATTTTCTAATAGGCATGGAAATAAATACATAATGATTAAATATTTTTTAAATGTTTAGCTGGTGTGCCACCTAAAATCATTTTGAATATCACCACGCAAATAAATGTATAGCATACTCTGGGGAGACTGCATCTAACCCTCTACTGCCTTTAACCTTTTGCTGATGTTCCTGAGTCTCAAAGTGTTGGTCTCCATATCCCTGGGGCTTACTGCCCTGCAAGACACATCAACAGAGTCCTGAAGTGCTTGTGGAATGAATGAAGGAATGAAGGGTCACTTATTATGTCATTCTGACTGTTGTGTTACTCTGATGTTGAGTTCAGATGTTTGGGATGGTTGTCCCTACACTGAATGGCCCCGGGCTGATTAGTATTTGGAGTGGTAATATTGTTTGGATTCTTCTATCTATTCTCAGTGATCTTGCTATGCTTTCCTGCTATTGTCAACAAACTCAGATGCATTAGAGTCTTGGAATCTTTTCCCAAATCCAACTTGCTACCTCTAATCTGCAGTAAACTAAAAAACAAAGGACCTGCATTTCTTAGAACTCCGAGCAAAATAAAGACAGCCGGAGAGTCTGTGAGGAAAGGGCCTGCCTCCTGCCACCTGTTTGGCTTTTCAGAGGTCTTTTGTGCTCACTCACTGATTGCCTCTGTGTCCCGGATAATTGAAGTTACCAGCAAAGAACATTTCTAGTTAAGTGAGGTTTTTCTGCCTCGAGAGCCTCCCATGAGTCTTTCAAAGGTGGGTAGTCCCTGCCCTCAAAGGGAAGCACCTTCAAATGGGAGAGAAAAGCATCCCTCCTGGAGCCAGATGACAAAGTGCACACCGGGCTCTGCTACAAATGTCCCTGGTGTCCCTACAATGCTGCAGGTGTCTGTGGCCCTCCTCCACGGAACTGGATGCAACCTGAAGACATGGGTTGTGTTGGTGCATCATTACAGGCAGCAAAGATCACAGATCCAGGCTGTGCATGGGGACCCCAGCAGAGCTGGGGGAGAGGGATGAGGGAAGAGAGGATGATGATGTTTATTAAGCCCCAGCTCCTAGCACTCTCTGCTGGGCATACTATCACGAGTGGTATCACTCTGACCTCACTCTGCCCAGTGACCTGAGCATCTCTGAGCTGGTTTCTAGAAGATGAGGCAGTTTGCATCATCTGCTGGTCTCATAACCTGCCTTTGTCTAGGCTGAGGGTCCGCAAGCACGTGGAGATGTCACGTTTCCCAGGAATCCAGTTCCAGGCCTGCTTGTTAGTCTCATTCACTCCTTTCTCCCAGGGCTGTTTTTCACACCACACTTTGTTCATCAAAGCATCCTGAATAAAGCCTCTCACTTTCAGAAGCCCTATGGAAACTCCTGAAGTTAAAGCTTTACCAAGATATCTCTTTTCTGGCTTCAGCCTTAATCACCCACCCCAGGAGTCTGAACCCCACACAGGATCCCATTCAGTTTCTCCAATGTTGAAGAATGCCTGTCTCCTGAAGGTCCACTGGAGCTGGGCCCCATGAGGGCTCGCCACAGCCCCACTGGCCCTTGTGGGGACACTCAGCAAATGTACCTTAAGCAAAGGTAAGAGGTCACAGTAGGGAGAGCCGGTTGAGCCAGAAGGCCCAAGTGTTCTGGTTGATTGAATGTTCTCATTAACTCAGAGTTAATCAGAATGCCCTAGAGGAAAAGAACTTCTTTTCTTTTTTCAACCAAACTGCCTAAATTAATGTGTCTGTCTCTGCTGGTTCAGGGAACAGGATGTAATAGAGTCTTTCTCTTGGGAACTGAGATCCATATAGCATCCTGGGAGAGGTGTCTGAGATTGGCACCAGCAGGCCTCAGGGAGAAGGGGAGGGGGCCACAAAGCTGGCCAGATCCCCCTCTGCCCGGCCTTGCCCTCCAAGACCCCCTGCTACTTCTGACGGTGCACTTTGTCTCTTTCACCTAAACGGCTGGACCCAGAAAACATTCCATTTGAAAATTTCATTTCATTTAAATCTGGGGCACGGAGTTTCCACATATTCATCAATTTCATAACTAGTATTCACAGCATGCTTGATTGCCCTAGTGGTGCCAGGAGCTGCCCCTGCAGAGGTCAACAGCTCAGGCCTGTCCTCACAGAGCTGGCGTTGAGATGGCCAGTGTTCAAGTGTGGGTGTGCCCTGGTGACCACTGCAGTGGAGAAGAGGAAAGCAGGGGGCGGAGATGGGAGCGTAGGCGGCCGGGACGGGAGCGGGTGGTGATCCTACGTGAGGTGGTCAGAGAGATCCAAGACGCTCTTTGTGCAGGAACGTGGAGGAAGAACAGCCCAGGTGGAAGGAACTGCCCATTCCAGAGCCCCAGGGGGAAAACGTGCTTGGGGTGTTCAAAGAGCAGCACAGAGATCAGTGTGATGGGAACCAGAGGAAAGATGTGGATGTCCCCTTGCCATGCTCAGGGCCTGGGGACCCTGAACAGACAGAGGTGCCGCTTCCCTAAAGGCACTCATACCATGGGGGCTTGGGAGAATGGCAAGACGAAGCAAAGACTAGAAATATCCACAGCCTTACAGAGCCTGGTGAGGGCCCCAAAGGGAGTAAACAAGGAGTTGTGATAGGGCAGGGCTCCCCAGCTTCAGACAGGGCGCAGAGACGGTCTCTGGAGGAGGAGGCGACACGAATGCCACAACAGCCTCAGAGACAGGGTGGTGACTTCCTAGAAGCCACACACACTCTAATTCAGCAGCCAGCAGGGAGCCAGTTTCTGCCTCTGTGGTCCAAATCCTGAGCCGTCCACAGCTCTACCCGCTGGCCACTTTTGGATTTGAGTGAGGGGCCTCTTCCACTCCCCGAAGCCTCCTCTCCTGAGTTCATCAAACATGGACACAGGCGCCACTTTAGCCTAAACAGGGTTTGTGAGCCTGCCCTGCTTTGGGAATGAGAGTGTCTTTGTTTAGTGCGAGCTCTGTGCTTGGTACCTGGAGGGCCCTGGGAAGCCCGTGGCCTTGGTAAGGGCTGGGTCACCTCACTGTACGTGGGGTGCAGTGAAGCTCACAGGTCTGGCTGGGACTAGGTCTCTAGAAATGGTATTTCTGACTCTTCTGCCTCCTCTTCATCCTCCTTCCCTGGCTGGCAAAGGGGCGATGCACCTCGAACCCTGGCACCTAAGTGGAGGGGAGTCAATCGTTGCTGGGGTCAAGTCAAATGCTGGGACCTTTCCAGAGTTCAGACAGTCCATGGCCACATTGTGACTTTCCTGAGCCCTAAGCACTTTTGCTATCATGAGGCCCTTCCTCCATACAGTACACACACACACACACACACACACACACAGAGTTATGCATTGTTTAAGGATGGGGACACATCAGACAAGTGTGTCCTTAGGTGACTTGGTCATTGTGCAGACATCACAGATTGCACTTACACAGCCTAGATGGGCTGGCTCACCAGTGTGTTGCACAGTCCCCAGCACAGCTACCCTGTAGCTGCTCAGAGCTTTTGTAGAATATATGACCGATGAGCACATGAACGGTGAAAGCACCATGTTTCTGCACTCAGAGCCTCTGTGCAGGCCTTGTCAGGACTTTTCCTGCAGCTGATGAGGACGGATCAAATGGCCAGAATGGATTCAGTGCCGCCCCCACCTCCTTGCTCCCTTACCTTCAGCCCCAGCTCCTTTCTTCTCAAAGGCCGTGCACAGGCGCTCCAGGATCGTGCTGTCACTGGAACCCTCCATTCGGACCTCTTCATCCAAGACAGAGAAAAGGCCCTTTGCATCCTCAGTACCTCCTCCAGCTGGCAAGTGGACCTGGCAGGGGACCCAGGATATGCTGAGGGGCCCTGATCCTCTTCAGGGGCTTCTCTTCCCACTGACACGGAGTAGGGGGATCCAGGTCTCAAGCACCAGGACTCAGAATGTTCCTGTCCCAACCCAGATGCCCATTCACCCCCAGACTCTCAGTCCTGAAGCCACGAAACTGTAACAACCTGTCAGTTGCAAAGGGTCTGAATCCTCATCTCCTGTGTGACCTTGGGCAACTTACTATACCTCTCTGAGCCCCATTTCCACCTGTATAAAATACCCTCCTCAGAGAGGTGTGGTGAGGATTTCTGCAAATTGCCCAATTCTAGATACACATGGGTAGCTGATCTATTCGTGCACAGCCAAACATGAAAGGATTGATTCTATTTGTATCACTTCCTCGTAGAAGTCTTTGTATTTTTAAAACCAAAATCTTAGGGGGGAAAAAAAAAAACAACAAGCACTCAAAGAACATTTCAGGGAAGGAAGGTGAACTTGATCCAATAGCACAGAACGGAATTTTAAATTTAGCTGCAGGCTTCAGAGACCACCTAATCAGCCCTGTCATTTTGCATATGGGAAAGTGAAAGAGGCCTGGGGACAGTAAAGTATTTATCCAAAAGCCCACGAGGAGTTGGTACAACCCTAAACAGCACCCAGTGGCACCGTAATATACACAGTGATCAACTGTCTAGAGGTACCCAGGAAATAAGACTTCCAGGGCTAAAGCCAGAAGTCTTGTGCAAACCTGGACATTTTGTCATTTATACTGGGAAACCCAGGGAGTGGAAGGGCACAACCAGGATCTCCAGGAGAGTCACAAAGGCAGAGTTGGAACTGGTATCCTGGCCCTTCACCTCAGCCGTCCTCACTGGGTTTGACACTGATACCAAGTTGTCTTTAGAAGGTAGCTACTCACAGCCACAGGCCAGTGGCCCTGGGCCCTACCCCACCTTTCCCAAGGAACACTCCTGAAACTTCCTTCCCCTTCCAAGGGGAGACACAGCTGAGGAAGCCTGGTGGGGAGGAATGCCGACCCAAATCGTGGAGATGCTGACTGGAGGCACACACGTGGCTAACAGCTGGCAGGACTCACACACAATGCAGCTTTGCAGTGGCAGGTGCAACCCACTGTAGAGTGAGAGAAAGCCTGCAAACCACCCTCCTCACGCTGGTCAACAGGAGACAAGGCATGAAGCAAAGGACAGCCTACAGGCCAAACGTAAGAGAAAGGCCGCCTGCAGGCCACCTCCTGTGCCAGTCCACACCCGCTATGCAGCACCTCACTGATGGTCACAACAACCCCAGGAAAAGTATCACACCCATTGTGGAAGAAGAAAACTGAGGCTTAGAGAGGTGAAGTGATGTGCCCAAGGTCACCAAGATTGGACCAAAGCATGGCAGGTTCCACAGCCCCAGCTCTTTCATGCCAAAGTGTGAAGGAGGGAAACAAAAGGCCAAGTGGAATAATACAGTTTGGGGTGAGCAGAGGTGCAGCTCTGGGGTCAGCAAGGTGGGTTCTAGGGAAGAGAGGCAGCTAAACACTCAGGGCAACACCCAAACTAATGTCTACCTATCCCCAAAGGAGTTCAGGGGCCTGGGACCAAACAACACTCCCACCCTTTATTCCTCAAGGCTCCCAAGTCTTTGCCTAGACATAGCAACCTCGTAGGTCGGGACCTCTGATCTTTCCAGACCACAGTGGCTGGAGGGTCCTAGCCAGGGCCTCGGGACTCCCTTCAGCTCAGATCGTGGGTTCCCAGGCACGAATCTATCTCCTAGCACATGGAGTCAGTGTACAGCAATGGTTCTCAACCTGAGGACATTTGAATCTCCTGAGTCCTGGCAACACTCCAAACCAACCCACCCCTAGACTGGGTCCCCGGCACCAGCCTTTCTAACTAGCCCGGGGTGAGGGTGGGCTTCTAGGTGCAGACAGCATTGAGGACCATCAGTTTAAAGACATGACTCAACTGGTGTTTCAGCCAAAAGGCCACATAACATCTGAGACCCCTCCGTTGGCGGGCCCTGCATTACCTGGGAGGGATTCTGATCCACGACAGCCACGGTGGGCCCTGGGGAGGCCTCTGGGAGGTCAAACTGCACAGGAACACCTTCCTGAAAAAATCATAGCATTTAAAAGTTAGGTCCTTCGGAGGACAGAATGGACAAGGGAACTTCTGGAGCAGGACAAAGCAGCAAAAATGTTCATTTCTCCTTGGCCTTTTCAAATTATGGTGTATGTTATGGCAAAATAAACACAGCATGAAATATACCATTTTTAAGCTTTGTCAAGTGTATATAGTTCCGTGGTGTTGAGTGCCCTCCCATTGTTAAACAACCATCACTACCATCTATCTCCAGAACTTTACCAATCCTTCAAAACTGAACCTCAGAGCCTCTGAAACAAAAACCCCCTCTTTCCCCACCAACCCTTCCCCCTGGCCACCACTATAGTACTTTCTGTCTCTGTAATTTTGAACTATTCTAAGTGCCTTATGTAAGTAAATCATTGGTGACTTGTCCGTTGGCGTCTAACTTATTTCACTCAACATCATACCTTCAAGGTTCATCCACGCTGGACCATTTTGTCAGAATTCCCTTCCTTTTAAAGCTCCCCGTGTGCATGCTCATTTTGCGCTTTCCTTTTTGTGTTGGTGGCCATCTACACTTAGAGTCACTTCCACAGTTTGGCTGCTGTAAATTACACCGCTCTGCACACAGGTGTACAAGCACGTCCTTTAGTTCCTGATTTTAGCTATCTTGCACGTGTCCTCAGAAGTGGAACTCTGAATCACACGGTAATTCTATTTTTAATGTTTTCAGGCACCTCATTCTGTTTTCTAGAGTGGTGGCACCATTTCACATTCCCACCACTCCCACACAAATGTTTCGGTTCCTCCATATCCTCGCCAACACTTGTTATTTTCTGGGTGTTGGTTGGTCTGTTTATTTTGATAGTAGCCATCCCAGTGGGTGTGAGGTGATGTCTGGGTGTGGTTTGGGTTCGCCTTTCCCTTACTCTTGGCGATGCTGAGCATCTCTTCACATACATTTGTAACTCTTCTTAGGAAGAAGTTTCCAGTTTCCATTGGGGTGGCCTGGCTGTTTTGCTACATCACTCCTTGGCTTTTGTAGGAGAATAAAGGTAGCAGATCAACATCCCAATCATGCCCTAATCTTGTTCAGTGTTGTTATAAATCATGGTGAGAGTTTTGTCAGGTACTGATAATTCAGCATAAACTTTTTAAATATTCACTGACAAGCTAACAAAGTATTAAGATGGGTGCCTGGAACTGGAGGGAACAAGCATAAACTAGGGATAATAGTGATCATGTAAAAGTTTCTAGAAATGTCCATACAATGCTGTGTTGTTCATAATGCCTTGTTCATCACAGTGTTGTTTATTAGGCCTTGAACTTGGAAGCCACCCAGATGTGCACAGGAGAGTTAAGATAGATCCAATATAACCATCGAAGTGCATGTTCATGAAGATTTGCAAATGGAAGGAAGAAATGTGAATAGTGTAATACCACGAGAAAAATAACATGTTTAAAAATGACTGGTAAAATCCAGAGAACAGTAACAGTGGTTACTTCTGGGTGGTGTGGCTAAAGATTGTATTTGAGGCTTCTATTTATATGCACCTTCCAGTGTTTTAATAAAGAACATGAATTACTGTGATAATCAGAAATAACTGAAATATTATGGGGAAAAATATAATAGCTGCTAGCACATTACAGAATACTTAATACAGCTAGACACTTTCTATCCTACTTCATGAAATACCCAAAACAGCCCCTTTAGGGAATATAACAAAAATGATCATAAAAACAACCTTGGTTCTCTGTCTTTTCCATATCCCCACTCTTTGCAGACTGACATTGCAGCTTCTTTTCCCAACCCTTTGAATTAGTGCCCAGAATTGGACTTTCTGTGACTGATGAGACAGCAAAAATGATTGTGCCAGTTCCAAGCCTGGGCCCCATGGTGCCCTGAACACTTCAGCTCACTCCTGTGGAGCCTGTTTGGCACCGTGAGGGCAGCCTGGGCCAGCCTCCTGGAGGACGTGATATTTATGGAGCAGGGATGAGGTCATCCCAGCTCACAGCCAGCTGACCCCACACACATGCAAGAGCCCAGCCATGATCATCACTGCCAATTGCCAGACTTACTGCTGACCATAGACTCAAGAGCTGTACCAGCCAAGGCCCCGAGAGCTGCCTCGGTTACCCAGAGGCTTATGAGCAAGAAGCAATGTTTTTGTTCCTATTGTTTTTAAATAATCCACTATATTTGGGGTGGTTCATTATGCAGCGTTATTGTAGCAAATAGTAACTGCTGCAAGAGTGCTATGTTCTCTATTTTTCATGTAAAGAAATTGAAGATCAGAGAGGGTGAGTGACTCTCCTAAGGCCACACAGCCAGTCAGTGACAGAGTTAGGTCACATCAACGTCATTTGTTTGATGTTTGTTCATGTTGGTGCATTTTCACTGCTCTCAGATCCAGCCCAAGAAATGGCCATAATTTCAATACCTATTATTGTATCAATGACTAATATGCACATTTCTAATGTTCTTCCCTTAGTACTTGCTGGTTACAAAATGGACCTTCAGGGTCACAGGAGCAGATGTGGGGGGTGCATATAGGGTACCAGCAACATCCTCATTTCCCCTGGGAGACAGACACACATATGTTCCTTTGGATGAATTCATTGAGCCGTGCACTTCTGGTTTACACACTTTTCTTTGTAAATGCTATATTTCAATTTTAATATTGTTGCTAATGAGAAAGGGCTGGCAGGACCATGCTGGTACATGTCACCTGGCTCCTTCACACCGTTTTTCCCGAGTGCTTCCTAGAAGTGGAATTGCTGGTTTATAGGGTCAGTGCCTTTTTAAATTTGTGGGAATCACTACGCAGTGTGCACAGCAGTGTGCAGCCCACTGTTTCCACCCGCCTACGGCACATGACAGGCTTTCCTTGTTGTGGAAGATGCATAATGGAAGAACCAGTCTGCCTAAAAAAAGAACCCACAGTCCCTGGTGCTTCTGGACTATGGGGTTCAGGAGGCAGCAGGGAGGCTGGGCTGCAGAGGAAGCTGCAGAGGGGGGCTGGGCCCTGAGCAAGGGGGTTATTCCCTGTGAAGCAGAAACAGTGAAGCTGGAGCCTCCTGGGGTCGGGCACCCCACCCTTTGCTGTCTGACCTCAGGTGCTCCTCTGAGCGCTGGGGACAACCCCACTCTGGCCTGTCCATACCGCTTGGTATCGCTCCAGCGTGGAGACAAAGGTCCTCTGATAGAACAATAGCTGTAAGCGTTCGTGGACATAATTGTGGCACAGTTCCTCAAAGGTGGCCGCCCGGTCCTTGCCCTGGTGCCGGGGATTCTGGAAGCCTGGAGAGTCCACCACCATGATGGAAGCCATGGAGAGATGGTGGGAGAAGAAAGATCTAGGAAGAGAGGAGAACAACCCAAGATGGTGTGGAATCTGAGAGCCTGCTGCTAGCCCAAGTCTCTCACTCCCCATCACAGAGACGGACAAACTGAAGCGCCATGCACACTGGGTGTGTTTGGAGATCTCGTAGATCTGATTTCAAATTCAAAGTCACCACCTACAGGCTGTGTGACCTTGGGCAAGTTACTTAACCTCTCTGAACATGCATTTTCTCAACTCACAATGATGATGAGAGTAAGTACACTGATCCCAAGGTTTGCAATAAGAATGGGAGAAATTAAAGTGGGAAAATCATGTGCTTAAGATCACCCAGCAAATTGACTACAAAAACTTGAGCCTCCTTTTCTTTCCAAGGTGACATTAAAATAGAAAAACAATTGTATTTAGTGCATCAGTTTATGAAGTTCTTTCAAGCTATCCCCTCCTTGGGTGCTGCTGATGAATCTGTTGGGGTGAACAGAGCAGGGAATATTCACATTAAAATTCAGGAATTAAGAGACTTTGGAGCCAGTCACATGTGGGCTTTCACCCTCACTCTGTAACAGAGGGGCTGTGTGTCTTGGGAGAGTCACCCAACCTCTCTGAGCCTCTGCCATCTCGGCTGTGAAAGAGTTAATGATGGCATGGAGCTCAGAAGGGTGTTTGGTAAGGTCGTGATTAAGTTGGATGCCATAAGGCATCCACTGCTGTGACTGTGAAGCTCGCTATGTGGTCAGCACTCAGTAAATGTCATCTGCCGTTACCACCATTATCATCATCAGCTGTCAGCTTGGGAGGGCCCTTAGCCCGAACTTGGGCTCTTCCCTGCTGCTTGCAGAAATTTTCCACCTATAAAATAGGGTCAGTAACAGCAGCTACCACATGGACACTCACAAAGATGAAGCCAGTTCATTTGGGGGAAAGCCGCATGCTTACTAGGTGTTCACAAACGCTATAGGGGGTGTTGTTATCATGAATACACCCATTTTACAGATGTGGATTCCAAGAACACAAACTATGAAGCAGTGGTCCATTCACTGGCTTGGGCAGCTTTCTCTGCCAGCAGTTCACTTTCCACTCCCAGTACCCCTTCCTGGTACCCCTCAGTTTGGAGATAATGTATCTATGGTCTCAGACGGTAGCTACTGTAGCAGCAATAGAGGGAGTTGATTCTGTGTCTGCCACAACGTGGAGGAACTCAACCGCTCTATTGCTATGCACCAGCCTCTTCCTTTTCTTTCTTTCTTTCTTTTTTTTTTTTTTTTAGAGACAGAGTTTCACTATATTGCTCTCGGTAGAGTGCAGTGGCATCACAGCTCACAGCAACCTCCAATTCCTGGGCTTAGGAGATTCTCTTGCCTCAGCCTCCCAAGTAGCTGGGACTACAGGTGCCTACCACAATGCCTGGCTATTTTTGTTGTTGTTGCAGTTTGGCTGGGGCCAGGTTCGAATCCACCACCCTTGGTATATGGAGCCAGCGCCCTACCCACTGAGCCACAGGCACTGCCCAGCCTCTTCCTTTTAACAGGATTTCAGAAGCCTAATTGTGCTTTCCACTTTCACTGGGGAGGGAGAGGAGCCTTTGCCAGCACTCTGGATTAGCACTGCTGAAACTACATAGAGGGTTTCCAAGGATGGGGAAACTTCTTAGAGACAAAAAACAAATGCTTTGGTGCCTGCAGCCTCGCAAATGAACTTCAGAGGCACCTTCTGGCCCATTCAAAACCTCTACCATGTTGTGCCCCATTCCCAGCGAGAAACTTTGAAAAACGATACAGATAAGAGCAATGTGCTGAGTTATTCAGGGACACTCAAAGGTATGCGATGGGAGTGAAGGCCCAAGTTTGCATCCTAGCAACTGTACAGTAGGCTGCTGTGAGTATTAAATGATACAAGGAACTTTGAATAATTAGTTCAGTCCCCAGCCCTTGGTAGGCACCTGAAAGTCATTAGCTTTTATTCTTGGTATTTTTGCGCTCACTATTGCGAAAATTTATTTAAATTCATTATTTCTTTTAATCATCACAACAACACTGAGGGAGGGACCTATTTACAGATGTGGAAACGGAGTTCCAAGCGATGAGCTGATTTGCCCGAGTCACACAGCCTGTGGGCTCCTCTGCTGAACTGCCCAGCATTTGGACTTAGTCATACTTCTGTGAGGCCCACTCTATGGCTAGAAGAAAAACACTGGTTACCTGTTGATGAGTGAGACCACAGCAGCAAAGAGCTCTTGGTACAGGCCTGAGGCCATCCCCTCCACACACTCCACTCCTGTCATCTTGAGCCCTGGAGTCATAAAGAGGAAAGGATCGTGATCCCTGGTTAAGACCTAGCAAGGATTTAAGGCAGCAGTTCTCAACCTGGGGGTCGTGACCCACAGGAACTGTATTAAAGGGCTGCAGCATTAGGAAGGTTGAGAACCACTGATTTAAGGACTTCACTACAGAGCCTCAGGGGTCACACAGCTTAGAAAATCTCCCCTTTCCTGCCAGATCCCTACACTCCTGAAATTACACACCTAGGTTCACAGGGTAAAAATCCAAATGTCTTATGAGGCCTGTAGGAGCCAGTGTACCGTGGCCCTCCCTCCTATCCAAAGTGCTCCCTTGTCCCTCTCTCAGGGCTCAGCTCAAATGCCACCTCCTCAGAGAAGCCCTCTATGATTACTGACATGTGAGGCCATTTGTTAGCTGTCCCTTGCTTTATAGCTCTTCACCATAGCATGATCTTTAGTAGTGTGGCTATTTTACTAACTGGTGTCCCCCCATGAGCCTGAGAGTGCCCTGAAGATGGAGACTGACTCTGGGATTTTTTGTGCACATAGTAGGCACTCAATAAATGTCTTTTGCTCTCTTTTTTTCTGGTGGGAAATTTGGAAATTTTATATTAGAAGCCATAAATTGTTCATATACTGGGACTTAATAATTTCACTCCTAGGCATTTGTTCTAACAAAACATTTGGGGAAACAAAGATTTCTGGAGACACAGGTTCTCCCAATTGTTGAGTACTTTGGTGAAAATCTCTTCTTAAAAATGACTTGAATTTTTACAGCAAATGGGTTAGATAATTTGTAGGCCCCATCCTTGCAAAGGAATGCTCAAAGTCAGGTATGAAGAATATTGAACAGGATTGGAAACATGCCTACCTATAATTTTAGGAGGACTATAACAGCTTACAAAACTATAATTACAGTGATGGTCTCAATTTTATTTAAACGCACACATGGATGCATATGCGTCCTATTAAAATAGCCAGCTTGATGAGGCTGCATTAAACAAAACACAGAGAAGAGCGGGGACAAGGTCAGACTACAAATCCTGGCCCTTAAGTTCTGGTTCCATCCACAGAATTGGAGACACACCGGGGCCTGGAGATGCAGTTCTGTTGGCACATTCCAGGCAGCAGCCCGCTGCGGCCCCGAAAGCCTTTCCCTCCTCACCTCTAACTCCACCCCCAATCTGGCCTGTTGCTAGGCAACGCTTACCCTCCCAGCATCTCTCCTAAGCCCAGAAGGTCCCCTGCCTGCTGAATGTCTGCCCTGGAGGCGTCAACCTCAGAGGTTAACTCAGACTCACAAAGGTTAACTCAGACTCACAAAGCGGTGAGTGTGTGTGTGCCTGCGTGTGGTGTGCCCGTATGTGTGCTTGCGTCCAGGCATCTATCTGTGCTTGTGTGTGTGATTGTGCCTGGTGTGTGTCTGTGCAGAGAGGAGAAGTGACCTTCCAGCAGACCAGGCTCACACGGGAGCACAGACCTAGAAGGAGACACCGAGGCCCGTGGTGTCCACATGACACCAGCCATCACGCCCATGTCCCTGGAAGGTGGAGGCAGCTCCAAGGATCCAAAGGAGCTCCGAGAGATGTCCCCAGACGCCACAGCTCGAACAGTCCTACTCACTAACCCCAAACTCTGCTCCCTGGAGGGCTGTTCTTGGAAAGTTCTCAAGGCCAAGCAGAGTCTGCTGACTTAAGGCTCAGCAAACCCCATGCCCTCTGTGCTGAGTCTTCCTGCTTTTCTTCATCTCAGTTCAAATCACTCTCATCCCTCCAGCTGCTCAGGCTGAAATCCTGGCAGCCACCCTGATCCCGCACCTTCCCTTAGAGCCCATGCTCTCACCTCCATTTTAAAGCAGAGTCTAAATCTGTTCACCTTCCTGCATCTCCACCACTCTTCCCTAGTCACCACTACCACTGTCAGCTGGTGACTTTTCTAGGTTCCCAACAACTGCCCTATCTCCCACTGACTCCCCAACTTTCTACAGGCTGAGCTTCTGAAAGTCAAGCATATCATGCCCTGCTGAAGCCACCACGTGGCCTCCCATTTACAAGTCTCATGAGCTGACCACCCACCGCACACTCCATCCTCATCCCACCCCACGCCAGCCGCCCTGGCCTTATTTCTGCTCCTCCACCAGAAAGGTCAGTCTTCTCCCTACAAACATGAACTAAAACCAAAATGCATCAATTTCTTGGCCCATCCTGCCTGCAATGTCCCCTCTCCAGAGTACAGGGCTCCCTCCCAGATTTCTGCAGCCATCGTGACCACAGAGCATTAGTGCTCTGCAGGTAGGAACCATGCTCGTTTCCACCCACAGTGCCTTCCCTTGCATCTGGGACAGGCCTGCCTAGAGTAGACCCTCAATAAATCCTGCTAAGTGAGTGAAAGGGATGCTGACAGACCCAGAGGGGACCCAGCCCAGTCAGAGAGGCTGTTGTGCAGTACCTGAGCTGGTCTCCTCCTCCTCGAGACCCCGTCTGCCTGAGCCAAATGTCACTTGCTGGATGATCTGCCGCAGGTGGTGCTTGAAGGTGGAAGTGTTCAGCTCCTCGTACTCACAACCCAGTGCCTCGGCCGCGTGGTTTGCCCACTCAAACCTCATGAACTGCTTCCGGCCCACTGTGCAAGGGACAAAGCATGGATGTGGCTGTGAGGCCCTGGGAACAGGGTACATGGATGCCCAAGAGGATCTTGGAGAATCTCACTGTCCTGCCAATCTCCAGGACATTCCCAAACCACAAGCAAGGAGCCTGGACAACTACCCAGGCCTGGGAACCTAAGGAAATGTCCCTGGGCAGAGGTCAGGTTTCCCAAGAGGCTTATTTATCCTGCTTCCTTGTCATTTGCATTGTTCACTTTTTCAACACCATTTAAAATGTCCTAGGGAAGCTTGGAGGCATGGTTAGGGAAAGCATGATTGATCTACCCACGTGTCCATTTATCTGTCCCACCACCCATTCACTCTCTCCACCATCCGCCTCACTGTCCCTTCAACGTGTCCCCCAGTCATATATGCAACCATTTAACCAGCCATCCACATATTCACTGTTTACTGAGTTCCCACTATGTGACAGCCACAGCGTCAGCCACTGGGAAATCAATGGGCAACACAAACAAGGCACCTGTCTTCGTGGACCTCATGGTCTACTGAGGGGGGGAGACCACTAACAAGTAGACAAACAGATCAGTAAGATAATTTCAGGAGATGAAATAATGAAGCCTCCCCTTCCCCCTGACCAAAGAGAAATTAAAGCAAAGTGATGAGATGAAGAGAGACGGAAGGAGTAGTTATGTTCTAGCATGGTCAGGGAGGGCTCTATCTGAAGACATGGTATTCTAACTGGATTAGCAAAGATGACAGGGAGCTGGCCACAGAAAGTGGCAGAAAAGTGCTTTTGAGGTTGAGGAGAGAGGCAGTGCAAAGGCCCTGCAGCAGAAATGAGGGTGCTATGTTTATAAAGAAACGCCTGTGTAGCTAGAATGAAATGGGGTGGAGGAAGGAACTAGATAGGGAAGCAGAAACAAGAGGGAGCCTCTCGGTGGACTATTCTAAGGCCATTTAAAATTAGCAACAAAGGACAATGTACACCACGGACAATGCTCACCATTGAATGCTAAGTGAAAATCAGACTAGAAAATCACGGCACACTATGATGTGAACCGTGTGAATCATTCTAAACTGCTGCAAAATAGAATAAAAAGGCAAATATTAATGATCACAGCCAGGTAAAGGGATACTGTATTTTCCAAATTTTCTACAGTGGTTGAGTACTAATTTTTGTAATCCAAACAAAAATAAAGGATTTATGGAGACAACAGTGCCATCCTTAAAACATTTTTTGCCAACATGAAAAAAAATGCTTAATGTCACTCACTAATTATCAGGAAAATGCAAATCCAAACCACAGTGAGCTATCAGCTCACCCCAGTTAGGATAGCTATTATTAATAAATAAATAAATAAATAAATAACAAATACTGGTAAGGACATATAGCAAAGAGAACCATTGGTGGAAATGTGAACTGATTCAGCCACGATGAAGAACAGTGTGGAGGTCTCCTCAAAACACTACAAACAGAGCTACCTGTAGTGCCTAGTCACCACTGGACATTTATCCAAGGGAAAAGAAAATAGTATATTGAAAAGACATCTTTCCCCCCATGTTTATTGCTGCACTATTCACAATAGCCAAGATACAGAATCAACAAAGGTGTCCAACAGAGGATGAATGGATAAAGAAAACGTGATATCTGTGCACAGTGGAACAGTATTCAGCCATATAAAAGGATGAAGTCCTGTTATGCACAGAAACATGGGTGGAATTGGAGGACATTATGTCAAGTGAAATAAGCCAGAAACAGAAAGTTAAACACTGCCTATTCTTACTCATATGTGGAACAAAAAGTAGAGCATACTAGAGGCTGGGAAGGTCAGGGAAAAGAGAGGATAGGGAGCAATTTGTTAAAGGATACAAAATTACAGCTAGATAGGAGGGATAAATTCTAGCATTCTATAACTCTATGAGACGACTATAGTTAACAATAACATATTACAGAGTCTCAAATCGCTAGAAGGAGGCTATTAAATGCTCTCAATACAAAGGTTCAGTAAATGTTTGAGACAATGGACTTGCTTTACCTTGATCTGATCACTATACATCATATATATGAAATATATATGTAGCCCATATACATGTATAATACATATATGCCAATTTTAAAAAATGAAATTAAAAAATAAAGAACTTTCTCCCATCTCTCATCTTCCCATATATGTTTCCTTCCTTGAAGTAAGAATCAGAGCTACCAACAGGACTTATCAATCCTTCAGAAAGAGATTGTGTGGGTCCAATTCTTTAAGCAGACATCTTAAAAGATTAGTCTGTCTTATGGCAAAATTAGGAATTGGAAAAGGACTTTATCTGGGACTATGACACCACCCAGGGAGGAGGAACTATGGCCCCCATCACTGAGAGTATGACTCAGCCACTGCCTACCAGTGTTCACCTGGTCATCACAAGAGTGTCGTGTTATTAACCTTATTTTATAAACTAGCCCCATTTACAGATGACTAAACTAAGAGTCAAGAGGTAACATGCCTAATAAAAAAGTGTCCTGCCACTTTCAAAACTGATAAAGATGACGATTGTGATTGTGGTGATGGCATTGAGGGTAGGAATGATGAGGGTGACGGTGATGACGGTGACAGTGATAATGGTAGTGGTGATGGTGATGGGGATGGGGATGATGGTGATAGTGATGATAGTGATGGTGATTTTGGTGATGGTGATGGTGGTGATGGTGATGATGGTGACAGTGGTGATGATGGTGATGGTGTTGATGGTGATGGTAATGATGGAGATGGTGATGATGGTGACAGTGATGATAGTGATGATGGTGATGATAGTGACAGTGATGATGGCCGTAGTGGAGCTGGTGATGATGGTGACAGTGATGATGGTGATGATGGTGACAGTGATGATGGTGGTGATGGTGACAGTGATGATGGTGGTAGTGGAGATGGTGATGATGGTGACAGTGATGATACTGATGATGGTGACAGTGATGATGGTGGTAGTGGAGATGGTGATGATGGTGACAGTGATGATACTGATGATGGTGACAGTGATGATGGTGGTAGTGGAGATGGTGATGATGGTGACAGTGATGATGGTAGTGGTGATGGTGATGGGGATGGGGATGATGGTGATGGTGATGGTAGTGATGGTGATGATGGTGACGGTGGTGATGATGGTGATGGTGTTGATGGTGATGGTAATGATGGAGATGGTGATGATGGTGACAGTGATGATAGTGATGATGGTGATGATGGTGACAGTGATGATGGTGGTAGTAGAGATGGTGATGATGGTGACAGTGATGATACTGATGATGGTGATGATGGTGACAGTGATGATGGTGGTAGTGGAGATGGTGATGATGGTGACAGTGATGATGGTAGCGGTGATGGTGTTGGGGATGGGGATGATGGTGATAGTGATGATAGTGATGGTGATTTTGGTGATGGTGATGGTGGAGATGGTGATGATGGTGACAGTGGTGATGATGGTGATGGTGTTGATGGTGATGGTAATGATGGAGATGGTGATGATGGTGACAGTGATGATCGTGATGATGATGATGGTGACAGTGGTGATGGTGGTAGTGGAGATGGTGATGATGGTGACAGTAACGATAGTGATGATGGTGATGATGGTGACAGTGATGATGGTGGTAGTGGTGATATTGATGGGGATGATGGTGATAGTGATGGTGATTTTGGTAAAAGTGGTGATGGTGATGATGGTGATGGTGGTGATGATGGTGACAGTGATGATGGTGGTAGTGGTGATGGGGATGGGAATGATGGTGATAGTGATGGTGATTTTGGTGATGGTGGTGATAGTGATGGTGATGATGGTGACAGTGGTGATGGTGACAGTGATGATGGTGGTAGTGATGATAGTGATGGTGATGATGGTGACAGTGGTGATGATAGTGACAATGGTGATGGTGATGATGGTAACAGTGATGATGGTGATGATGGTGATGGTGGTGATGGTGATGATGGTGGTAGTGACAATGGTGATGGTGGTGATGGGGATGGGAATGATGGTGATAGTGATGGTGATTTTGGTGATGGTGGTGATGGTGATGATGGTGACAGTGATGATGGTGGCAGTGATGATAGTGATGGTGGTAATGGTGATGATGGTAGTAATGATGATAGTGGTGGTGATAATAGAAGAATTTATTGACCTCATTTTATTTAACATGGCATCATTGTTCAGCCAATGGCTTTTTGGAGTTAGAGAGCTTGTGTTAGAGTTCCAGGTGTGAAACATGGAAAAAACTCAATACATATTAATAATAATAACTTCACAGGAGTGAAAGCACTCCTAGAAAGCACTATTATCATTTCCATTTTATAAATAAGAAAACTGATTCCAAGAAATCACCAGAAAACAGACTTCTGGTAAGTGGAAGAACTACTCTTTCACCAAAATCAGTCCTCCAAATACTATCCTTAGGAAATTTGTCATATTTTTGTGACCTTTATTTTCAAGAGACTCACTTACCTTTTTCACTTCAATAAAATACATGGTATTGCACTATCTTAAATGAAAATTCATTATCACCTGTCACAAACAGAAAGAAGACATAAATACAACATAAGCACAAAAATGTTACTAGATTCTAATTAAATATAGTTACCTATGAACTGAAGTCTGCTTGCTGTCTGATAGGACGGAAGATTAGCAAGTATTAGAGCACAGCATTAAAGGCTATTAGCACTAAATGAGACTTTATTCCTCCTGTGATGGGGACTGAAAGTGAACTAAACAGGAGATGACTTCTCGGTGGGTAATGTCCTGTCCTCCCCCTACCCCACCATTCTTCTTAGCTGCTCTCTAAAGTAGAGCTCCCAATAGCAGTGACCTCCCCAGCCTCAATGGGCTGGAAGAAGTCATGAAGGAAATCAGCCATTGCAATTTCTGAAGAGAAGAGCAGTAAATGGACTCTGGCAGGACTCTCTAATCCTGCCTGACTGGAGGAGGATTTACCCAGGTGCAGCCGAGATGCACCCTGCTGGTATAATGCAGGTGGGTACATGGAGGGCTTTCGCAGGAAAGTGTATCTTCTGCTCTCAGCTAACTGAATGCTGGCCGGCACACAAAATCCAACCTCACAAATTCCTTGATCTTTTCTCAAACATGAGCAGTGGCCCACATCTTCCCAAAGGAGATCAAGGACTGTGAGACACCAGAGGCAGGGAGAAAGGAAACTGAGCAATAACATGGTGATGGAGCAAAGAGCATCTGGGTCTAATTCTCGGTTCTCCCATTCCTGGCTGTCAGGCTTTCAGCCAATTGCACAGCATTTTTGAGATCAGTTCCATCTTTGAAATGGAATCACAAAAGTCCCAAAGCCTCCCACTAGGGTTGCAAGGATGTGGTAAGGTGGTTACATGTAAGGTAGCCAACAGAATGCCTAGCTCTGAGAGGTGCTCGACAAATTTCAATTCCCTTCCCTACTTGTGAAACCAAGGAGAACCCCTTCACCCCAAGGGATCACCCTGTCCTGACTTTTCCCAGCTAGTCTATTTATCCTCTGTTTGTACAATGGATAATAGACAGATACACTTCCACTTTGGATGAGGGTCGCACCCTCATGTCCCCAAGGCTTCTAAGTCAACTGAGGTCACTTCTCCACTGGAAGGTGAACACATGTTGACTCAGCACCTGCCACCAACCTGCCAAATCCAGAGACATCAGAGCAGTCCCTGGAGAGTGAGGATGACAACATCCCAGGGCACGGGGATAGTCTTACACATGGGTGGCTCCCTCTTCCCCACCAGCTATCATTGAACTAATCAGGACAGCTATCAGGCACTGAGCAGGGCCTATGTGCCAGGCACAATGTACGCTAAATATTCCACAGGCCTCATCTCACGTACACTTACGAAAACCCTCCGAGATAAAGATACAGATACAGACTCAGTAAGGTCAAGTTTCCTATCCACCCTGATGTGGCTGATCTCAGGCTCTGTGCAGTAGCCACCCTGTAACTCTGTCCTCCTTCCTTGTAAGAGCAGAGGTCTGCATGGTCACCATTCTACCCTCAGTTCGTAACATGGGCTACCACCAAGAAGGCTGGTGAATAAAAGGAGAGATTAAACGAAGGAATGAACATATCTCACTGATGGCCACCCCTGCCCACCTTCCTTCTCCTCTTTTCCAAGATTTAGAACAGAGGATCTGTGAGTGCCCCTGCCCTCCAAGGAACCAGCCATCCAGACTGTGACCCTTGACATCAGAGGGAGCATGACAGGGAAAGATGGAATAAATGAAACCAGAGACATGGAGAGAGAGAGATAAAGAGAGAGATAAAAATGGGGGAACAGCCAGAGCAGCCCCTCAGAGTGAATTCTTTCTTGCCTCTGGCCCACTCTATAGCGAATCACATAATCTATCCAGGTGCTTTTTTCTCCACTCACCAGGAGGAAAGGCGACCATGCCAAAAGTGGTCCCAAAACTAAGTGCAGAGATCACCTCTGGTGTGTAACTCTGGTTTCCAGCCATTTTTTCCCCAGCTGCTTGTGGGAAATAGGTCCCCATGGCAGCTGGGCCCATGGTCCCTACCTTGCCTTCCCGTTCTCTCCCCGGCTCCTCACCTGGCACTTCCTGGGATTACCTCCCTCATAAAGGCCTTGGCTTTGAACACTTATCTCAATGCAAGATGCTAAAGTTAAGAGACCATGGCTATACTCAGCAAGGTTTGGTTTGGCCTTCCCTTCACATTTGGAGGCCAACGGAAGGCTCTGGAAAAAGGACCAAGACTGCTTTTTCTCTGCCTCTTTGTGTATTCCTCAGAAGCCATTTGCATGTCTGGGGTGACTCAGGTTCCAGCTAAAGTGCTACCAAGAGCAGGGCTGAGTTAGTAACCCTCTGGGTGGCAGAAGAGGTTTGGAGCAGGGCAGAACAGCCACACAGCTGGGGGGTCAGAGCTCCCAATGGGGCACATCATAGCAGTTACTTCATGGAATGGTCACCAGTATCATTGAGAAAAAAAATGAATTGTGTATCATATCAATTTGGTCAGTGCTTATCTATATAAGTTTCTTAATTGCAGGACTCTTCAGAGCCTTTAAAGTACATCTTACGGGTCTCTAATAAGGGGAAGTTCTGCTCAGACTTCCTAGTTCTCTAAATGCTTCTATAGAGATTTCTGCAGGTCTAATGTACTATGAGACACAAGTTTAGGAAAACACTGGTTTAGCTGAAAGAGCCCTCACCTTACCAGGCGACTCTGGGCAAATTCCCTCACTTGAATCACTTGTCCAAGGTCACTCCTGCTGTAAGAGGCAGACTGAGATTTGAATAGAGAGAACAAACAAAGGAGAAATGAGAAAAAGAAGGACCAAGGGAAAGCAATGGAACTGCAGATTCTGAGATGCCAAATCCACCTGCAAAGGCAGGGTTTTTTTCCTTTTATGCTCAACACAACAACAAAAAAGAGAGGGAGGGAAAATAACATAGCTCTTTCTCCCCCACGCACCGTGAGTTCAATTGCTATCAATTACCGTGGCCTCCTGCATTTATTAATAACCACGTTATTTCTCCTTCCAACAATAGCCATGCTGTTGCTGAATTACTCAACATTATGTGACTTATTTATAATGCTGGTGCATCTGGTTCACATTTCCTCACACAGAGGTTTACAGTTCAGAGGCCCGTGAAGAAGGAAGCAGCCTGCAGAGAAGAGATAAATCTAAAAGACTGTAGCTACTGCAAGAAAAAGCAATGTTCAGGAGACAGACTGCCTGGGTTCAAATCCCACCTCCACTGCTTAAAGCCCTGTAACCTTGGGGAAGTTGTGGCAGCACTATGAGCCTTTGTCTCTTCTTCTGTTAAATGGGGACTATAAGCAGAAGCTCCCCATGGAGTGCTCGTGAAGAGTCAATGAGTTAAAGACCCAGAACACTCAGCACAGGAATCTTCTCAATAAATACCAACTGCATTATGATCCCACCGTGAGACTTTGCCACTTTTAAAACGACAAATGAATCAGAAAGAGAAAGTCTATTGCAAATCCAATTCAGGTAGCTGTAACTTTCTGCCTTGTGGCCTCCAGAGAAGTTCTATTGTTGGAGGCCAGAGCTTCAAATCCATTTTTGTTTCTATGCTTAGTCCTGGGGCTCCCAGGTGCCAGGCAGTTTGACCAGGCTCCCCTGGTTAGATGAGGGCCCCACAGACACGGACATATTATTCTACCTCACTGGCTTTGAAGAAAGTTGCCCATCTGCCCCAAGGCTTTGCCCATATACCCAATAGTGTTCCCAGCAAGGCCTGGCCAAGGCATCATTTGTAAATTGCTCATGAGTTATTCATAATGCAACATGAATCATTGCCTATACACCCCATACACTTACAACTGAGAATATACCACATAGACCACTCATGGTCTTCTAGAGAATACAAGCGGGTATTCTGAGAATAGAAGGCTCTCTGGGCAAATCAGCTGGGGCAACCTCAGACTGACTCAGGAAAATAGGTTGCTTTCTTGCAGGACTTGTCAGAACTTCAAATACGCCAATGTGCTTTGGAAATTAAAAGAGGAAGAAAGCACGTGTAGGGGTCTCCCAAACTAAGTGACTGAAAGGCTGGAGGGAACAAACTGATGTAGCATTGTTGGAGCAAAGGGGATTGTGCAAAGATCTGAAGGCTGGACATTCAAAGATAATCTTCAACATGCCTATGAGGTCTCAAGCAGGAGACGGCATCTTTCTGAGCCTCAGTTTCCTCATCTATAAAATGGGGTGGCTCCTCTCCCACTGGGTTTTTTATAAAAAATTAAATGAGACATTGGACATGAAACTTCATGGGAGTGTTGCCAGAGCAGATGAACCAAGCTGAGGAGCAGATACTTCAGGAGGACCTCAGCTGGAAGGTGTCACTCAGGGCAACTGTCAGGGCAAAGGCCTGGGGGCAAGACCAGCAGCAGGTCTGTGAGTGACTTACCTGAGGCCACACAGCCCTGACACCCTCCTCTGACTTTGTCCACATTCAAGTGCCCCTCGCTGAGGCAGGCTACACCAGGCACCACTCAGCCCATCAAACCATTCCTTTTGAAGCTGTTTTCTGTGGCTCAACAAAAGCCTAGTAAGGGCGAGCATTTCCTGAGCACTCACCATGCATCTGACTCAGTGCTAAGCACCTGATCTCATCAATGCAACCACCATACAAAAAGATATGCTCACCAGTACCATTTTACAGGTGATGCCAAGGACCAAGATGCAGTGTGGTGTAAAGAATGAGGGTAAAGATGGGCAGCACCTGAGGCTCAGTGAGTAGGGCACCGGCCCCATATACCCAAACCCGGCCCTGGCCAAACTGCAACAAAAAAAATAGCCAGGTGTTGTGGTGGGCGCCTGTAGTGGATAAGCTACTCAGGAGGCTTAGGCAAGAGAATCACCTAAGCCCAGGAGTTGGAGGTTGCTGTGAGCTGTGTGATGCCACAGAACTCTACTAAGGGCGATAAAGTGAGACTCTGTCTCTACAAAAAAAAATGAATGAGGATAAAGGCTTTAAAAACAGGACCACTTGTTCCAAAATTGGGCTCCTTCCTGCCCTATGTCCATGATCTTAGGTAACTTACTTTACTTCTATAAGCCTCTACTTACTAATCTATATAATGGGTGTAACCTACCATATAGACCTATGAGAATTAAATGGAATGACCCATGCAAAGCACTTAAATCATGCCTGGTCAAGAGTGAATTCTTAGTAAATATTAACAGTTAATTCCATTGTTATCATGATAATTGTTACTGCTAGCATTGTTAACGCTTGGTCTCTGAGTGGCAAGTCTGGGACTCATTCATGCTCATTCAAGTTTTTACTGAACCATCCCTATCAAAAATACTTTAATACACCTAGAGTCTCCAGTGACCAAGGCTAAAAGGGACCCCAGAGAGTACCTTGTCCACCTGCATTAGCAAGTTCTCTCATTAGCAAGTTCCCTTCTGAGCCTCAGTTTCCTCCTCTATAAAATGGGATAATAGCACCTACTCCATGAGATTGCTGAAATAGCCAAAGCTCTTAGAATAGTGTTGCACATGGCAGGCACTGATAAAATGTTAGCCGCTGTCATATTCATGAGAAACAGAGACCAAAAGAAGGGGAGAAACTTTTGTGAGTGGCTCAGCCAGTGTGAACCTGGGGCGCCCTAGCATCCAGTCTTCCCACCTTAACCTCTCAAAGTGTTGGCTGCTGGCTAGCTCCGCCTTCCAGCGTCACCAGTTCTAAGCATAGATTTTTTATTTTACTATTTATTTATTTAGACAAAGTCTCACTCTGTTGCCCCAGGCTAGAGTGCCTTGGTGTCATAGCTCACAGTAACTTCAAACTCCTGGGCTCAAGTGATCTGCTTGCTTCAGCCTCCAGAGTAGCTGAGACTAAGCATGCACTACAATGCCTGGATAGTTTTTCTTTTTTTAGTAGAGATGGGGTCTGCTCTTGCTCAGGCTGGTCTTGAACTCCTGAGCTCAAGCAATCCACCCACTTTGGCCTCCCAGAATACTAGGATTACAGGCGTGAGCCACTATGCCTGGCCTGACCATGGATATTTTAAGAAACATGTAATTGTTTAACATCCAAGCACAGACATCCAGCTTAATTAATAAATTCAATATGCTGATAAAATGCAGAAAAAATCCTTGCCTGTGTCTCAGAGTACGCCTGGCACCTGTACCAGCTGTCAGGGCTGGGAGATGGGGGAAGACCCAGGGTTGTAATCACAGGAAGGTACTTGGGCACAAGGGGGCCCGGGAGGCAACAGGCCTCTGGGTACTCAATCCAAGGACAAGACGCTGGGCTGTGTGGGGCTCTCTCTTAATCAGAGCCCTAGGGACTCAGCGCCTGTAGCTCGCTCAGTGGTTAGGGCACGGGCCACATACACTGGAGCAGGTAGTTTCAAACCCAGCTTGGGCCTGCTAAAACAACACTGACAACTACAACAACAAAAATAATAATAATCGTGCCTTTTGGCAGGCTCCTGTAGTCCCAGCTACTCGGGAGGCTGAAGCAAGAGAATTGCTTAAACCCAAGAGTTTGAGGTTGCTATGAGCTGTGATGCCACAGTGCTCCACCGAGGGCAGCATAATGAGACATTGTCTCAAAAAAATCAGAGCCCTAGTATTCACAGCACCAGTGCAGTGACCCTTGGGATAGTACCTTGTGGATAGGAAGAGGCCCAAGGCCTTTCATCAAGAATGAAGAGCCTGAACCTGCTCCATGTGGTGACTAAGCCTGGTGACCTGCTCTCTCGGGTTCCTCTGCCTAGAGAGCCCTGCCTAGTTTCTTTGGATTTCAAGATTCAGCTCCAGGGCTGACCAGTCTCAACTTTGGATGTCTCCTCCCAGCATCATCCATGCACTTGTCTGGGTCTATCTCTCTAGACTGGGTCAAAATTTTGTCTTGTAAGGTGAGGGTGGTGTCTCTGGGTGGTCTTGGGCCTGGACCTGTCCTCTCTTGTAGGACCTGTCATCTCCTATAAGACCTGTCCTCTTCTATAGGTACCAAGGAGAAGAAACACAGGAGAGAGATGAGAGAGAAGTAGAGGGAACAAAAAGAGAGAAGGCGAAAGGGAAGAATGAGGGGAGAAGAAGCAAAAGATGAAGAAGGGAGGGAAGGAAAGAAAGAGGGGAGGAGGAAGGAGGGAAGAAGGGAATGAGGAAGGGACAGCCCGAGGGAGACGAGCAGAGCACTGGTCATGGAGTCAGAGTTCTAGCCCGCCTCCTTCACAACCTCCCTAAACAAGTCTGTTCCCCTCTCTGGGCCGTGGTCCCTGCCCTGTGCAGAGAGGGGCTCTGGCTGACTGAAACCCAAGTCCCTCTTCCACCCCATCAGGGATGCTCTTTAGGCCCAGCAGCTTGCAGGATACCCTGGGGGAGCTGATAGCACCTGGGTAAGTCGAGGCCATGTGTGGTTGAGGAGGCCCTCTGCTTGAGGAAGCCACCCAGGCCCAGCCCACAGCTGCCCGACTCCTCCTGATACCACGATTCTAAACATCCTCTAATTCATAGAGTTTGAAAAAATTCACAAAGCTGTCCCAGCCAGCTGGGCCCCAGACACTAACCCCGAACAAAAAATTGCAGGGGGAGGCAAGTGTGCTCTGGGCTCAGGACACCTTGTTACAGGGGCAGGGTGAAGCTTGTCTCATTCAGGGCAGGTCCGTTTGGAAATGACAGGCCTTCCTCTGACCCCAGGGACACAGTGCAGGGCAGGCAGAAGGTCCAGTTTTGTGTGACTGCAAGTTAGTAACTTTGCCTCTCTGAGCCTCACTTTCCCCACGTACAAACACAAATGATAACATCATCGGCTAGATGAGCCAAACAACCGAGGCAAACATCCAGGGAAAGGGAAATGGTCCCTGTTCGGGAAAATGTTGAACACAGGATGTACCCTTGGACCTGGCAGGTCCACTTCCAGTAAACCCTGCCTCCAAAATGCTCACTCATGTGCACAACCATCTCTGTATGAGGACATTCAGTGTGGCACTATGTATAATCCCAAAGAAAGGAAGAAACAGCCTGAGTGTTCATTGACAGGAGAACTGCTATGGAAATGGAGGTCCACGCATGCTGGGCAGTCCTCTGCCCAGAGAGAGAATTAGGGATGTTGCTATGCACCAAGGTGGAAAGAAAAGACTCTGGGACAAGTGGTGATGTGATGTGATAAAGCAAAGGGCACAGAAACAGAGCTGGTGTGAACCCACTCTTTACTGCATAAAAAGCACCGAGCCCCCAACCTGTACAGATGTCATGTGCATGGATGTGGCTAACTGCACAGTTGGAAAGGCCATGAAGATGTGGGTTGCAGTAATGCCTCCAAGTCAGCAACCTGGGTCCCGGCAGCTATGTGCAATGCCATAACTGGGGGATGCTCGGGGAAGGGTTCATGGGACTCTGTGTATGATTTTTGCCACTTCTTGTGATTCTAAAATTATTTCAAATCAAAAGCTTAAGAAAAAAATAAATCTGGCCTGTTAGGGCAGTGGAACCATCCCGCATAGTATTGCAGTGGTGGACACAGGCCATTGTCTAATTGTCCAAGTCCACGGAATTGCACAACAGAAGGAGTGAAACCTGATGTAAACTGTGGATACTAATTAACACGGTGTGTCAATACTGGTCCATTGCACCATGTCCCCAGTAGGGAGATGTGTGGTGAAGGGGGATGTGGGAACACTGTACATTCTGCTCAAATTTTTTATAATCCTAAAACTGCTCTAAAAATTAAAGTTTATTTTTTTAAGTGCCTGAGAAAAGGACACACCCCAAACTGTTCACAGTGGTCACATTTGACACTGTGACAGCGGGAACGTCTCTTTTTTATGTTAACCCTCTGTTCTTCTGTACTGTTCCCATTTTTTTATAGAAAGACATTATAGCATTACCCATACAATTGCTTTAAAATGGCAAGAATGGTAAAACACTGCACAGAGTGTTCGACTGTCTGGTCATGGTGTTACGCGAAGAGCTTCACTGTTTCTGTTGTCACTGGCCTTCTGTTCTCAAGGTCTTGCCCCAGCTTACAAGTTTCTGGTCACCTTTTGCCATCCCTGAATGGGCTGCCCTTGCTGACAGTGTCGGTGTGTTCCTGCAGATGGCAGGGGCCCAGGCCCTGTTCATTATTGATGGTGTCTCTCTTTCCCATGGGCATCTCTGGGCTCCCCAAGTTACAGCCCCATCTATTCACAGATTGACATCTTTATTGTGGCAGACGGGGGGAGGGGCGGTGAGTTGCCAGCTAAGCAGCGGCCTCCCTCCGTCACCCAATCACGAGGCCCCTCCTTGGGTTATATATGGGGCTGACTGTGTCATATTTTAAGCAGTGGGTCAGCAGTAAGCTGACTGGCAAATTTAGTGAGCAACAAATAAATATCCCGTCAGCCTTCAGAGAGACAAAACAAAGCAAGGTCCCCATTTGCTCATCCTCGTTGTCATTTTAGATTCTGAACGTTACTGCCATTTTTGTGAAGTAATGAGGGACAATGAGTGAGCGACGGGTGCAGAATGCACATTCTCTCTGACAGTGAGAGGACCACAGGGGTTGGGGAGCGTTGACGACCAGCCCAAGTGGGGCTCCTCTCCTAACCTTCACGGGCAAAAACTCCCCTGGACAGTGGACGTATTTTTAATTAACAAGAACAAGGACAACAATAACAATGCCAGAGCTTTAAATATTCAAATTAAATAACGTAAGCCTCACCAGAACCTTAGGAGGTTGGCACTATTAATATCCCAATCTTACGGGTGAGAGCACTGAACTGCAGCAGTCACCAAGATCACGTAGGAGACCAGCGACTGAGCACAGGTCAGCCTGGTTCCACTCCCTTGGCCTTGATTCTGAGCTCTCCTCAATTCTGCTTAGTGGGATGACCTTCCCAGTGGAGAACTGGATGGAGATTGGATGGAGCTAAGAAGGTGCTCTTAGGAGATGGGGTGGAGGTCCAGGCACCCCGAATGCACCTGCCAGCTCAGCCAGCTGGGTGGCCCCACCGTGGAGAAGGGCAGGAACTTCGGAGGCAGACAGGTGCCAAGTTCTAAACTTGGTCCCACTACATGGTGCTGTCTGACTTGGCAATGTTACATAACTTCTCTGAACTTCAGAGTCCTGCATCACAAAGTGGGGACTCTGTCCTTACTTGTCAGGATGCTGTGTTAAAAGAGTGAATCCATGTGAAGCAACCTCCTAACCCTGGGCAGAAGTTAAAGAACTCTGAGAATATTTTACTAATAGAGATAATTCCTGGGAAAACAGTGTCGTCTTATTTTAATCTCATACCAAAATAAGAGTTCTCAGCACAGAGAAACTATCTCCTGATACAAAGAGGCCGCGGAGTTCATCCTTGATTTACCCTCTGCAAGAAGAAGTTCCTCCTCCTTGGGGAGATACCAGAGGATAGTAGGGGCCACTGAGAATGAAAATAGAAAGCAGACGTCCCAAGGAGCCTCCTCTCTCTACCTCAGTGGGGATCCAGAAGCCCAGCTATGGAGCTCTGCAAGCCTTGCAGCCTCATAATTTACAACAGCCAACTCTCACCAACATGCCTCGCCCTGCACTAAAAAGCCTTTGGCACGCAGCATCTCAGCTCATCTGCATAGCAGACCTGTGCCATCACCGCCTTTTACAAACCCATTCTAGAGGCAAGAAAACTGGGTCACAGAAGACTTAAGACTCAAGGCCACTGTGGCAAAATAGGGCCACATCTCTATCTCTCATCCCTTATGCCCTAGAACTTTGCTGCTAGCCCATCCAGGGGTAGAGTCTGGTTCCCTTTGTCCTTGAAACTGTGAAACTGATAAACATTTTGTTTATCACCAAAAGAATGTGGTGACTATCCTTATGGCGTAAGCTCTGGAGAGTATCCCATTTGTGCCACTGGAAACACATGCACGCCAGCTAATAGTTGCACAGGTCGCTTTTTTGCCAAAGGGCAGAAACATGAACTTGGATGCAGCAGTTCTCAGCCTGTGGGTCGTGACCCACAGGAACTGTATTAAAGGGCTGCAGCATTAGGAAGGTTGAGAACCAGTGGGCTAATGAATCCAGAGAAATGGCCCAAGTCCTGAGTCTTGGTGGATAGCAAACCAACTGTAACATCAAATCACCTGGCATTTTCTGCCTGTGCTATGATGTTAGTCCTCAGAGCCCCCGCCCACTGCCTTCCCACAGGACCTGTCCGTGACAATAAACCAAAGAAACAGAAATCAAGGGTGGTGGACATTATGTAGAGGGAGGGAGGGGCTGAGCCCCTGTGCCACCACAAGAGCTGGTCTCTAAGATCAAAAGGCCAGCGTGGGGTGGCACCTGTGGCTCAAGGAGTAGGGTGCTGGCCCCATATACCAGAGGTGGTGGGCTCAAACCCAGCCCCAGCCAAAAAACTGCAAAAAAAAAGGCCAGCTAGGCAAAAAAACTAGCCAGGCATTGTAGTGGGCACCTGTAGTTCCACCTACTTGGGAGGCTGAGGCAGGAGGATCACTTGAGCCCAAGAGTTTGTAGTTGTTATGAGCTATGACTCCACGGCACTCTGCCCAAGGCACAGAGTGAGACCCTGTCTCCAAAAAAAATAAAAAAATAAAAATAAAAGGCCAGCTGTGCCCAGCCTCTTCAAACAAGTCTGTGTCATGAACTAAGCCCAGGAGCCATGCTGGGCAGTCAATGACAGATAGCCTAGAGTTGGGGCAGGAAGGGACACCCCAGGGAACAGAATGCCTCGCTCTCAGGGCCCTTTGCCCATCTGTCCTTCTGCCTGGCCCCACTCCTTCACCTGCCAGTGCAATTGCACACACAAATCCCTCACATCCCTGCCCCAGATTCTATTCCGGTGCAATCTCCCCCATTGTTTGAGAGTTTCTGAGAAGATGTAATGGTCAGCAAATATTTATTGAGCACATCCTATGCACCAGGCCCGGCGACAGGCCCTGGGAAGGCAACCATGAGCAGAATCACACCAGAGCCTCTGCACTCAGGGAGATGCAGCCCAGCCAGGAAGACAGACAGTAATCCAATAATCACTCACGCACATGAAAAGTGAGCACAGGTGGCCAGGTGATGCTGAGAGACCTCATCCAGGGGGCAGGGAAGGCTCTTGCGCTGCGGGGAGTGGTTTTCAAATGAAGAGCAGAGGTGTCAGCAAGGGGAAGAGAGAAGCGGGGCAGAGGGACAAGCCCAGCTCTGCAGTGCCCTCGCGGAGAATAGCAAGACAGCAGAAGTGGAAATGTCCCCTATGACTGGGCCACAGTGGCAGGGACTCAAACTGAGGATGCCAAGGTGGGCAGGGACCAGACCAGGCTGGGATTGCCCACATAGGGAACCACGGACAGCTCTACTGAAGTGATCCAATCAGACATGGAAGTTGAAAAGTTTCCTCTGACTGAACAGACCAGGGCAGGGAGGAAAGAAGAGAGGAAGCCGCGAGTCCACCTGGGCAGCAAGCTTCCAGAACAGAGACCAAGCCCAGTTGGATGAGGCAGTCAGGAGCAAGGACCCTGGACACAGCTCTACGGCTCCCAGGTGTGGCTCCATGAATACACGTGTAGGCGACCTTTTCCTGACCCCTGACCCAATCCAACAGCGCCCCAATAGGGGCCTCTTATCATCTGACGATGAAGGATGTCTCTTTGCAGGCCGAGGTGAACAGACATGAGCTCAGGTCCCAGCTTGGGAACAGCCTCGCCCAGCACCCTGGGTGGGACAGGGACATCTACAGGGACAGAAAGTAGATTAGGGGCCATTTAAGACCGGGAGGAGGGCATGGCTTAAGGATGAGGGATTTAGGGGGTGACAGCTAAAAGCTATAGGGCCCCTTTTTAAGATGATGAAAATGTGCTAAGTTTGACTAAAACTGACTATGGAGATGGCTGCATATATTTGAAAACATACTAAAACCACTGAACTTTTCGCTCTAAATGGGGGAATTGTGTAGTATGTGAATTACATCTCAGAAGACCTGCTTTACAAAAAGTCCAGGCCTTCCTTGCTTATTAGCATTGCAACCTTGGGTGGCTCTATGCTGCCACCTCTCCCGGGTTACGTAGCTTGATGCAGATCACACACGGCTAATAAAAGGCCAAGCTGAGATTTGAACTTAGAACCAGCTGACTCCAAAGCGCCCTGTCCTTTTATCTGCCTCATCTCAAGTGGAGGTGTCTTCTCTGACTCTGAGGCTGCCCAGGGCACCTGGCTGGTGACGCGGTGACCCAGAGCCCCTGCAGGCAGCCTGCCAGCTGCCCCAGGGAAGGCAGAAAAGGGCCTCCTGCGATACAGGACACCGCATTGCATCGGAAGAACCGAAGGGACCGGGAGAGAGGTGGTGGTAGAACCTCGCAGAACAGCAGGTACCTCATGGGAACTTCGGGGGGGAGGGGTGATGCAACATTACCCCCAAAGGAAAAGGCTTAGGAGGGCTCCACAAAGTTGCTGCAAGGGTCTTAGAAGCCAAACTTGGGCAGGGACCACATATGACTTGAGCCTTGGCCCTCATCAACCGGGGACCACCCTTCTTGTACCCAGTGGCCCTTTAAGGACCAAACAAGGGCTGATAGAAAAAAATTAAAAAGGAGATGGAAGTTTCCAGATGAGAAAGAGGAAGTGATAGTGCCCAGAGTGGGGCAAGAGTTCAGCTCTCTAAAGGAAAACTCTCCACCTGGTCAGTGCCCTGGGTTCAGGCCTTATCCACTGGCTGCCCTGTCCCCAGTCTGGTTGACTCAAGACACTGAGGATCAATGCTTCACGTCCCCTGAGGCCACTGGGTGGAGACCATAGCCCTGTGATAAATGTATATTCAGTCTTTATCCCCAGTTCCTGGTACATAGAGAATGTCTTGGGTATGCTAATGAGATGACTGGTGGCTATGGAAGCATCAGGCTGGGGCTGATCACCAGAAGGACCACAGGGGGCTATCAACCTCACTCCCCAACCTCTGGGGAGGAGAGAGGAGCTGGAGACTGAGTCAGTCACCACTGGCTGATGATTTGATCAGTCATGCCTGCATCAGGGAACCTCCAAAACACCCCTAAATGATGGGGTTACGCAAGCTTCCAACACATCAGAGGGCTGGGGGGGGTGTCACTCACGGAAAGGGCAGGAAGCTCTGTGTCCCCTCCCTGTATCACTCCCTGTCATCTTTCCCATCCAGCTCTTTCTGAGTTTTATCCCTTACCATAAACTAGCAGAAGTAGGCAAAGTGCTTCCCTGAGTCCCAGGAGTCATTCTAGTGAATTATCAAATTGGAGGTCAGGGGCATGGGAAGCCTCAGCTTTACAGCCAGTCTCTTAGAAGTGCAAGAGGCCCAGTGCTTACAGCAGGTGTCTGACACAGGGTCAGTCATATGGGACCAAGCCCTTGACCTGCATGGTCTAAGCCATTAACAGCTCCAGACAGTCAGTGTCAGAACTGAGTTGAGTTGTAGACCTGCTGGGGGAGGTGGTAGCACTCAGGTAGACCAAAGTCTCAAATATCATCTCTGGCTTTATCTATGTGTCCTGAGGAACAAGGATGAGACTCTCTGGTGGGCATCAGGTTATTCTTTTGTAAAATCAGTGTCATTCTCACTCCTCCCAAGCTGGGAGGATGCAGGGGCACTGTCAGAGCTGCAAGCACTCATCACGGGGAAAACGAGAACGGCTGGAAGCTCACTCTGGGGTTGTGCCGGCTGTGTGATACCAGGTAAGTGACACACCTTCTCTGTGCCTGCATTTGCTTGTCTATAACATGGGAATGAATGAAAGTGAACACTTAGGAAGCCCTCCATCGGGAGCCAAGTCCTGGGCTCCACAGTTTGGGGCACTGACACATTTAATCCTCATAACACACCTGCAAAATTGTTCTCATCACCAGCCCCATTTCACAGAGGAGGAAACAGACTCAGAGAGGTCATATCCAGCAGGCTGACTCCTGACTTTTGCCACCGGCACATTTTTCCTCACTAGATTAGGTCATGAGCCTAATGAGATCAAAAGGCATAATAGAAACTTAGTGCTTTTGCAATTATCAAACACCAAACCAATATTGTGACTATCATTGTGATGACAGTTCAAAAACCCTGAGTCCATTTATAAGGCCCCAAAATCTCTCCACAGGGACTGTTACTGGTTTTCAAAAATAGGATCAGAGCTCTCAAAATAAGTTAGAAAGCCAGGCACACCAGGAAGAGAGTGTCATTTTAATAAAAAAAAAAAAAAACCTTGATAAATGAAAATGATTCTTAATATATTTCAAAATGATCTGTCATGACACAAAGCAAAGACATTTATATACGACTTTGAAATTCTTAATAGCTGATTTTAGAGCATCCTATTATGAAATCTTCCAAAGCTGAATATATAGTAAGTAAATCACCAGGCAGGCCTCCTAGGCAGACTGACGGCAGCTCTTCTTAAAATAATTTATAAGGTGGGGTGTTGGGGTGGTAGAAATTATTGCCATAATCATGTATTAATAAAATATTTATACAAGTGATTTTCTCCTTTGTCACCATAGGCATGGGTTAGGTCTCTGAGTCCACAGTAGAGGGAACCCTGACTCTCTGCCCCGGGGAGGAGAAACTCACAATCTCACTGAGCTCCTTCACGTCTCTGCTGACAGGTCAGCAGTCCAGGGGGTTTCCTGTCTCTGGATAACTATTCCAACTTTCTTGCCTTCGCCTCTCAGGGAAGACAAGCAACACGCACGTTTCTCGGAGTCTCCCAGAGGTCCCCAGTGGGACCGAACCTCCGCTGCGGAGTAAGCTGCTCCTAAACTCACGTGCCTGCCCTCCACTGTCCCACCCGCCAGCCCCCTACTGGTGCCTCCGGGGATCTTCTCCCAAATAACACACAAGTCCCCAAATCTTTGTCTCGGGTCTGCTTCTGGAGGAGCACAGCCTACCTCAGCTTCCTCATCCTTATTACGTTTAATCCTTACTTGGAACCTACTCTTAGCCCATCGAAAGACGAGGCCACTACATCTGAGAGAAGTTCCATTTTTAACCCAAATCTGTCTCACTCGAGAGTCCACACCCTGCATTTTACAACACGTAGCCCTTCCCAGTCTTGGTTTCCTACTCTGTAAAATACATTTGCTTCCTTCCTCATGTCCCGAGCCCACTGATATCTGCGTGCCAACCCTGAGCCTCCACGCCTTTTCTGGTCTGAACTACCCTGTCTACCTTCCTGTCTTGGTCAATTAACAAAGCTGAATGTTGGTCTCAAGGTTATCTTTTTTTTTTTTTGAGACAGAGTTCACTATGTCACCCTCAGTAGAGTGCTGTGGCTTCACAGTTCACAGCAGCCTCAAACTCTTGGGCTTAAGTGATTCTCTTGCCTCAGCCTCCCAAGTAGCTGGGACTATAGGCATCTGCCACAATGCCCGGCTAGATGGTCTCAAGTTTAGAAGACTCATCTCTCCAAACAAAATGGCAAAATCAACACAAAGGGACAGTACCCATACAGCCTCTCCTATCCCCCCATGCACCTGCCCAGCACAGGGACAATGTTGATGTTGACTCATCTCAGAGATTGAGGGGCCGCTTGTAAAAAGGTTGAATACAGACAATGTTTCTGAAGTCCTTGGCTAAACTTAGACAGTGTAAAGTAAGAAATGAATGGTTTCCTGGCCCCTGTCTGCACTTTTCTCAAACTTTTGCTTCTATGGGGTGACTTTTTTTTTTTTTGCAGTTTTTGGCCAGGGCCAGGTTTGAACCTGCCACCTCCAGTATATGGGGCCAGCACCCTACTCCTTTGAGCCAAACAACCACCCCATGGGGTGACTCTTTAACGCTGATATGGTCAAGAGGTATAGACTTAGTCTCCACACTCAGAAACTCAAGCTCAAAATAAGAACTTTGCTTCACCCAGTGATACCTACAGAAAGACTCTCCTTTGGAGTTTGCAGAGGCTGACCAAGGTGGCAATCTGTCTTTGGCATATACTAGAGTTGCTCTGCCTGGTGCAGGAGCCACTGGCTATGTCTGACTACGTAAGCTTAAATTGATCAGAATTAAACACAATTAAAATTTCAGTTCCTCAGTGATGCTAGCGATATTTTCCAGTGTTTAATAGCTGCTGGCAGCTAGTGGCTACTACACTGGACAGCATGGATAGGGAACATCCCTGTTATCATAGGACGTTCTTTTGGACTGACCTGGACTAGAAAGTTTGTTTGAAACTTTCAGCCTCCTCATGATGCCTGGTTTTAGCAGCCTCCCAAAGAGCAATCCCAAGACATAGAAGATGACAGATTGACCCTGCTCCCATCACGCCAGGAAAGGAGCCTTGTCAGACACCTGCCAAAGGGGACAGCTGGCAGCCCCCGTGAGCCAGCGGGGAAAACGTACCTTTGCAGGCCCCTGCTGCGCCAAGGTGGTAGATGGCTGCCAGCACCCGCCAAATGGCCCTCTGCTCGCTCTCTGAGATGTCCAGTATCTCCATGGCACCCTGGAGCTGGGCAAAGGCAGCTGCTGCCTTCTGCTTGTCTTCGGGCTGGAAGCAGAGGGAGAGAAAAAGGAGAACATGCAAGCTCACAACCTGCAGCTCCGTCCTAGGGAACGTGGGAGTCACTCGACCGGGTACACTGGTGTGCTGTGGGAGGGCACTAGGTGTGACACGACAATTTCTAAACGTCACTGATTAAGTTATTTTTGAAGACATTCAAAGCACAATAAGTATATTCTTTTTTTTTCAGTCTTTTTAAAAATCAAGATAGCTTAAATGTGCCACAGAAATTTAACTATAGGTTCAAGTGTGCTGTATGATAATAAAAAAAGAGGTTGAAAAACACTACGCTATTACCACAGTAAATTACCCCCAATTAAGCTGAACAGTGTTGACCAACAAATTCAGTTTGCTGGGAAAGTTATCAAAATCATTTCTGTCTGACTTTGCATGCAGTGTGGTTTTTATTCTTCTAGTGTTCATTCAGTACAGGGCACGGGGCCTCTGCTCTGCGCTGGGCTCTGATCTGGGGATGCAAAGATGAGCAAGAAAAAAGCAGTGACTTTGAGGCCCTCTCAGACATGAAAGCAACTAAGGGTGGATCAGGCTACGTGGAAGGCAGGCTACAGATCCACACAGGGAACTCTGGGGCATCAGAGAGGGGAAGGGGAATTCACCCCACTCAAGAGAGCCTGAGAAAATAGCACAGACGAGACAAAATTGTGATTGATGTGTGAAAGATAAATAGGTAGAGTTAACCAACTGAACATAACAAAGGTCCTTAGAAGCAGAAGGAACTACAGGAGCAAAGGGGATTTGGGGACACAGCAGGTGATCCATTGAAGCAGTTATTTTTGGAGTCAGAGAAGGGAGAAGAGAAAGCTCGAGAAGGTGGCAGGGGCTAATCTTAAAGGCCTCCAGCATTATATCAAAGGTCATGACCTCTTCATCCTAGCCATGACTGGCCAGTACTGATATGTATCCCACCAATATTCCCACACTCACGCGGACATCACTAATCAATCAAGATCCCACCACAAACCAAGTGAGTCCAGATTCTTTTCAGGACATGCCCTCTTGCGGATACCACCAACTGATCTTCCTCATAACTGAAATGACACTAGTTTTCCAGCCCCAGTGAGCAATGGGAAATTGCCAAAGATTTTAACAGGAGGAAAGAAAAAAATGACATGATCAGATGTTTATAGGTTGTAGGGTTGTTGTTGGGTTTTTTTTTTTTTAAGATTTATGATCCCAATTATGTTTGACTGAATATTAAAATTAGTCTGAAAGTGCTTTGCACACACCATCTGGCCAAGGAAGCTCAGCTCAGAAGCCTTCTAGGTACAGTGGAAGTAAACCGAGCACGGGAATTCTTTTGCCAATAATCCACCAGCAGATAACAAGAAATTGATTTGCACTTGGTCTGCTTAGAGAACCTGGGTGATGAACTCTAGGCTGTCAGAGCAGGTCTTTGAATTTTGTATCATCCAGTGCCCAGAGATGGGGAGACACTTGCTCAGGCAAATTTATACCAAGTACAAGACTAGAAGCAGGCCTTTCCGCCTCCCAGTTCGAGCCTCTTGTCCCCTCCATTTGTGCCACTTCTAACTGGGAAATTTACAAGGACCATCAACCAATTGGGACAAGGTCAAAGCAGGCAATGACACTGAGAGATTTGCTGTGGAAACATTGCAGTCCATAGCAAAAGCATCTCCCACTGATCCATCAGATTTCTAGGCCGCCACAGGACCACAAAATCCCTAGCAACCAGAAGCTTAACCTAGCAACCGCAGCTGGAGCAAACACAGGGAAAGAAGGCGTCTTACCAACATACTCTGGGTTATTTGTGAGATTTCAAAGTAGCAGGAAAAGGATGCTGAAAGGACAGTGCCCACGCTCTGTCACAGCTATGAGCATTTGACTTTAAATTACAGGTGACTGCATCATCCGCCACTTAGCTTACGTAAAGAGAATGAGAAAACTCGAGCTAAAACTCCTCTGCTTCCTTCTCTCCCTCACCTCCCTCCCTTACGTTGTCACTGCTGGAACAGAAGACATGAATCAACGAATATATATGTTTCTGATTCAAAATGATCGGGATGGTGAAGGAGTTTACAATTCCATAAACTTCCAAAGAGCCAATTGTTCTTCAGACACCTCTGTGTAAGGCCCTGAAAAAAGTCACTCTTTGTATCAAAACTGTGAAAACTGAAATAAGTCAAATGGATGCGATAAGTCAGCTTACGGCCCAAATTATTGAAGTGTGCCCTTAAAATTCGTGTACTTTATACACTTTATGTTTTCCCTTAATTAAAAAAAAAGTTAGTGGAAAAAAGGGGGGGGAAAGCCAAATTACAAGATGCCTGGAGTTTTTGCAAGGCAATCAGTCTCAAGGTCAACCAAAGTCTACAGGTAATTGAGTGAAAAAAAAAAAAATCCAAAATGTTCACTCCATATTAAAATGGTTGAGTTTAGAGTACCCAAGAGATTCTTGCAATGCAGAGAGAGGCCAGGTTTGTATTTGGAATCAGACAGAACTCTCGACTCTGCAATCCCAGAGGTATGACTCTGCACACATCTCCTGCCCTTGCATAGAAGCTCCATTTTCACTTTTCCTTTTTTTTTTTAATACTTGTTAACCATTTAATGACTTTTTTTAACTTTTTTTTTTTTTTTTATTGTTGGGGATTCATTGAGGGTACAATAAGCCAGTTACACTGATTGCAATTGTTAGGTAAAGTCCCTCTTGCAATCATGTCTTGCCCCCATAAAGTGTGACACACACCAAGGCCCCACCCCCCTCCCTCCGTCCCCCTCCTGGGACTGTTGTGGGGACTATATGAGTTGATGTGTATAATGCACACAGCACAGTGGTTGGCACACAGTGGTGCTCAGTCGAGATGGTTTCTATTCACTAGTGCCTCTGTCTCTCAGAGCCTTTGCCTAGGCCGTTCCACCTCCCAGGGATATCCTTCCCATTACAGCCCAAGTTTGTGCACAGCACTCCATGGCAAGTGAGTCAGGCATGGCACTGCCCTTGCTGGGCTCCCAGTCCACTGAGGGGGACAGATGATGGCACACAGAGTGCATGCCAGGGCTTGGGAGCCTCTGAGCAAGGGCAAAGGAACCAACTGGAAGGATGGGAGGCTTCTTGGAAGAAGCAGTGTATGAAGCAATTCATGACATGCAAACAGAGTGAGCCTGAAAGTGGGTGCTGGGAAGCAGGAAAGGTCCTCAAGTAGAAGGGCAGGAGGCTAGGGGAACATGGTGTACTTGGGTGTTAAGAACCCTGAGCACAGGCCGGTGTGCTGGCCTCTCTTGCAGAGGGAGGGGCCACGGGGAGCCACAGATTGCCACTGGGAGCTGCTATCTGACAGAAGCTACTGGAGGCCTCCCTGGAAAAGGGAACTGGCACCTTGGCCATCTCTGCCCTGGTTATGAGCACACTAGGGCCCTCAGAAAGGCCTGGGTCTGACTCTGATTGTTGGGGATGTGAATTACCTCCTGTCCTTCAATCTGCCCCAGGGATTCCCATCCCTCCACCTCCTGGACCTGGAGCCCACTCTGGGAGAAAAATGCTGAACACAGACTTAATTCATTTGCAAAACAATTATCACTTCATTGACAGTCAAATCTCATGGACCCCATGGGGAGGGCAGGAAAGTGTCTGTCCAGAGCTGGGTGCTGCTCTTTCCCAAGTGTCTCTGCCCCTCATTCAACATCTCACCAATTCCCTTCCTTTCAGGGCACTGAGGAAAGTGCAGGAGGCAAGAAAGCATTAATTGACCACACACTAGGTTGTACTTGTGATTTTTCCTTCCGAGGCAGGCATGAGTCCCTCTGACTGACAGAGGGAGAAACTGAGTCTCAGAGGGATGAAGTTACTTGCTCAAAGCCACCCAGTTGAGGAGGGACAGCATTAATAAATGTCATTCTCCTGAGCTCCTAATCCTTGGAGTCACCTGAGGAGTTGGGTGCTCTATCCATTCCCCAGGTGGAAAAACTAAGGCTGAGAGAGGTTAAGTGAGCCAGGGGTGTACAGGGGGTCAGACCCCAGAGCACCAGGTTTTCAGCCACGATGAAGGACTAAGATGACAGAGTCGGAAGGACAAAATCCCGGATTTGAAGTCAGACTAACTTAGAACCAGTTCTGCCTCTGCTACTTAAAAGTTCTAGGCCCTTGGCCACGCAACTTCACCTCTCTGAGGCTGGCTACTGTTGAAAAACAGATGTGATCATAGTCCCTTACCTCAAAGGGCCCTCCGGAGGATTAAGTGAGGGGAAGCTTCTGACAGGGCCCCCGGCACATGTGAGTGGTCCCCTATCCTGCCTTTTGGAGATGTTCGTCTGCAGATGACAACTGGGTCATAAGAAATAAATGCACCTCAGGTTCAAGCCTGGAATGTAACAGCCAGAAGCAAACTTCTGCGAGGCAAGGATTATTATTATTATTATTACCACTGCTGCCAGGCACCTTAAAAAAATACCAGGCTAAGTTGCAGAAAAACAAATTATAGAAAAGAAGAAAATAATATGAAAGCTTTGTGATTTTAAATGTGTCCTGGTGCTCAGCAGATCTCCAATAAGCTTCACTTAAAAGCTAAAATGTGGCAGGTGGGTAGGGCACCATCCAAGGACTGAGGTGGCACTGGCAGCCCATGGGTGGGGGTGGCCATCCAGGGTCCAGCCAGGATCACACTGGGGGTCTCTGCCCTTCACCCTGGAGCCCTGCTCTAGTTAACCTCCAACCTTCACCTTCACACCCAATGCTCAGTGCAGCAGGAACACTGGCCTCACTGCATCCATATCATTCACTCTCAGTTCAGTTCTAGCTCACAGTCACCTCCTCTAGGCAGGCTCCCCTGATATGGCTCTACCCCTCCCAGCTGGCCTCAGCCTGCACAGACCTCTATTGAGGCACGTAGCCCTTCTGCTTGTAATGATGCACTGGTGTGGACCAGACAGCTACCAACTATCCCCCACACATGAGCTCTCTGATGACAGAGACCCAACTGAGTTATCTCTGCATGCTAGTACCTGGCATCTAGTAAAAGCAATCAATCTGTTGCTGAGTGCCAGTGAGTGTCCCCAAATAAGAGCCATAGATGGTGGGAAAGAGTGTGTCCACCCACTGAGGTGGGTCCATGGTGCAACTCATCCCAGATTTGAGGACTCCAGTGGTCCAGGCTAGCTGACAGGTGGAAGCCTAGAGCTTCCCAATCCCTTTCTCTGGGTCATCTGAGAGTTCCAGCAACCGCTCAAGCTCCCGGGACCCAGGATGTGGGTCTAAAGAAAGATACAAGATCCCCAAAGACCTGAGTGAAATGATCCAGTGGGGATCCACCCATAGCTCTGTCAACTACAGTAGCAAAGGCTCCGAAAATTGAAAAGATGTGATTTCAGGAGAGTTGTGGTGAATTGGGCATGCTCATTCATTTATTCACTCAACAAACATTTACGGAGCCCTTGCTATGTGCTGGCAGAGTCCTTGGCTTTGTCTTGTCAGTGAACAGGATATGAAAGACCCCCACCCTCATGAGACTTAGACTGTAGGTAAGCAGATAGTGTGATTGCTGTTAGAGACTGTTACCAAGGAGACAATAGAAACAAGAACAGGAGTCATCTCCTTCGATGGAGGGCTGGGAGCCCGAGACAGTGACACAGGAACTGTGGCCTAAAGATAGGTGCACAAAGATATTTATCACCTCGTTATTAAGAGCCATGAAAAGGTTAAAAACTACATAAAGGACATTAGAGAAACAGTTCAGGGAATCACGGTTCCTCCATGAATGGTCATTAAAAGTATCATTTATGAAAGTTTTAATGATATACAGTTAGTGATGAACTATGTGAAATGTTCATAGGAAAAATGCTGAAAGAACATGGGTGGAAGTGTAACCAATGGATTTCTCTGGGTGGGGAAGTTATTAGCACTTGTTTTCTGCTTTGTATGAGCATGTGGGTGTGTTGGGTTTTTATTTTGTCTGTATGTTCTTTATCTCTGATTTTTCCACAAGTATGTATTCATTTAATTTTTTTAAAACAGATGTTTCATTAAAAATATAAATTAGGGGAGAATAGAGATAAAGCCAATCAGAGAAAAAACATGGCATGTATTGCCAAGGAGCATGGATTGGGGCCTGCGTGCACAGGGTGCTTTACTGTTGGGAACAAGCCAACGCCTCCACAGGAGACACTTAAGGCTTGCCCTACCCAGCTTGTCCAATGCTGCCATCCATGATAATACTGAACACTAATAAGGGTAATAATAATAACAAAAGCTGGCATTGGTTGAGTGTCAGGAACTGTCCAAGTATTTTACTGGCTTTATCTTATTTAATTGGGGGATGAGGTGGCTCCTATTACCCCAGTTTTACAAATGAGGAAATTGGGGCCCATGGAGATGAAGTCACTTGCTTAAGACTACTTGCACAACTTCAGTGCTGGTTACTGGGAATTGAATCTGGCTATGCCAGACTCTACCGTGAATTTTCAGCAGATGATGGAACTGACTGCTGTAGATGAAATAGAAACACAACTCATCATAGTTAGGGGTACTGGCTAGACCAAGGAGGAGGAGGAAAAAGATGAGGAGGAGGGTTCAGCGAAGGATGAATTTGTGCTGCAGAATTGCCAGATAAAAAATGGTCCATGCAGGACCATGCAGTAAAATTTCAATTTCAGATAAACAATGGATAATTTTTTTTATTACATTAGTATCCCCTCCTGCAGTATCTGGTAGAGCAATAATACCAGCCTCACTGCATCTAATTTAATTCTCCTTCCAGGACCAGCCACTGGTCACCTCCTCCAGGCAGCCTTCCCTGATATGCCCCCAACACTTCAGGCTTAACCACATGCAACATTTGGGACATACTTATACTAAAACATTATTTGATGTTTGTTGGAAATTCAAATTTAACTTGGGCATCCTATATTATTTTTTGCTAAATCTGAAAACCTTGGAACTCATACTTAGCAACTCCCATTCTTGGGGGTCATTTCCTGACCAACCCAGTCCCTTAAAATGAGACTATAGCTGAACTACCCAACCTTAAAAACAAGCCCAAATTTGTATCAGAGACCAAGGAGTTTTCAGACTTTATTTTTCTTCTTTAAGAACAGAGAAAACATTCCCTTGATACCTGCCAGGTAGCAAAGAGAGAACAAAGGAACACCCTACCTGCAAATCAATTGGTCTAAAAGAACTGCCTCACAGAAATACAGGGACAAAAAGGAAAACCACTTCAAATGCTTTCTTGACGAGAATTCACACTGTGAGCGATTCCTTTATGCAGACTGTTAACAAACAGATCAGGCTGGGGAGAGCTCACAGGGCCCCAGCTTGGGCCCTTTTTCCTCCTCATAAACAACAGGAAAACAAACAACTGCCTTGCTGATTCAAATGTATGTACTTGGCCAAAAGTCATTAAATGAATTGAAAACCTAAGTGCTGAAATAATTTCTCATCTTTGGCCTTCAAGATCAAGGTCTGGGGCACCTAATGCCCACAAGCCATAGGAAAAAAATACAAAAGACAAACATACCACAAGGTCTCCCCTCAATAAAGAGGGGTATCAGACAAGAAAAAAGTAGATCAGCTCCCCGCAGGATTTAAAGATAAGGGAGCCTCATCCTTCTACCCATGGTAGAAATAGAGTCCACTATCGTGGTTCTCAAAATGAGGTCCTCGGACCAGTAGCATCAGCATTACCTGGGAATGTGGGAGAAATGCAAGTTCTTGGGCCCCACCTCTCAGAAACTAAGCTGGACACTCTGTGGATAATATCCCACAATGTGTAAGAGTGTATGTGTAGCGTGTGTATGTATGTGTGTGTGTGTCTACAAGCTTTCTTAAGACATAATTGGCAAAGGATAAATTGTTCACCCTTAAAAGGTAAAATTAGATCTAAGTTTTGACATACATCCATGAAACCATCATTACAATAAAGATGATGAACATAACCATCACCCCCGTGAGTTCCCATTTGTGATCATTTCTTGCCATCCTCTTGCCCCCTCTCCCTCGCCAAGTGACCATTAACCTGCCTTCTGTTACTATGGAGTAGGGTACATTATCATGATCCCATTCATGGAATCACATAGTTCTACTTTCATCTGGGGCTTGTCACTCAGCATAATTATTTTAAGAACCATCCATGTTCTTGGATATGTAAGTAGCTCATTCCTTTTTATTACTGAGTAGTATTCCACTGTATGGATATACCACAGCCTATTACTCATTCACCTGTGGAGAGACATTTGGGTGGTTCCCAGCTTTTGGCTATAATCACACTGCTATGAATTTTCCTTTAAAATGTTTATAGGAGCACACACTTTCATTCTTCTGTTCAAATATCTGGAGTAGAATGGTATGTCATATAAAAGGTATATATCTAGCTTCTTAAAGTAACTGTCAAACTTGATCACAGGTTAGGAAACCATTTTGTTTTTCAAAATGGTGGTACTATTTTATAATCCCAGCAGCAATGTCTGAGAGTTTCAGGTACACCAAATTCTCACCAGCACTTGGTCTGATCAATGCCTTTCAAATTTAGCCATTCTAGTGATTGGGTCACAATAAGTCATTGTGGTTTTACTGTCATTTCTTTAATGACTATGTTGAGCATATTTTCACATCCTTATTTGTTGTGCATTTATCTCCTTTGGTGAAGTGTGTGCTCAATCTTTTGCCCATCTGTTTTTCAGGTTGTCTTATTTATGAATTTTGGGAGTTATTCTTATTTTCTAGATACAAATTCTTTATCAGCTATGTGATTTACAAATATTTTCACAGACCGGCTTGCCTTTTCACATAAACAGAGTCTTTCAAAGAGCAGAAGTTCTCAATTTTGATGAAGTCAATTTTTTCTTTTATGCACTGTACTTTTGATGTCACATGTCCCATTAAAGAAACATTGACTCTTCTGTTTTCTTCTAGAAATATTATAGCTTTAAGTTTTACATTTAGGTCTATGATACCTTTTTTGTTGTTAATTTTTGTACATGCGGTACAGGTTTAAATTTATTTGTTTGTTTATTAAATGCAGATTTCCAATTTCCAGCACCATTTGTTGCCCACACATGTAACTTCGGAAAGAAGCTTCAGAGTAGAAATCCTCTACCTAGTGAACTCCTATTCATCCTTTTAAACCCAGGTCAAATGTCTCTTAGGCTAAGAAGTCTTTCCCAACTGAGGCCAACTAATACTTTCAATATCTCAAATACCTTTTGCATCATGTTCTTCTCTTACATGATTGTGTTTATTTCCATGTTTGTTTCTCCTGCTAGAGTAAAATTTTACAGACAAAGACCGTAATCAGGGTTGTCTGGTACAGATAGTGGTGGAAGTGGTTGAGGAAAAAGGGGACTCAGAAAACAATTGTTAAAACATAAACAAATGAATAAAATATCCAACAAGCAAACCGTTTGCTTTTTTAAGCAACTGAATACCCACCTCTCAAGGCCCCACTCACAGATCACATTCATCAGGAAACCATCTCTAACTGTACTTACCCACATTAGTTATCAATAGCATTCACTGAGAGAATGCCATTGACTGATTCAGGCCAAGCCCTGTGCTAAGCACTTCACACACATCATTTCATTTCATTCATTTCATTCAATTCATTCTCAGAGAGGTTAAGTTCCATGCCTGAGGTTACGTATCTAAAAAGTGTCAAAGCCAAACTTCGAACCCAGATAGTCTGATTCCAGGGACTATGTTCTTACTTATGCATACAAGTCATCTCTTGGTTCCTTTTATTTGCACAACTCTCTTTTCCCCAACAAGCACAGACCCTATGAAAGGCAGCCCCTGCCAACCATGTACACTAGTGCCAAAACAGACAAGTTACACAGGAGATCCCTCCATCACCCTCCCATCCTGGTGCAAAGGACACCGACTCATATCCAGCCCAAAAGGATTTCCCCTTACCTTGGACCACACACCCATGCCAAAGGAGCTGCTGTCCGCCATCTGATGCAGGTACAGCTCCATCCTAGAAGCGGAAAGGGGACCCATATCAGTGGCCTGGCAGGGCAGGTGGTCACCACAGGGTGGGGCTTCATGTGATGATCCAGGCAGCCCTAGTGACTGTCTAATGCCTTGGTCCTGCCAGGTCTTCCCAGGGGTATCTCTTATCTCCCAAATATTTTTCATTTGCTGCCTTTACTTGACCATTCCTAAGAGCTAGGACACCCCCAAAGAAAGAGTTATGGAGCAAAACCAGTGGAGCCTGTTCTAATCCCAGGTCTTCTTCTAATCAGCTAAGGGACTTTACTCAAGGATAGTATTAGAACAGTTAACATGAATGAGCCCTTGCTGTATGCTAAGTTCTAAGATTACTCATGACAGCCCCATTCAATAAGTGCAAATACTATTCTCATTTTGAAGGTGGCAAAACAGAAACACTGAGATTTAGTGCCTGGTCCAAGCCAGCAAATGCATAGCCAGGAGTTGGGGTGAGGTCTTTTGGCCCCAACAGCCCTAACCTCTGTGCTGTCCTGCCTTTCACCCACTCCCAGCCTGTCTGCACCCTGCAACAGATGTTTAAGACCCCTTTCAGTGTCCAAACTGCAGGTCCCTTGAGAGTGGGGTCTGCAGATGGACTGCCACTATTGCAGGCCTGAAGAATGCAAGCCAGGGGTGGGGGTAGAGCTATGTCCCCCACCTCTTTGGAGGCACATGCCACTCACAAAATCATGGAGCTCAGCCTAGGATTCTCCCAGCCTCGTGAAGACTTAAATCGATTCCTAGAAAGTGGAGCTTACTCAGCAGGCCCCAGCCGATTCCTCCAGTTCTAGGTCCTTCTGTGTCCTCTCCCCTAGTTCTCTATAGACCCCACCTCTCTCCTCCACCTCATATCCTAGAAGGACCCTTATTGGATAAGCTTTGAGTCCAAGCCCAGCTCTGCCCCTTAGCATCCAAGGTATTCCTCTTCTCTGAGGCTTACTTTTCCTTGCCTGTAAAATGGGCATTCTACTATATGCCTCACAGAATTAAGTAAGACATTGTGTATAAATTCGTGCTACCAGCCTGGCACAGTGTAAGTAGTCTATATTTCCCCCACACTCTCTTCTATTACTTGGAAAATCAAACCAACAAATAAACACAAAGCATCTCCCTAGTGCCAAGTCCTAAGCTAGGTACTCGGAAGGCAGAGAAGAGGAAGGCTGGGCCCCTGATTCAAAGATCTTGCAGACAATCTGGCAAGGAAGACAGACCCATACACCTTTGAATGGCAGGTGCTGAACCCAGAAGCACAGATCAGGCACCAAAATAGTATAAAGGAGAAATTAAGATGCAAGAATTGGGCAGCACTCCTCTAATTACAAGAGATTTAAAATAGGGTTTTGAAATAGAGAGGTAGAATACCTCTACGGAGGTAGAGAAAAAGAGGTAACTTGAGGTTGACCAGGAGGCCACCCCCAGAATGATCATGGCTCCTGAGGGGTCTGAATTACTCCAAGCACTTTATTTTCCTGAGGTCCCTGAAAATCATCTGGGGCAGCCCCTTCCTCTCAGAGGTGGCTTTGGCCAGGGTCTTAAGGATGCCAAACTCACCTAGGCTAGGCCCATCATCACTGAGAGTCCCCCAGAACTGGGCCAGGCATCCTCTGCAGGCAGCAACCCAGCCCATCCTTCCTGGGCCCACCCAGGCTGACCCCCTTCTCCAGCAGGCTATGGCTCCAGGCTCAGACCCAAGTCCTACCCAAGGTATAGAAGAAATGGGCTCAGTGTAGGGGTCCAGGACTAGAACAGGGAGAGGTGCATGGCCTTCAGGGTTCTGAGAGGTGAGGAAATGGAGGCCCCAAGAAGCGAGACCATAGGACTGGAAAGTAAGATTCAAGCTCCTGTGATCGGAGTCTACACCTCCCATGTCATAGCCCCACCACACAGTGTACAGGGCACCTGTTACCTGTTGTCATTTAAATCTCCACAGCATTGGCAATAGTAGATACCCATTCTACAGAAGGAGAAACCGAGGCCCACATGGAGCAAAGCCAGGATCAAACTCACATCCCTCTGCCTTCAAAGTTGTTCCTTTCCAGCACACACACAGTCAAGGCCTGAGGGGGGCAGAGTCACATCCTCCCAAACCAGCAAACATCCTCCCCAAACATACACAAAGCACTCACTGCATTCTGAGCACTGTTTACTATTCACTTTTAATTCTCACTACAATGCTCAGGGGTAGACATAATCACATGCACCTTATAGATGAGGAAAGGGAGGCTCAGAGAGGTGAAGTCACTAGCTCAAGGTCACAAGCCAGCAAGTAGAGAGGCCGGGATACACATCCACACAGCCTGGCCCTAGAGTTTGTGGGCCTGGCCTCCCTGCTATGCCACCTGCCCTACTCCATGTCCTCCTACAGGTTCTGAAGACTTTCTAGAAGCTTCCTGCTCTGAGTTACTTCACGCCGAAAACTGGGAGATCCCCCTAATCTTCCTTCTCTTCTCAAGGTACAGTTGTGCTCCTAACCTTAGCCAGGCTGGTCAGGACAGGTTAACTCTTCCCTTCAGATAGAGGCGGGGAGGCAGAAGAAAATAAACAACGGAGGACCTAGGCCTATTTATCCCCCCTTGCCTGGGAAACCCCAGCTGTTTCCTCTCCCTAGAGGTTCACTAGAACTTTGCCTGTTCATCCAGAAATGAGGAAACTGAGTCTCAGGGAAAGGAAGCCACATGCCCAGGACTGCTGCCCTATAGAGCCTGGGAAGGGCAGAGATGAATCCCTGGGCCCCCTCCACCAGGCAGCCCTCCAGGATGAGGCTCCACCCAGCTCCCAGTCTACACCATGTGGATATACCCTTGTAGAAATCCAAGGCTCTACAAAGTTTTAAAATGTCTGGAAGACTTGGGGTCTACTGTTCCTTGCCCGCTCCTCACACCTCTGCTGTGGGGCCCAATGCTGACATGCTACTATCACAGCAGACAGCCTCCAGCCACCCACATACACACATTTATAAAGAGCTGAATGTGGATCATCTCACTTAAATCCCGAAAGGTTTATTCAAAGTATCGTTTCCACTTTACAAAGGAAGAGACTGAGGATCAGAGGGGATGGCGTGGGAACAAGGCCATCTAGCCCACAAGCAGCGTGTACCCAGGCAGCTGGAATTGGGGACCACCTTCCTACCCCCATGGCTTCTCAGCTCTGGGCAGAAGCTAAGACTGGGCTGCATCCCTGAAGAGCAGGTGCCCTTTGTTGGCACTGCCCCCAGCCGACCCCAGGCACTCACCTGAGATCCAGGTCCAAACCCGCTAGCATCTGGGAGAAAACCTGGAAGTTGCCTTCCCCTTCTGGCTGCCGTGCCACACGGCTCTTCTCCAAAAGCATTGTCTGCAGGGAAAGAGGAGGGGCACCAGGTCGGTGCTGTGGGTACATCTGTCCACAGCTGGTGCCCAGATGCCCAGAGGCCTGTGAGGGTGCCCACTCTGACCCTCTCCTTGAGGCAACATCTCAAGTCCAAAAATTGCTGGCATCGTTCATAGGAAAACTCCCCAGCCTACTGTCTCTCTAATTCAGGGTCCAGCTAAGAAATCAACCATGCAATAGGCTCCTTCCAATTAAGGTATCAAAAGGTAGTGAAAATCAAATGGGGCCCCCGGCCCCCACAACCCTTTTTTCACCTAAACTTTCAATGCTTTGATGCAAATGTTGATTAATGGTAGGATTTTAGGAGCCAGGACAGCAAAGGGACTTACTTGGCACCGAGGAGTTTTCCTTGTGCCCAGGCATTACCCCAGTTCCACATACAAATAGCCCTTCTAATAACCTAATCCTATTTTCTGTTCAAACAGAATGTTTCAGGGGAGGCTAAGGAGGGGTTTGGAAGATTTTGGAGATGGAAACAAACAGGCCATGTGCTGGACTGCCACAAAGGCTGGTGGGTGTCTGTTTGATTTCAACTTACGCTTTTAAGACCTGGCTAATGAGCGGCTGAATTATATATTTACTCATGAATATTTCATCCCTGAGATGGTCTGAAGCACAGACGGGCTGCCTTGCTCCAGGAGAAGATGTTCCAGGGCACTGAGCCAGGTGGGGTGGAACTGGTGATGGCTAAGGGATCGGTGACCACTCCAAACACATCCCAGGGGCCCAGGTGGAGGCGTGGGCTCTGCTGAGTGGGGCTGGGGACATGGCAGTCCCAAGGACCCCCTTGCCCATCCACTGGAGGTCTCACCTGCAGCTGAGCAGCTGTGATTCGGCCTGTGGCACTGAAGTCCAGTGACATCACCATGGCAAACCGGGTGGCATGGCAGCTGTGGCCTGTTGATACCGAGCCAAAGGCCCGGAGGATGGTGAAGGTGGCTTGCATCTTCTCCACTGTGGAAACAAGGGGCCAGGAATCACACGTGCCAGAAGGGCTGCCACCCCTACCTCACACAGCTCCACCCTCCCTATGGGCTCCAGATCCAGGCCAGGCCTCTTTCCAGCCCCTATGGGCTCCCTGTGGGCAACATGCCACGAGCCTCCCAGTTCAGCCATTACAGCACACATGTTTCACGGAGCACCACCCTCTGGCTGACCCTGTGCCACAAACTGAGGCCAAGGGGATGCAAGTCTCAATCTAGCAGGGTCCAAGATAAGCACCATGTCAATAGTGGGGGCTGCCTAGGAGAAAGTCAGGGTGATAACAGTCTGGGGCCCCCTGTACTCAGGGAGTTCACAGCTTAGAAGCAGTCTTGCAAAGCCCCATGGCCCCTCCGCAGCCATTAATTGGGTCCCTTCTACGCAACAAGCACTATGCCAGGCACCTGAATCCAGCCTTCCCTGACTGTCACCCTCAAGCACACGCACTCACAGCACAACTCCACTCTGAGAGGACAGAGACTGATGCCCCTCCCCACCATATCCCCAGTGCCTAATGTGGGCCAGGAATAAAGTAGGTGTTCAATAAAACACCAGAATACTCTTGATGGAGAAGCAGTATATCCCAGTGATTAAGAGACATTGAATATGACAGCTCTGCCCTTGACTGGTTACCAATTTGGGGCAAAAGAATTCATATCCCAATGCCTCGGATAGCCATCTGCAACATGGGGGTAGTTGTAGAACCTAACACTTATGATCTTCATTACTAAAGCATGTAATAACACGAAGTGCTTAGAAAGAGCTCCAGAGGTGGTGCTGTTATTATTATACTTATTACTATTAGAAACACAATATTACGTCATGTATTCTCAATGGGGAAGATATCGCCCCCAAGTTGGGCAAAGACTGATTGTTAGATGTGGTGGAGAAAAAAATGTACTTTTCTTATGTATAGAGCTAAGTATATATAGAGTATACTTCTATACTACTTATGTATAGTGTATATTTATGTACTACGTAAATAAATATATGGTTTACTTATGGAATTAAAATGCCATGGTGGGGGTGATTAGGAGAAAGATGTCTTAAAAGGCTCCTTGGAGGGGAGAAATAATAAACAAAAAGTTTGAGAACACCTGCCCAGTTGTTTTATTTCTTGAACCAGATGGCCTGGGTTTGAATCCCAGCTCTGGAATATATTTGCTATGTGGCACTGGGCAAGCTAGCTAACCTCTCTGAACTTCAGTGCCCTCGACCTATAACATTCCAATAATAATATCTACCTTATGGGCCATTTTAAATAATAAATAAGTACATTACCAATACTGTACTTATTATTATTAATTGGCACTCTTTCTTGAAGGCCCAGCTCAAATGTCACTTCCTCAAGGAAGTCCCATGCACCTCGGCCTCTTCCCAAACCTGCTCTGCCCGCACACTCTGCAGAACATTTACGTCCAGAACCCGTGCACAATTTCAATTATTCCTCTGGCTTTCATAGGCTCTGTCCTGTCTTTACCGGGTGAGCTCTCTGTACAGCTCAGCAGGTTGTGCCCTGCACAAAGAGACCACATCCAAGGGCCCCATCACTCCCACCACGTTATCAAAGATTTATGCATTTATTAGGTTGATTTGCCAGCAGATGGCACTAAAGTGTCTGGTTCTTACTGTGTTGGTGTAAGATGATTGTTCAGAGGATGGCGTCAATGTCTTGAGGAAGGAGTAGCTTATTCTAATTTAAATAAATGTGTCCAATGACCTAGGGCAGCCTCTCGTAGTAGCAAGCACCGGGTGTGCACGTATGCGGTGCTCGGTGAATGCTAAGTGAATGAATATGAGAAGGGGCTGCTCAGGACTCCCTTCCAGTGCTCCCCTTCCCGCTCCCCATGCCTCTCACCTGGAGACCACCATACCTGAGACCCTGCCTTCCACACTGCCTGCCATCCCCACCAGGTGCTCCAGGACCTGTTCACAGCAGGTGGTCTTCCCTGCACCACTCCGGCCAAGGGCCACGATGCTCTGGTCTCTTCGCTGGCTCAGCAGTGCCCAGTATGCCCGATGGGCCAAGGAGCAAATGTGGGCTGGCAGGCCATCCTGGAGGCCACTGTGCACCTGCAGGAACATCCAGGGCATCAGCTTTCCCAGCCATTGACCAGGGAATAGTCCAAGACAGAGCCTCACCCCAGGCCTAGGTGAGGGCCAGATGTACGTCCCTACCTCCAGATCTGTGTCCCCGCCTCCCATCCTACTCAACTGTGTCAAAGTCTTTGCATTTTACTGGGAAGATCCCAGCCTGTGTGTCTAGTCCTGCTGCTGGCTCTCTGTGAGCAAACTAGGATTCTTTTCTGAATCTGGGTCTTCACTTTAGCTAGTTGGAGGCTTAAATAAGAGTTGCATCATCCCATGAGCTTCATCTCAGCCACTCAAAGCAATGGATAGTATCTGCCTGGAACAAGGCAGCTTCCTAAAATTGAGCGATAGATTAGGGATGTCTGCCGTGGAAACACTGCGTGGCATGTGGGGGTGTTGGTGGTACGTGTGCTGTGTCTGTTCCACCTATAACAGACATAGGTGATGTCATAATTCTTCACTCAGTGAAAATAATTCTTTGTGTGTTTACTATGTAGCAGGCGCCTTGGGTCCATCACTACACAAATAGGCAAAGGAAATCCCTGTTAACCACAAGTGAATAACTGTATATTCATCATATAGAACCCCACAACCTCACTCCAGGTATTTACCCCCACCCCAAAATTTAAATGTATATTCACAAAAAACCTCCTATGTCATTGGTTATGTTGAATATTCAGTAGAACCTTCATAGCTGACACCTCCCGACATCGACCACCTCAAGTTGACCTAATTTGCATAGGCTGGACGTGCACCACGTGCCTGTATCAGTGCAGCAGGCCTGGTCCCTTACGCTGGCCACCTCTGTATGTTGACCAGTCTGTTACGGTCCCTTGGGTAGTCAATTTACAGAGGGTGTACTGTATCTTCAAAATTACTGAAAATAGAAACAACCCAAATATACTTCAAAGAGTGAACTGGGGTGATCAACCATCCTAGTGAAAGCACCGAACATCTCATGGCCCAGAAAACACTTCAGTTCCAGACAAACCAGGACAATTGTTCACCGTGTGGACACGTGAGCCAACTAGTGCATCCTAATAAAATAAAGAAACAGATAAATACAATAACATGGGCAAATCTCATACTGCACTGGTGTGAGTCAAAGAAGCCAGTTGAAAAGGTTACATGCTATAAGATTCCATTTATAATTTTTTGGAAAAGGCCAAACTACAGGGAAAAAAACAGAGTAGCTGCCAAGGGTGGAATGTGAGAGACTGGTGGACCATGGAAAGGCCCAGAGAACTTCCACGCGGGGCTGGGAGGGCGATAGGAACTGTCTTGTAACGACTTGTGGAGGCGGTTATGCAATTGTACACCTTTGTCAAAAACTCACAGAACTGTCCACTAAAAAGGCGAACTGAACTTTATGTAAATTATACTATAATAAACCTGACTTAAGAAAAAAAAAGGAAAGAAAGTCACTGCCTCTATAAGGATTTGCTTTCTACAGGAAGAGAGGGGGCAATCAACAAGAAACATCCTTCAATTCTCTCTAATGGTAGTCATTTGAAAGCCACGTGCCTGGGTGAGGTCACCAAGGAAGTGGGTGTTTAGAGAAGAAGAGTGTGGGGCCTGGGGCACCCCAACAGGGACAGGCCTGGGAGATCCACAAAAGACTGACTGGGAGGGCCAGCAGGGCAGGAGGGAAACCGGGAGAGCTGAATCCTGGAGCCCAGCAAGCGAATGTTTCCAAAAGGAGCGGGGGAATGCTGCTGAAGGCCCAGAGACTAGAGATGCGACACTGGATTTGGCATCACGGCAGTCAGTGGTGACCTTGATGGCCTTTAGGGAGAAGGGATGAGGGCAAGAGATGACTGTGAGGTCAGAGGAAGAGCACCCCAAAGGGCGGTGCCTGCAGCTCAGTGGCTAGGGCACTGGCCACATACATAGAGGCTGGCAGGTTCGAACCCAGCCCGGACCTGCTAAAACCAACAATGACAACTGGAACAAAAAAAATAGCCAGGCTTTGTGGCAGGTGCCTGTAGTCCCAGCTACTTGGGAGGCTGAAGCAAGAGAATCGCTTAAGTCCAAGAGTTTGAGGTTGCTGTGAGCTGTAACACCCCAGCACTCTACCGAGAGTGACATAGTGAGACTCTGTTTCCAAAAAAAAAAAAGAGCACCCCAAAGAATGGACCTGACTGGAGGAAGATGTCCAAAGCCCTGGATGCTGAGTGGGTGACCCCCAGTTCCAGCAAGCCTCCATCAGCCTCTCTAGTGCCTTGGCAGAACCCGGGGCACAAATACCTTCCCCTAGCCTGGACCTCCAGCTGGGGCTGGGGACACCCCTGATCCACTGCTGGCTTTTCCTGCTCCAACACCCTCAGGGATAGTAAAGAGTCCCTATCCTGATGCCGAACACAGGGATCTATAAGCAGACAAAGTGGGACAAGCCCCCACACTGGCTAGACACAGCCTTCAGGCATGAGGCAGACAGAGAGAGGCTCTTGGGGGCCTGAACCCTAGAGCCACGCCCACACTGGAAAAACTAAAATTCAAGAGATGGGCTACCCCGTCCTCCATAGCCTTCCCAGGCCTACTACCTAAAGGGGACATCCAGAGCCCCGTGGGCACCCATAGGTGCGTGTGTGCAGCTTTTGTGCATATGTACTCTTCAGTACACACAGTGTGCTCATGGGCGCATGCACCAAGACCTGCAAGCCCATAGGCACACACCTTGCTGCCAGCTGCTGGGTGGCGTGGTGTGCCCTGGAGAGAGCTCCCCTGCTCTGGTGCTGCCCAGACTCCACTCAGGCCAATCTCAAGGCAGCCCCAGTCCTGACCTCAGTGCAGGCCTGTGCTTCCACCTGGTGGCCATTTGGGGAATAAAAGGTTGAATGGGCCAAAGGCTGCAGGTGGCAGTGGGTTGGAGTGTGGGGAAACTGGGCGGCAGGCTGGGGCCCAGTTCCCGCACTTTCAGGCACTTCTGCCCGTATTCTGATGCCTCAGTGTAGGGTGGCTGATGCAGACCTTTTGGCTGTTGGGGCCAGAAGAAAACAACCTTTCCTGGAACTTCCAGGGAGCCAGAGGAATCACACAGCTCTGTGGATGGCTCAGAGGCCTGGGCTGTGTTAACAGGAGCAGAAGCATTCATAGCAGGGAGGGGAGAGGGTGTGTGTCCAGCACTGGCCCGTCCAGAGCATCTGAGGTCTTCCCGGCCCCTACCATGAGCAGCCACCCTGGGAGAGGCCTGAGAAATGACTGGAGAGGTCAAGTGGATTATCTCAGAGAAGAAAAGTTATGATCTGTAGCTGGAGGGTGGGAGGGTGTCACAGGACCACTGTCTCCTCTTTAACGAATTTAGCATTGTTTGGGGACTAGGAATGGGTTTGTTCTTTACTAATCTCTTCAGGGGGCAAGATGGGCTTTTCATCCCCAATTGACAGATGAATCACCCAAGGCTAGAGAAGCTTCATGATCATTCCAAGGCACCAGGTGTCCTAGGGGCCTGTGCCTTCCCAAGGAGTAGTAAGAACTGTACATCTGTCTATCTCCAGAGGGTCTCCTGCTGCTACTGTGCCCCTTTCCACTTCCACGCAGCAGCCAGGGATCCTTGTACAACCTAAGTCAGATCATACCACTGCTCTTCTGGAAGTCCCCAGTAGCTGCCATCAACACTCAGTGTAACAGCCGGCCTCATTATCACCACACAAAAGAGGTGACGGGACACCACCCCCTGGGGAGTAGCAAATAACTCAGCTGTGGTTCCCCATTTTTCCACAAGGTGGCGCGTCAAGACTGCCTTTTCTCTCGCCCATTGTTACAAAAAATGGCCATTCCTACATTTCCCTAGAAAAAAACTCAAAGCAGAACCCAAGAGTTTGTTTTCCCTCACTGATGTGGGTGTCAGGACTCTTGAAGATCCTCAGCTTGGGGTGAGGAGCACAGTGAGGCCCAACGGGCTGGGCTTTGTCCCAGCTCCTCTGCTTGCTAAACAGGAGTTTAGCTGCTGCTGTCAGCTCACTCTTCTCATCTGTAAAATGGGCTAGTAATAATACCTCTTTTTTTCAAGTGGATGTGAGAAGCAGTTTAGACGATATGTGAAGGAGCTTGAAGTAGTGTCTGGTATCAATATTCATTCACGATTTTCTTTTGTTATTATTATCTTTAACACTGCTATTGCTATCCTAACAGGGACTTCTCTTTCTCCTCTAGGGAGTGGGTACCACATGGAACTCAGTGCCACACAATGCTCTTGATGCCTTAGAATATCATCTTTGGCAGGATTCTGCTCACAGATAGGCTTGTTAGGGGCTGTGGCAGTTCTGCTGTTCCCTCAGATGCAGAAAGATTCCCCTAACCCCTGTGCTCCCACAGTCCCACCTCACCTTCCCTGCGGAGGGAGCTGAGGCCCCCTGGGGCTGGAGGATGATCAGATCCGGCCCCGTGCAGGTGTGCGGCAGCTGAGCCTGGTAGCGCCGCAGAAGTGTGTTCAGGACACTGGATTCGTTGACACTGATGAGAGAAGTCAGGTCCTCAACCAGGTCCAGCTCCGGGGGGTTGGCCTGTGAACCATCATATAGAGTCTTCTTTGGCCTTCTGGCCTCAGCCACACTACCCCCACCACACGTGTGCGCATGCGTGTGCACACACACACACACACACACGGAGCCAATCCCTTGAGCACTGCACCAAAGACCAGAACAGAACACAGTGACTGTGGAGAAGGAGTGCTGAAACCCTACAAATAAAATAGGCCTATTCCTTCTCCTCGCCCTCTGTGCTCCCTGCGAGGCACCCTCTCCCCTTCACTCTGGCCCTTCCTTCCTGCGCTCACTGCACCATGAAGGAAGAGAGATGCTCCCAAGGCGGATGAGGCAAAATTCAAAGCACCTTCTGAATCTCAAACACCTCAAAAGACAGGGGAGGTTCCAGAGGAGGCAAGTGTCCGCTGCTGTTTCCTCCTTTCCTGGGTCTTAGGGGGAGCTCTCAATTTGTTCTACGATACCGAGGGAAGGAGGCCACCAGCCAGACCCCCTCATTTATCTAATAGCCCATCATGCTTTCCATCCTTGGAAATCTGCCTAAATGCTTTGAGAAGCAAGGGATGTTTGCATCTGCTCCTTGAGACATTCATTCTAAAAGGCTTCCTATTGTTCTTTCCAGCTTCAGGGAGTTTTCTAGGCCCAATGCTCTGGGGGTTAGGTCAACCTTGAGCTATCTCATGAGTCAACCTTTCTTCCAAGGGCACTGAGCATCTGTAAACTCCTAACATCAGTGGCACAGGATGGTCTGAGGGTACAGAGGAGGAGCAAAAAGGAATGCAGATGAGCAAGGAAGAAAATATCTCGATTTGTAGAATATGGGGGATGAAAAAGGGGCAAGCAAGACCTTTTTTCTATCATTATACTATGACTTATCCTCAAAAGGATTTATGGTACACAACAAAAATGTATACAAAACAATTGAAAAAGCAAAACTATAAGACTATAAGAAAGAGTGATGTCCAAAATGTAGGCCATTAGAACCTACACTATGATTAATGCCAAGCAATAAATTTGGTTCTGAGTTCCCTGGCAGCCAGAGTGAAAAAGGAAACATGCCCTGTAACATGGTTTACAATATCCATAAAATGAAAAGCAATCACTTTCTTGGGTCAATCCGAAGAACTCCCAGTGCCAAGACCTGACAAACATGTGTCTTGATGTGTCCTCATAAAGGAGACACCACAGGACAGAGTGCATGACTCCTAACAACATCCCTTCTGCAGAGTAATGAGTTCAATAAGATTCTTTGCATCATGCTAAAGTGATATCTTCAGTCAGCCACAAGGAAATCTCTTGCAGGGGTGGGGAAGGAGGGTAAAGAGAAGGCAGAGAGGAGAAGAGGGGACTCACCCGATGAACATACTCCTCATCCACCTCAGTGATTGTTTTGTCAGCATCAATGCAAAGTCGCACCCTTCCCACTGGCAAGTCGGCTGTCCCCTCATCTGGCTTTAGCACCGTGGCTGTTTGGACAGTGCAGAGAGCGGAAGAGAGGTAAGGGTCGGAGATGAGAAGTTCTGAGCCAGGCCAGAGAGCTGGCTTGTGTCAGGTCAGAAAAGAGCTACATCTTCTCCCCTTGGGGTCTATTCACATGGAGGTTTCTAAATTGTGACCCTAAACCTTTTAAGGATGGGCTGAGTCTGACTTATCTTCACCTTGGGCTTTTTTACCAGCCAGCACAGAATAGGCACCTAGGAGGTTGGATGCACTGACCTATCTCATAACCAGACCTGGGATGGCAGATAATGACATACAGACTACCATTTCCCCTTGCAGTGTCCATGACAGACATCACTAATCACTCATCTTCTCAGCAGTGTTCTGACGAGGACTCAGAATGGCTTCTAAGTAGAGTGTAGTCAACAGCCATAACTAATCAACAAAAGTGTGCTCATGAGGAAAAAAAAATTATGTGCCCACTTGTACTACACTGAGTTCCATGAAGAATACTTAGAAACCAAGGATGTTTGTTGCATCAGTGATTTAGTTAATTAATTAATTATCAAGGCTCAAATGCCTTTGAAAACAGCACCCAATAGGCCAGCTGTCAAGGGTGAAATGATTATCAACTATCCCAACCCTTTGCTCTCCTCCACTGCTCCTTTACCCGGGAAGTATGACCTGGCAAATCTGGCTCACATCAGTAGGGAGGTGTAAGAACAGAAGACGCTTAGCCCCTCGGACAGTGCTAACACCCCTAATTACCAAGAGTAAATCCATCCTTCTGAACCAGCCAGACTTTCTCTGCCTCATACCATCTGTCTTCAGTAGCCTGAGAGCAAAGATCACATCAGTTAAACCAGCAAATGACACCCTCCTCCCCCACCCCCACCCCCACTTACGTGGGATTTTCCCACAGTGTGGGCTTGACCCACCTAAATCAGAATCTCCTGGGCGATGTGTGTGTGTGGGGGGGCGGGGCGGTGCTTACTTAAATGCAGATTCCTGGGGCCCCTCCCTACTCCTGGCTTTTTTGAACGAGAATCTCAAAGGTGGGCTCTGGGAATTTGTATTTTTAGCAAACTGCTCTTTATACCACCCCATATTTGAAAACTATTGTATGACATTATAAGGAAGCTCAATCATGTTGGCCTTGAGGTGCCACCTCACATTTTGGGGACCCTCCCTAACCTTGTGGACACTCCCGCCCAGGGGCCAGTGCAGTGGGAAAATCATACCATTGCTTTATCAAGGGAGAAGTGCTGGTCCCCTCCTCCAGGCGCCTCCCAGCTCCAATCACCCATCTCCCATTCCCTCTCCATCCCAGGTCCACCCCTTGTCCACCTCCAGAGGCAGCTCCTTCCCATCCCCTGTCTCCAGAGGGCCCAGCTGCAGCCGCCTCACCTGGTCTGAATCTGCACTCTGGCTCCCCGCGCCCTCCTCCTGCGGAGCAGGCCCAGCTTGGTTCTCCACCCGTGTCACAGGCCTTTCTGCATACGTCTCCAGCACAGGCTGCCTGGGTCCTGCCGGCTCCCTGGCACTGGCCCCATCACCCACCCCTGTCCTTGTGCACGGCTCCTCAGCTCTCTGGCCTGGGCTTTCAGGCTGACCCTCCTTCCCAGAAGGCAATGCTTTCCTTAGATCCACCTCCCTGGGGCCTTCGCCTGTCGGACTCCAAGCTTCACCTGCCTCCCCAGACTTGCTCTGAGGTTGCCCCACTTTGCCGTTCTCACCACCAGGCTCCCCTGCCTTCTCAGCCTCACTGTGACAGCCGCCTGCGTTCTCCCTGCCTTCCTGCCCCCGCTCTTTGCCAGGCCCCCTCACCTTGCCCTGCGGTGCGCCCGTCTTCTCGGCCTTACTCGGGAGCTTGCCTTCCTCATCTGTCTTGCTCTCGGGACCTTTCAACTTGCTCCTTCTGCCCAGGAAACTGCCCCACTTTCTCACCTGGACTTGGGGGACAACACGCTTCCTTTCACTCCCTGCACCCTTGGAGATGTTCCCCCTTTCCACCTTGTCTGAGTAGTCCCCTCCCACCTTCTCTGCTGCCCCTGATGGCTCCCCTTCAGTGGACCCTTGGGCTAGGGGCCCAGGCCCTTCCCCGTCTTTGCCCTGGGGCTCACTCCCAGTGGGCCCTTTGGTCTGGGGGACCCCAGCCCCCTTTCCCACTGTGCCTTGCTCCTTCCTGCCTTTGGTCAGCAGCACAGATCCTTGGTCTGGGTCCCCAACATCCCCATTCTGGGTCTTCTCAGCTTTGGGGCCCAAATGCTCAGTGCTGGCCTGCGGGCCACTAGGAATCCCTGGGGTATCCCCTTTCCTTTCCCCCCCAGGGTCTGTGGCTGGGGGTGAGGTCTTGCAAGGGAGCTCATCACGGGGTGGGGTCCTCTGCTCCGGCTTGGCTGTGTCCAGGTCCAGCTTGGCCACCATCAGCAACACGTCACCCCTCCTGACACCCCTCTTGAAGGGTAGGGTCTTTTTGCCTGGTGCTCCCCCAGACCCCAGCTCCTGGGCCTTCTCCCCATCCAAGGTGGTCATTGTCACAGGACTGGTGCTGCCCATTCCCTCGCTCTCCTTGCCCGGAATGTTTGAGCTCCCCGGAGAGCTTGGCTGGATGTCCTGGGAAATCTGCTGGCTTCCAGATCTGGTGCCACTGCTGGACTTACTGCTGGGTTGGCTGATGGAAATTTCTAGGGTCTAGGAAAGAGAAAACCACAACCACACTCAGCTGCCTGCTGACCGGATGGCTTTGTCATTCACTACACATTCATCCATTCAGTTAGCTGTTCGCCCCTCTGTCCATCCTTCCAAAGATCCCCAAGCACCTCCGAGATCTGCCAGGCACTGAGCCAAGCCCAACACCCTGAGCTTGGCCCAGCACCTCAAGATCAAGTAGAAGGAGGGTGGATTTTGGAGATCCCTGGCTTTGTGACTTTAGCCAAATGACTCCCCCTCTCCGAGTTAGTTTCCCTATCAAAACAATGAGGATCGTGAAGGCCTCCCTTGCAGGGTGATTGTGAGGATCTGTAACAACATACAGACACAGGGCCCCGCACACAGTACAAGCTCCGTAACAGGAGCTGCCGCTGCTGTTGTTACCATGATCATTTCTGCTTGGTTTTTCCTGCTGCTGCCATTGGAGGCTCTGTTACCATCCAGGCTCAAACACTTTTCAGCTGGGCCAGCATGGACACCGTCATCTCTGTGCTGTGAGCTTTGGTTTTCCCTCAGTACAAGCAGATACCACTTTTTACAGGAGGAAATGTGCAAATCACTTTGCAAATCACAGAAGATAAAACAAACTGAGCTGCTTCTCTATGGCTGTCCTGGTCCCCCTACCATGCTGTCCACACCAGCTGGGCACTCTGGCTTTTGTCCCTGGGGTCCCACATTCTTGCCTCACCTGGACATTGCAGTGTACCCAGGAGGTTGCCACTGCCTGTTCCTCTCCCAGCCTTGTGATTTCAGCCCTGCTCAGACCTCATCCTCAAACCAGCTTTGCTGTGGCCTGAAGAGCTCCAGGCTCAGCTTTGTCTTCGCTCCTGCAGAAGGAGACCTGGGGGGCAATTCTACTGGGATGCCTGGCTTCACCACCGGACCTAGTCTGGGCTCCCAACTCAAATGTCACCTCTCTGCAAATCTTTCCCTGAATTCTCAATCAGAAATTGGTCCACACATCCAAGAAGCCCCAGAGCCCTGCACTGGGACACCAGTCACGGCATGACTATATCCTCATTCCATTCCCGTTGTCATTGGGATCTCTCTTCTGAGGTGGTCCATGCCACAACACAGTGTCCATCTTCATCTTTGTCATAATGACGATAAGAATGACAGCTGCCTTTTATAGGTCCCTTGCAATGGGCCCCACATCACCATCATGCAGTATCCCTCATAAGGAGCCAGTGAGGCAATTTCTGAACTTCCTTCCCCTTCTACAAGTAAGGAGGCAGATGCAAGAGTATTAGCTGGCCCACAAGACAAAGCTAGGCCTCTCTGACTCCAAAGCCACTGCCCTTAACTGGTACATATTACACACTTTTACATGTCTCTTTAGGGCTCAGTGGAATCTCCCGGGGAGCTTTAAGATAACATGGATGACTTGGCCCTACTCCCAGACAGTCTAACTTAGTTGGTCCTGGTTGTGGCTTCCTGGTGAGTCACATATGCAACAAGAGCTAAGCACTGTGGCTTTGGTGCCCATGGCCAAGTGGTTCAGACTGACCTTCTGGGGCCAGGCTGGACATAGCCTTGGAAGGGGGATTGACTGCACTTGGCAAATCTCACCACTGTCTACACCACTTTGAAAAGTGAGTCAGTACCTTATTTTTAACCAACCACCCCAGAGAAGACAGCAGCATGAGGATGTGCCAAACAGGAAAACCAACCCCAGCCTCCCCCCACCCCATGAGTTTTCTCCCTCTGTCTGCCCCTGCACCCTTCTTAAGGGGAAGGGGTTTTCCCAGGACCACACAGAATGGCAGCTCTGGAGCCAGGACCCAGGTCCCCGTGGCTCTCCACATGCACGGCGTCCTACTTCCATGTCATGCAACCCTCTCCCTGCCTCGGGAAAATCAAGTACCTCCCCAGGCCTTATTTTCCATTCCTGCAAAATGGGATGGATTCTAATGGTTCATTGCAAAGATTATATGATGATCAAATGAAACAGCTGTGCTGGAACAAGGAGCGTGAGTGAGGAGTTACTTACTAATCAAGACAGAAAAATTAAATTGGCAGGAACCAGCCGGGGCTTGCTGCCCCAAGAGAACATGTTCTGAGGCTCCCTTGCTCCAGCCACAGAAACATCTTGGCGCATGTTCCAGCCACCTGTTGTGGGCTGAAGCGTCTCCATCCTGTGTCTGCCTTTAGGTCTCCATCTAAGCCCAGCAGTGACAGTTTGTTCCCACCGACTCAGCTCTGCCTCTTAATTTGTTCACAATGATGCCAGCACAGCCCACAGCTTCATGGTACCCTCTGTCCTCGGCTCCCTGGGCCTCTGTGGCATCATCCCTGCCACCTCACTCACCAGTGTTTCTCAGGCAGCTTTCAAGGTCAGAAAACACACAAGCTCTTGCCCCAGCTCTGCCTCTATCTGGCCTCCTGGCCTTGGGCAAGTCACTTGACCTCTCTGGGCCTCAGTCTCCACCTCTGATAAATGGGTAGAATACCATCAACACCCATTGCTGTACAGGGAATCAAATGAGCCCATGAGCTGCAAAATAAGCATCTTCTAGTGATAAAAAGCAAACAGCAGCATTTCATCATGACCAGCTAAAACTAACTGGGATCAACACTTACACCTTAGGTCATATGCAAGGGTAAGGACAGGGCCTGTCCTCCCTGCCAACCTCCCCCCCCAAAAAAAAATAATTGGCTGGGATACTTCAGCAGCTACTGATCAATGGCTGGAGAATTTCTCTGATGCAGCAGGGTCATTAATTAGACAGGTGCAGGCCTGAGTGGGACTGGCTGGGCAAACCAAAGCTGAAGTTGGGAGAGGAGCTAGGATGGCTCATGCCACGCCAGGTCCCGAGGCCACTTGCACCTGCTCCTGTCAGTGCAAACAGTGCAGCATTCACCTTGCCCGGGGTGGGGGGCGGGGCACTGGAAAGCCAGGAGGAGACTCTGTCTCTCCTAACACAGTGATACTCTCCAGGGGTACTGGCTCTAGGCCTGACTCCTCCCTGGCAAGCCTCAGCATTCTGCCTGGGCTCCCTGGCTAAGGAGGTGGCAGACAGGAGAGCGAGAGCATTGCCACCAGCAGGGACAAGTTTGCACAGCCTTAAAACACAGGGGCTGCATTGTGCTCACCTCCTGCCTCAGTCCAGAATGCTGTCAGAATAGGTAAGGGTTTGGGGGGACAGCCACCAATCAGAAGGGACACCAGCTGGAGGAAGGTACTGAGGTTCTTGTCTGTGCCAAGCATTAACCCTTTAGTTATTGGACTGTGACTATTCTAAGGGACTCAGGAAAGAGCCAGGGTGAGCATGGTACCTGGGGGGCACTTGAGGGTTTGGGATGGTGACCACCTAGGTATCACCTGGTATGGAAGGTTTCATATTTCTGAGAATAAAGTTTCTTATAATATTCATTAAGGATTTTTTGGATTTCTGAGGCATCGGTTGTTATTTCGTCTTTGTTGTTTCTGATTGATGAGATTAGAGATTTTACTCTTTTTTTTTCCTGATTAGGTTGGCCAAAGGTTTATCTATTTTATTGACCTTTTCGAAAAACCAGCTTTTTGATTTATTGATCTGTTGTATTATTCTTTTGTTTTCAATTTCATTTAATTCTGCTCTAATTTTGGTTATTTCTTTTCTTCTACAGAGTTTGGGGTTGGAATGTTCTTCCTTTTCCAGTTGCTTGAGACGTCCCATTGAGTTGTTAACTTCCTATCTTTCCGTTCTCTTGAGGAAGGCTTGCAGTGCTATAAATTTTCCTCTTAGAACTGCCTTTGCGGTGTCCCAGAGGTTCTGATAGTTCGTGTCTTCATTGTTGTTTTGTTCCAAAAAATTGGCGATTTCTTTCTTAATCTCATCTCTGACCCAGCTATCATTCAGCATAAGGTTATTTAACTTCCATGTTTTTTGTATGAGTATGCAGATTCCTGTTGTTACTCAGCTCAAGTTTTATTCCATGGTGGTCCGAGAAGATGCATGGAATAATTTCTATTCCTTTAAATTTACTGAGGTTAGACTTGTGACCTAAGATGTGATCGATTTTGGAATAAGTTCCGTGGGCTGATGAGAAGTATGTGTATTCAGTTTTCTTGGGATGAAATGTTCCGTAGATGTCTGCTAAATCCAAATGTTGGATAGTTAAGGTCTTTGCTCAGCTTCTTGTTGGAGGATCAATCCAACACTGCCAAAGGAGTGTTGAAATCTCTGACGATTATGGAGCTGGAGGAAATCAAGTACAGCCAATATCATATTGAATGGAGTTAAATTGGAATCATTTCTACTTAGATCTGGAACCAGACAAGGCTGCCCATTGTCTCCACTGCTTTTTAACATTGTAATGGAAGTTTTAGCCACCGCAATTAAGGAAGAAAAGGCGATCAAGGGTATCCATATAGGGTCAGAAGAGATCAAACTTTCGCTCTTTGCAGATGATATGATTGTATATCTGGAAAACACTAGGGACTCTACTACAAAACTCTTAGAAGTGATCAAGGAATACAGCAGCGTCTCAGGTTACAAAATCAACATTCATAAATCGGTAGCCTTTATTTATACCAACAATAGTCAAGTTGAAAAAACAGATAAGGACTCTATCCCATTCACAGTAGTGCCAAAGAAGATGAAATATTTGGGAATTTATCTAACAAAGGATGTGAAAGATCTCTATAAAGAGAACTATGAAACTCTTAGAAAAGAAATAGCTGAAAATATTAACAAATGGAAAAACATACCATGCTCACAGCTGGGAAGAATCAACATTGTTAAAATGTCTATACTACCCAAAGCAATATATAATTTCAATGCAATCCCTATTAAAGCTCCACTGTCATACTTTAAAGATCTTGAAAAAACAATACTTCGTATTATATGGAATCAGAATATGTTCCAGCTCCATCCATGTAAACATGAAAGAGGTAAAGTCTCCATCTTTCTTTAAGGCTGCATAATATTCCATGGTGTACATATACCACAATTTATTAATCCATTCATGGATCGATGGGCACTTGGGCTTTCTCCATGACTTAGCAATTATGAATTGGGCTGCAATAAACATTCTGGTACAAATATCTTTGTTATGGTGTGATTTTTGGTCTTCTGGGTATATGCCCAGTAGAGGGATTACAGGATTGAATGGCAGATCTATTTTTAGATCTCTGAGTGTTCTCCATATCTCTTTCCAAAAGGAATGTATTAATTTGCATTCCCACCAGCAGTGCAAAAGTGTTCCCTTTTCTCCACATCCACGCCAACATCTCTGGTCTTGGGATTTTGTGATATAGGCTAGTCTCACTGGAGTTAGATGGTATCTCAAAGTAGTTTTGATTTGCATTTCTCTGATGATTAAAGATGATGAGCATTTTTTCATATGTCTGAAGGCCGCGTGCCTGTCTTCTTCAGAGAAGTTTCTCTTCAAATCCCTTGCCCAGCCTGCGATGGGATCCCTTGTTCTATTCTTGCTAATGTGTTTGAGTTCTCTGTGGATTCTGGTTATTAAACCTTTGTCAGAGACATAACCTGCAAATACCTTCTCCCATTCTGAGGGCTGTTTGCTTGCTTTACTTACTGTGTTCTTGGCTGTGCAGAAGCTTTTTAGTTTGATCAAGTCCCAGTAGTGTATTTTTGAAGCTGCTTCAATTGCCCAGGGGGTCCTCCTCATAAACTACTCGCCCAGACCTATTTCTTCAAGGGTTTCCCTGCACTCTCCTCTAGTATTTTTATAGTTTCATGTCTTAAGTTTAAAACTCAAGAATGGAAGAAAAAGTACCCAATGTACTCAGCTCTACTATGAAACTAATTTAGGGTTTTCACATGAAAACTATAACCCAGTTACAACCTAAGAATAGGGGGAAGGGGGAAAGGGAGGGAAGGGAGGGAGGAAGTGGGTTTAGGGAAGGGGATTGGTGGGATTACACCAGCGGCGCATCTTACAAGGGTATATGTGAAACTTGGTAAATAACGGTCTGTGAAGCTAGTGAATGATGCCCCATGATCATATCAATGTACACGGCTATGATTTCATAAAAAAAAAAAAAGGCATCGGTCTTCCACTTCCATCCAGGTTAATACGAAGGATTAAAGTCTCCATTTTTTTTAATAGCTGAACAGTATTCCATGGTATACATATACCACAGCTTGTTAATCTATTCCTGGGTTGGTGGGCATTTAGGAATGGAGAAGCATGAATCCTATGTACTCAATTTTGATATGAGGACAATTAATGACAATTAGGGGAATGGGGGGGAGCAGAGAGAGGGAAGGAGGGAGGGGGGCGGGGCCTTGGTGCATGCCACACCTTCTGGGGGCAAGACATGATTGCAAGAGGGACTTTACCTAACAAACGCAATCAGTGTAACCTGGCTTATTATACCCTCAATGAATCCCCAACAATAAAAAAAAAGTGAATTCAAAAAAAAAAAGAAAGAAAAGGCATCAGGTCCCTTTCCTGAGAGACACTTACCTCTCGTTCGGGAGAGGCAAGGGCTGCCTCTTTCCTCTGTCTTGCTTCTTTGGCCTCTTTCTCAGTCTCCCGAACCAGTTGCTTAATAAAGCCCCCTGGGATAATAGAGAAAAGGGGAGGGGGCGAGGATGGTGGAGGGCTCTTGTCCTCTTCCCGAATCTGTTTTGCAGAAGCAAAGGGGAGAGTTCAGTGAGTGAACCAGCAGGGGGCAAGTCACCCTTCAAAAAGTTTGTGACGGAGCCTGGTGGGGGGGCAACAAGGCCACACAGGACCAAGCCCGTGCATGCGAGGCCACAGCCAAGCAGGTGCCGGGCAGCACATGAAGATGGGCTCCACGCACAGCAGGGCGGTTCTGCCCGATGGAGTCTCCTCGTGTTGTGAACATGGACCACGAAGGCCACTGGTTCATTTCCTAGCCATGGAACAGACTCGTGTCTGAGGGACCTTCTCTGAAAGGAGCTTCTCCAGTTTCCACAGGGGGCGATTACAGGGAACTATCCCCGTTCTCCAGCCCCAACTCTGCTTGTAGTCATGTAATAGATTAATCACTTAATTAGTGTTAAATGGGGAAGGACTTGAGCCATGATGCATGTGAGGATCCAACCTCAAGACTCCAGCCCACTCATAGCACTGTGGCTTCCTGATGGGCCTTAAACTAGGACCTGGACGGCCAGCCGCTCCCTAACACTGGGTTCTAATACAGGTGGGCCAGATCCTGGCATTTTACCCCCAGAAATGTAGCCAATGCTGGAGCTGGCTCAACTTGGGTTGTAGCTGAGACCCTTTCATTGACTACAAAAACCTTGGAGTCTGAGACTGAGGCCTGACTGTGGCCTGGGTCTACTGGACTGTGTCTTTAACCTGCATCACTGTGACTGCTCATGAGAAATAAGTCACCAGTACTTTATATGGACGAGCTCGGTCCTGGTTTAAAATAACCTCCTTATCAACATAGTCTTTACATGTCTGGTGAGGACTTGCTCTCTGCAGCCCTGCTAACAAAGGGGTAATTGAAAGGAGGCAGGAAAGGCAGAGGGCTGGGATGACACTGGTCCATGCCCGGGAGGGAGACCAGACCCCTGCCCAGGAGCAGAGAAGCAGGGATGTGCACGGCTGGGCTCACGGTCACACCACTCTCCGTCAGTGGGAGAGAGTCATAAGGTGAACACTCTTCAAGTCAACCTCTGCCACACCCAACACTAAACTCAATGCCGCCCCCATCAGGCTGGGAGGGGCAAGGGCAGCAAGGATGTGTCCAGAAAGGAGCTTCCGACCAACCCCACACCTAACACCTCCAACTCATCAAGTCACATGCACAAAGTGGTGTCAGGGGCAGAGGAGTCAGAGGCATCCAAGGATGCGGCAGCCTTCATGGTATCTCATAAGAAAGATGAAGGGGAAGAAAGTAGTAACGTGGGGAAGACCCTGTTTCTAGTCCTCCACGGTAACTTAAAGCAGGGACCACAGAAATCTACCTCCGTGGCACAAAACTGGCAGCTAACAGCCCCACCTTTGCCCCCATGTTCCTTCTCCCATGTGAGCCACAGTGTTTATCAGAGCTGCTATGAGGATCCACATGGGACAGCTGATCCTCCCTCACTTCCCCACTGTCAAGAGACAAACAGGAAAAGGCCAGGCAACTATGGGACGAGTCAAGGGCAAGGTCACTTGTGCCCAGCTGGGTCAGAGAGGCCATGACTAACTGAGCTAGCTGGCTGAGAGAAGTTGGAGGATGGGCTTGGACATGGTAAAAATGGCTGGATGTCAGACTCTCTGCCCAAGGTGGGAACTGGCAAGCTGGAGCACCCAGGCTCTGACTTGTCTTCTGAGGGTGAAGTTGGCCCCTGTAGCTGCAGCCCCAGCCCTGAGCAGCACTTTCCTTCTGCTCCCACAGGGCGAGGCGTGATGAGATGGCCATGCTGAGGCTGTGCCAGGGTCGTGATGATGAGATGAGATGGAGATCCCCACCAGGTAGCACGGGATGAGGCTTTATGGACACACACAGCACAGGGGTGAATGGGAGAGAAGAGAGAGACAGGTTAGCTCATGGTCACAGCCCTCCAGCCTCCACCAGTGCCATAAACCAAGACCATGTGGGGGAGTGGCCAGCTGTAACTACCGTCCTTGACTCCTGCAACGAGTGACAGTGGCTGAAAATCTTTTCCTTCTTGGCCCCATGCTTTAAAATTTTATGAGGGTGTAACATATAACCAGAAACACACATAATAATATGAGTATATCTCAGTGGCTCTTACAAAAAGAGCACCCCTATACATACAGAGGATGCCAAAAAATGTATACACATTTTAAGAAAGGGATAATCTGTATTAAAGTTGTAATCATATGTACCAGTAGCATTTGTTATCTTGTATACTGTATCTTGTATCTCTTATAATTGCAGTAGTCAAACATGACTTGAGTATTACAATAATTTTAATACAGTCTATTTCTTTCTCAAACTGTGTGTATATATTTTTGGCACTTTCTGTATATAACTAGCAACCTGACCAAGATTTTAAAAATTATAATTTTATTTATAAGAAGTTTAAAAACAGACAAATCTAATCTATGGTCCAAGGAGCAATTGGCTTTTGTCTGGGAAGAGGCATGAGGGACTTTCTGGGGCACTAGAAATGTTCTATATCTTGATCTGAGGGGTGATTACACAAGTGTGTCACATGCAAAATTTCACCCAGATGTATAAGAAAGATTGAACATTTTTCTGTATGTAAATCAGATCTCAGTTTAAAAAGTAAACAGAACCGTAGGGCCTCCCTCCTGTGCCTTCTAGTCACTCTTATTTCAAGATTAACCACTGTTCTAAGACCACGGAACAGAGGGGTTTTCTTTTTTGAGGGAGTGGTTTGCCTCACAGTTGGCCCATGCAAATGAGGGGAGGGTGGGAAGCCACAGCTCTCAGCTGGTCCCACACGGAGGGGAAATGATTTGTCATCATGTTGAGAGCTTTAACAAACTTTCCTAATTTTGACCCAGAAAGCCCTTTGCTGGGAAATAAATTTGAGGAAGTAATCCTATACCAGAAAATGTCCATCACTGCGCTGCTTGTAGCATCAGAAAAACAGACACAGTGTCCAATAACTAGAGAATGTCAGGGAAAAAGAGAAGGTACATCCAATGTGAAGTCACACACGACGCGTCCACTGAAAAGGGCGTTTAGGAAACATGCTTTTGAAAGGGCGTTATCATTTGTAGGCTGTTAGGTTCACCCATCATAAGTACCCAATTTGATGATTTTCTAATAAGTTTGCAGAACTGTGTAACTGTCACCACGATCTAACTTTAGAACATCCTCATCAGCCCCCAAATATTCTTCACGCCTATTTGTAGTCACCAGCCATTCCCACCCTCAGTCCCAGGCAGCGTCTAATCTACTTTCTATCTCTACGGATTTGTCTTTTCTGGACGTTTGGTGTAAGTGGAAACATAGTATTTCGTCTTTGGCATCTGGCTCCTTCACTTTGCAGAATGTTTTTGATGTTCCTCATGTTCCCGTGTGTATCAGTACCTGGTCCCCTTTTTGTGACTGAATAACATTCCATTGCATGAATCGGCCTTTTACAAAAAAACCCATGCACACCAGTTGGTAGACATTTGTACTGTTTCCACTTTGGGGTCATTGTGAATAACATTGTTACAGCCACCTTAACCCTTTGTGCGCCTGTATGTTTCTATTTCTCTTGGGTAGATTCTTACCAGTGAAATTGCTAAGGTTGTGTGGTAACTGCAGTTTGATTTTTAAAGAAACTGCAGAACTGCTTTCCAAAGTGGCTACATCATTTTCCATCCTCCCTCAGTGCTGCATGAGGGTTTTGGGGAAGCATCATGCAGTTATCCCTGGGAAGGTGCTTGTCTTAGCTCGTAAGGTGAAGAGGGTTGAGGACAGCATTGCACACAGGAGAACTGCCCCCAAATGAACAAACAAAATGCTTCCCGTAGAAATACACCTAGGTCTCGGTGGAAGTGGTCTTGAGTAGGGGAACAAGGATCTCTCCTCTTCCTTTGACTTTTCTCTCTTCCAGCTCCAGGCTGAACAACGTCCTTCACTGGTACCCCTTCCGGGTGACGCCTGCCACCTTCCAGGACCTGACCATGAGAAGACAGCTGCAGCAGATGCCCATCCTGGAAGCCAGTGAAGTTCAGAGCTACTTGGGCCCTGCCACCCTGCATACCCAGCACCAGCACCCACTATCTCCTGAGCACCTACTGGAACATCTCTTTCCAACTCCGAGTTCAATGATGCCCCATTAGTAACTTAACAGCAGCTGTGGGAGCATTTACACCGCAGAAATTGGCAAAAGCTACGAATCAGGGCTGTCTTTCAGGGAGCTTGCCAGTAAACATTTAGCACCATATCCCTGGCTGAGCCCCCAGCACCCTTCCATGACCTTGCAAGGAGGAAACCTCAAGATCCACAGATCCAAGAAGGGCCATTTCAGCTCCAATGAGATCACGTGCCCAGGAGAGACTCTGGAAATATGTCTAAGTACAAACAGTCAAGTCTTTGCCTTAAGAAAATAATAACCTTCCACACTGTGGTTTCTTCAGCTTGCAAAGGCACAGGAAGCTGGGGCTGGGCATGAAGCCCCATGTCTGGGGAGAAAGGCTGGGGGATGAGAGGGGACAGCCTTTGGAAGTCACAGGAGAGGCCTCTAAGTGACTCACAGGCTCCAGACCTAAGGAGCAAAGCCCAGGTTATGAATAGCCCTGACGTGAGGTGGGTACTCAGCTGCTGCCCTGCCTCCCCTCCAGCCATGCCTGATGATGTCAGTGGCTGCTTCCCAAGAATCACCCTCAGCTTTAAGCTTCCAGGGAGACTCCTGGCCTTTGGTCTGGGATGTCCCCAGCCCTGGGCTGCCAGCCTGCACAGAGGACCTTAGCACAAGGGGGCAAAGAGAGAGACGGAACTCACTCTCCACGTCCTGCACCTCAGAGGCCCTGGGCCAGCCCACTGACCCAGGCCAGAAGCCAGCTCAGCTGGGGAGGTTTTGTCAAACCTTAATTTAAGCAAGTGTTCTTATCACCACATTACCCTCCAAGAAACACACACCTGCCTCATCTCCTGCTGTTTGAAGCCCTTGAAGAGGCCTCAGACATTTCACATTCGAGGTATAAAGTCTCAAATGTCCCCTTAGGGGTGAGAGAGGCTGATCAAATGGAAGGCAACCCCCAAGGGCAGGGACAGCTTGTCCAGTTTTCCACATATCCATACCAGGTCTGAGCAGCCCCGTGGGGCCCTCCAGATGTTCCTCCTTGCCCTGCAATGTCCAATCCAAACGTAGCAGCCAGCCCTCTGGTAACTTCACCTGTCTCCAAATAAAGCCCAAGTCTTTATATCCGCCTATAGAACCCCTCACAGCCCACTGTCCTAACACTGTTCTCCTTCAATTCTCCATAGCAGTTACATCGTCTTCCTGAATACAACCTTCAGGAGACATCCTAACCTCAGGGCCTTTGCACATGCTGTTCCCACTACCTCAAATGCTTTTCCTTCTGGCTCACATCTTCATCTCCCTCAAGTCTTTGCTTCTCAATCAGGCTGCATTTAAATCAGAGCATAACTGTACTCTCAATGACCTATCAAGGGGTAAAACCAACACTTCTTAGTTTTATTTATTCGTCTGACGTTATTTCCAGAAAAGTAGTAATTTTTTTTTTTATATATACAAAGGGGCAAGACTAAAACCAACAGGAAAAAAGTTAGTAAGAAACAGATAAAATACAAAAAGCAAAAATGATAATTAAAAATAGTAAAAATTAAATAAAATAAAATAAATCACTGCATAGTCCTCAATCCTACCCCACTCCTTATTCAGAGGATGGTCCCTGTGAGGACCAAAATTTTCATCCGTTCCATTTGCTTCTGTAGTCCCAGAGCCTAGCACATACTTAGCTCTCAATATATATTTGTAAAATGAGTGAGTGAGTGGGTGACCAGGGGTGTGGCTGAGAAGGGACAGAGCAGCAGGCCTGTGGCAGAGATTTCTGACGTCCCTGTGTGCTGCCTGCATCCACACACAGTGGAGCATCACATCATCATGGCCTAAGTCTACAGGGAACCTGGGAGACTCTCAGCTTTTTTAGCTGTACAACAGGAGTACAGAGATATACTCAGCAGGTGACGTACTCACTGGCAACTGCTATCAATCTGATTTTCATTGTCACTTGACTCCATGGTTCAAACTGGCCTGTAGACCCCAGCCCAGCAGCTGGCACCAGATGACTCACCAACATTTAGGGGAACCAACTACATGCCAAGCTTTGAGATACATCTTTACACTAAAACCTGCCCTTGGCACCCTGTTATTCCTGCTGGACCTAAAATGTAATTATATTGAAGTCCATTGTCACATTTCAGCCCCAAACAGCACTAGGTGGTTGGCATCATGTGGTGGAGCAGACAGAAACTCATAGAGGTTAAGGCATTTGCCTGAGGTCACCCAGCAGGAAGGCCAAGGTGAGAGTGCCACCAGCTGTGTCTGACTCCTCCCAGGCCAGGCATGCTCAGTTCTGCAGCAGTGATGATAAGAAAAGACCAAGCCAGTGGTGCCAGGGCAAAGCTTAGCAGTGCCCTGTGTACTGGTGGCAAGCTGGGGGACCCTAGGAAGCTGGCTCAAGTGGGTACATTCAGAGGGAGGGCTGGGAGCTCAGGGGGTCTGATGTTTACATCTTGTGTCAGTCACGGTGCTGGGTGTGGGGTAGTCAGGATCAGGGAAGTCAAACTGGATCAAGATCACACAGGAGAGGGCGGCGCCTGTGGTTCAGTCGGTAGGGCACCAGCCCCATATACTGAGGGTGGCAGGTTCAAACCTGGCCCTGGCCAAACTGCAACAAAAAAATAGCCGGGCGTTGTGGCGGGCGCCTGTGGTCCCAGCTACTAGGGAGGCTGAGGCAAGAGAATCACCGAAGCCCAGGAATTGGAGGTGGCTGTGAGCAGTGTGATGCCACAGCACTCTACTGAGGGTGACAAAGTGAGATTCTGTCTCTAAAACAAAGAAAAGAGATCACACAGGAGAGAGTGACCCACTCCCTGATATCTCTGCCCTCCCTCCCTTAAAGGATAGGATGCAACAAAATCAGGGATATTGATAACAGTACCACTAGGATGTCTGCATTACTCAAACTGATCCGTTCATTTACTCTTACCAGCAACACTCAGAAGGGGATTCCCTGAGTAACTCCATCTCAGGATACTCAACCAGGAGCTGTCAGGGCTGGTTCTCGGACCTGGATGATCTGACTTCACAGGCTGTGTTTATGGCTACTGAGGCACACTGGTCTCTCAGCATCAATGGCCAATTTGCCTGGCATATGGCAGCCTCCCAATAGAAGTCATATTCCTTTCCTCTTCCTGGCTCTTACTCACATCCGTCACATACCCTGTGCCTGCTGGGACACCTCTTCCATGATGCCATGCCTGGGTGTCCGCCCACGCCTCCTGCCTCCTCCACCCCGACACTCCCTGTTACTTGTCCTCTGCTCTACTGGCCACATGGCTTAGGTCACTGTTTGGTCCTTTATCATTTCGATCTTCCTTTAGAACTTCATCTTTGCCCCAGTTTGGTTTGTGAGTGTCCATGTGTTCTCCCCAGCTAGCCCACAAGGTCACTGGAGGCAGGCAGCACCAGCATGGAGCTGCTGGTCACATCAGTGGCCAGGCACACAGAGAAAAGAGGATGCTCGGAGAATCGAAGACATCCCCTTCAGGTTCATGCTCCACCTCTTCTGTGCTGCCCCATGCCTGCAGATGCTGAGCTGTGCAGGCTCTTCCAACGGGATCCTTGGTTTTACAACCTCCAGTTGGGTTCAGCACATAGGAATCACCCACTGGTAGGAGATCAGAGGGCATCTATGTCTTGGCTGTCTCCCTGCTGAGTGGCCATGGGCTGGCTGCCTCCCTCTACCCAGGGCACCTGAGCACCTGCAGGTGCCCTCTCCACCCTCTCCCACTCTGGCCTCAGCTCCCTCTTCTGACACTTCAGAGGCAGGGGAAGTAATGACTCCTAGGGTTGCTAAGTCCCAGAGGGCTGCACCATCCCTTAGGCAAACAGTTAGAAAATTCTTCCTGTAAAGGGCCAGATAGTCAACCTTGTGGGCATTGAAGGCAGTAGGCTGTCTGTTGCAACTACTCACCTCCGCCGGCACGGCCGAAAAGCAGCTATAGGCAGTGTGTCAATGAATGGGTGTGGCTATTTCAATACAACTTTATTTTTAAAATCAGGCTGAGTGTGGGATTTGGCTTTTACCTTAATGGTTTCACCACATCCACCCCTACTTTGGTAACTAATCCCTTTCCTAAATTCTTCTCAAATGGCTCCTCTAGAGTGAGGTGTCTGTGTCCTGCCAGAGCCCCGACTGTACAGCCACCCCATCCTGGAGAAGGAGAAGAGCTGCCTGGGTGAGGACTGGATGAAGGGATCGAGGTTATAGCTCCAGCCTCCACGTGGCATAATCTCTCCAAGGGCTGCTTTAGGCTGGCATGCTATGTGTCCTGGGGACTGACCACTGCGGATTGCCTCATCCTTCCCCTAGCTATCTTGCTCTCTGCACTCCCCTTGAGCTTGGCCAATGGAAAGCCACATGACCTTCATGCAGGAGGTCCCCACTCTACGCTGATCCCTCATCTTGGGCACTGCTTTCAGCAATGGGTGTGTTTCTCTACCTATAAACAAAGCCCCCATTGCAGTGGTCCCTCTCCATCAAGTCCAGCTACCACTTGGTTCCTGAGTTCTTACCCCTCCATGCCCTTTCCCTATCAAGCCCAAGGCTACTAAGGAATTCCTACCCCTGCTGGTCTCTGAGGGCTTTAGCATGCTTTGTTGGTTCCCTTGAACCCTACACACATCTCTTGGAAGAATTCCTTCATTAAAAAGGCTCCCCTGAATACCAGTTGAGTCTGCCATTTTCTAGTTGGATCTTGACTAATACAGCCAGTGGGGGGGTAGGGTTCAATTCACATACCAATTTTGATAGATGGGAGCCTTTATCTGGGCTCGGTGAAAAAAGAGTGCTTTGATTGATTATTAATGTCTGCCCCTGCCAGGGAATAAGCAATGGTGCATAAGTGCCATCTATTTGCCATCCATAGGCTGGATGGACAAAAGAGACTCCTGGGATTCGTATATCATCCAGCCTAGCTCACTCAGGCCTTGAGTTTTGTGGCCCAAGAGCCAGGCAGATATAGAAACAGACTTTAGCTAGGTGTTGGGGAGTGTACCTGTAATCCCAGCTACTTGGGATGTGGAGGCGGGAGGATCACTGAGCCTAGGAGTTTGAGGTCAGCCCAGAAAACATAACAAGACCTCATCTCTAAAAAAAGTAAAACAGAATAATTTTTTTTTTTAAAGAGAGGGACTTTGCCTAGCATGTAAATCCTCTCCCTTGATCAGGGCAAAGGCATCTCAAAGCCCCCTGTTAACTAAGGATTCAGGCCACACTCATAACAGTATGCATGATCCTAGAAGAAAAGAAAGGGATAAGTGAGAAAAAGGGCAGGGAGGTTGCTGGAGAAAACAAGAGACGTGGAAGAGAGAGTGAGGAAGGAAGAGCAGAGCAGAGGTGGTGATGAGATGGAGGATGGAGGAAAGAGAACAGTAGGGTAGGGCGGCAGCCTGGAACGCCTCCATGGTCAGAGCTGTTGGACGAGGCCCGACCCTCCCCACAAGGGATTTCCCGGGTAGAGAGTCAGTGAGCTTCCTCTTGGTCATGCCCATTGATGGGGAGCTCACTCCTAACCACGAAAGCTATGTTAACTAGTGTGATGAAAATGTGTCAAACGGTCTATGAACCAAGTGTAGGGTGCCCCATGATCATACTAATGTACACAGCTATGATTTAATTAAAAAATAATAAATAATAAATAAATAAAACATATGGGATTGGCTCTAATTGCTTTTCTTCTCTGGAACCACAATTGCAAAAGAGGGCCATAAAACCCACTTCTATCCTGGTATCCATGGACCAGGCAAGGGAACTGACTCTTTCGTGGTCATACAGCTCCCAACAGAGGTGGGACCAGAGTCCTTATCTCTTAGTCCCCAGAGTCTGATACTTTTTTCTCCTATTGAGCTTCAGTACTGCTCTCTGGAACAATAGACAACCAGGTTCACCCCTTTTCCATGTGACACCTATGGAATCTGCCTCCAATTTTCTTATCTGGAGCCTTTAATCATTTCTCTGGAGCCTTCTGTTGGCCAGGGCAAAGACAGTGGGATTCCTGCCCTTCAGAGGGCTGACATCCATCCTGGAAGTCTCAGATCTAAGTTTGGGCCTTGCTATACCTGTTGCTGAACCTCTTGGGACTGCAACTCCCCTGTCTGTCAAATGAAGTTGTGGTCTGTCTTGTCCACTTCTTGGGGTGGTTTGAATACTAGACACTCCCTCCCTAGGCCTGTGAGCCATGACCGATATTATCATAATGTCCTTTGCCGTAGCTGTGTTTCTAGTTGATTCACATGGAGTCTTAGGTGGATTAAAATCTCTAAATGCTTTGCATATCATCAGCCAATAAGCCAGTACCCCATAACCCCCACCTCCATCCCTAAATCATGCAGTGGATATTTCTTAGAGAAATTGGGGAGGAAAACCTCCTCCAGCCCATTGGTTCTCCCTACTCTATAACTGGCCATACTTTCCTGGCCAGCCACCCATGTAGCCTGATAAGATACTGGACCTCACAGATGGACCTCATGCTCATGGACTGGAGCAGGGACGGCTAACATTTCTCTTAGGAGAGATGCAAGCCTGATCTGTAGTTGGGGGCTGCCTGGAGTGTTGTATTGAGAAAGATGCTGAGCTATGCCTGTACTCAATAGGAATGTGTTCTGTGATTGACTAACAATGTCTGCCACTGGCATAGGAATGGTTAGGGATGGTGTCTATGCCAAATATTTGGCATTTCCAGTCTAGCGTTTCCCCTGCCACAGTGAAGCCAGAAGGCAATCAGACCTGTTCTGGGAGGCTTCCTTGAGTGACTTTAGGGTTCAAGTGCTCCATCAAAGGGCCAATTTTCTATCCCCTGCCATGTTGCTACCTAGAGCTGTGCTGTCAAATATGGCAGCCCCTAGAACATGTGGCAAGTTACATTTCAATTAATTACAACTAAATTCAACATTTAGCTTCTCAATTGCATGAGCCACATTTTAAGCACTCAACATCTGCACATGTCTGATGGCTGCCACCTATTTCTATCATCCCAGACAGTTCTGTTGGACAAAACTTGACTGGACCAGTGGTTCTCACCAAGTGCGATTGTGCCCACCAATGGACATTTTTGGTAACATCCTGAAGACATTTTTGATTGTCACAACTGGAAATGAGTTGCTACTGGTATCAAGTGGACCAAAGATGCTGCTAAACATCCTTCAAACCATGTGATAGCTCCATTACAAAGAGTTATCCAGCCCCAAACGTCACTAGTGCCAAGGTTGATGCTGGTCTAGAACCCTGCTGCAGAAGAATTCTGGCAGGTGGGGAGTAATATTAAGGGAAGGACAGGACAACATAGTCTTTGCTTTCAACAATAAATAGATGTAACATAGAAAGAACTGAGAAGATGGGCCACTCACTGCTGTCAGAAAAATAAAAAGAGAAGCAAGTTGCTAAACCTCTCTGATTCTCAATTTCCTCCTCTATACAACTGGGACAACATCATCCTCCCTCGATAGTCAGTGAATTAAAAGAGGTAATGCATGTGAACAGGCTTGTTATCTGTCCCCGTGAAAGAGCGTTGCTCAATCTGTTACCTTAACCAGTGTTGTTTATTAGGTGAAATAGCCTAGTCTCTAGCAGAAAGGCCCTGAGTTCTAGTTTCACTTCACCTGGCATGACCTTGGGTCACGTAAGCCTCCAAATCTCACTTCTTCATCTGTAAAATGGGGCTACTACTCACCCCCAAGCTCACAGGAATATTTATTTAGTGTGAATCAGACATTTAATCCCACTGAGCAACCATCTCTCTCTCAACTCAACAGCCAGTCCAGCTGCCCTCCATGAAACTGAAACTCAAACCCCAGCTGGTTCTCAAGAAACAGCTGAAAATGCACTCAGAGACAAGTTCCCCTGGGACCTTGAACCTTGAAATTCCTACTACCCGAGCAGGAGTACTGGTCATGTGTCTGGTAAACACACTTTGCCAGTTCTTGAGGATCTTGCCTCCATTGCCATTTTTTAAAGTAAATAAACTTTAGGGAGATACTCAGTGAAAAATAAAACAGAAAGGGAAAATTACGAAGCTGGGTCCTTCAGACTGAATGAGGGTGTGTGTGTGAGAGAGAGAGAGAGACAGAGAGAGTGAGAGAAAGAGAGAGAGTCTGCCTTAATTGCCTTAATGTGCAAAGACCTGGTTTGTTTAATAAAACTCTTTTTTGTTGCCCCCATGTAAACTAGAGCCGAGATTTGAGGCTTTGAAGATGACAGTGGAAAAAGTTTTGGAGGCAGGGGCAATAAGGAGATTAGGGTTGTTATTTCTAACGTGGGGAGTTCCCGAGGGTTCCCCAAATGCCAGCCTTGATGGCAGGAGCTGACGAAGCCCAGCCCTGTCACTTCAGAGCTGTGTGTCATTGAGCAAGTTGCTTTCCCTCTCTGTGCCTCAGCTGCACCATCTGTAAACAAAGGCAGTTGGATTTGGCAGCACTCTGGGGCCTTCTACTGGTTTTAAACACACCTTCTCCATTTTTCAAATAATTTGATCTCATTTAGTATAAAGATTAGGTATATGTCATATACCACAGCATTCAATAAACATCTGCTTAAAATGGGCCTTTCAGATAGTTGTTTTTATCTGCCAGGAAGGAGGCAAACTAAGACCCAGCAAAGGGCTCTCTCATTGTGGCCTTGTAGACCCACAGCAGAGTTCCTTTTTTTGGAAGCTTGAGGTGGTTCTCTTCTGCTGTGGGGCCCTCTGTTCTCATCTCCAAATGCCACAGATGGGCCTTATCTTCCCCATGGGGAACACCAGCCAAATGAAACCTTTGCAGTAGTCAGACTCCACTAAAGCTGTGCGTGTTCTCCATGTTTGCGAGATGATTCGCCGAGTTTTGGCAAGGCTAGTGCTGAGCAAGTAAGTAATCTTCTGCGGTTTTGTTAGCTCCAATCAGTGGAAACGCTGTTCTCTAATTTGGGTGGACACCAGAACCACCTGTGATGTTTTAAATCTGCAGCTCTCCAGGCCCCTTCCCCTAAGACTGTCCAATAGGGCTGGGATGAACCCAGGAATCTGCAGTTTATAATGCTCCCCCCCGCCCCCACCCCAAGTAAGTCTGACAGGTAGGAAGTCAGCAAACCACACTTGGAAAAACATCTCCCTGGATGCTGAATCCTGCAAAAGATCTGAGATGGTCTCACCCAAGTGCTTTATGTTTTAGAAGGGAAAACCAAGCTCCCAATGGGGAAGGGACTTGTCCAAGGTCACAGAGGTGGCATAGCCCAACCCAGGCTATTCAAGGTGGCATCAAATATTTGTTGGTTGGTGACATGCAGCCCCTCAAAAGCCAGGAGATGAGGAGATTTTCTCTCCTTCTCCTTTCTCTTTCTCTCTGCACCCACCCCCACCTCCTCTCTTTCTGCTATTATTTTCTAGAACTCATTCATAGCCTAAGACCACATGGGCCCCTCTCTTGTCAGCTACTCCAGTACATACTGGACATGTCACCAGACACAGCAGAATACAGTTTAGGTCGGTAGCAAAGACTGTGCCCAAGTTCACCACCATCCAGCTGGACACTAGAAGCCCTAGTGAGACACTCAGCCTCCATGAACTGGTGCACTGAACAGGGAGAGATCTCCTTGGACAGCCACAAACCGAAACAAACAGCCTAGTTTTCCAGGCCCTTGTGTCCACAGGCAGGCCAAGGCCAGACAGGGCAGCTTGAAGCCAACTGGAAGCCAACTGGAGGCTAATGGGCTTTTCCCTCCCAGACTGCTCTGTGGGAAAGTGGCAGAGAGGTGGCAGCTGTAGCCCTGCAGCTGGCAAGGTCTTCACAACTCCTGGAAAGGAGGTCTGTGTTAAAGGGTAGCCCTCTCCCTACCTGCCACCCAGGCCACTGAGGCCTGCAGATTTTCTTCATTCAGAGAAATGCCTGCTAACGGGTGTGCTGCATAAAGCACCTCTTCTCAGACTGAGTTTGAGTAAGCACTGCCTGAAATGGAAACCTTCAGCCACGAACCACCATTGCCCTTCCCCCAACACTCACACGCGCTTCATTTGAAAGTAAAGAAATATATATTATATATATATTAAAATTAAGGCTTATCTTCAACAGGATTGGAGGCATGCGAAGGGAAGAGTCAGGCTCCCTGGCCTTAAACTGGAAACCAGTTCAGCAAAAATCACTGGTAATTGAGGAAAAACGTGAACCCTTAGGTCCACCAGCTAACATTCCTGAGTGGAGGTTCACTCACGACTTTAAACACACTTTTTAAAAAAATGAGTGGTTGGGTCCAAACAAGGGGAATCCTTAAAAGTGTCCGCATGCCCCAGCATTCTGTTTAAAATCCTTCCTCTGAAATACCCTTGTTTTAGAAGTGAGGAAGCCCAGGCAACCCACAAAGGGATGAGGCCTCAGAAATTCTCAATACCAGAAAGCCCTAAAATAGACCAAAGACCACAGGCCTGCTGCCACTGCGGCCCCCAAAAACACATTCCACAAAATTAAAACTTGCCTACCAGCCTGCAAGGTGCCCATTGCAAACCCCAGCCCGATAGTACCTTCTCCACAATAGGCCACAGGTCACAGGAGCTACTACTGCAGAAGTGGTATCCCCAGGCGGCAGTGAAAGGACCCCACCAAGCCGGGGAAGCAGGGGTGAAGGAGAAATGTCAGGAGCCCCGTCCACACACACACACACACACACATCCCTTCCCTGCCTGCTCCTCCCTGCCCGTCTCCCCCCACCCTCCTCCTGAGCCAATGTGATAACAGCAGCTGAGTCGACAAGTCATTTCTAAAATTAGCCTGTGAGCTCCAGGTCTGGCCAGGAGACAGCCTGGGGTGGCCATTGACCATGCAGCGGAGAGCATGGACATATTTGGTGGCGCTGAGCAGGGAGGGGACAGTTCTGGACGCAAGCACATTCTCACTTGTCATCCCTGTCCCAGGGCGGGCCACACACCCATCTTGCCACTTCTGCCCATGCAGAAAGCCAGAGGTTGCAGGAATTGGTCAAGGAAGAGAGCTGGCTGGCTTGTATTTCAGCAGGACTCCAGAATAAAGTTACTGGAACAACAGCCTGGCCTCCTGGTGAACAATCACCCCGTGTGAGTGGGGCTGCCAGGTAGGTAGCAGCAGTCATGGGCCAGGGACCAAGCTGATGGCTTTCATGAACTCATTTAATATTCCTGCAACCCTAGGAACTATGTTTTTTTCCCACCTCCATTTTACAGATGAGAAAACTGAGACTCACAAGAGTTCACCCACTTTCCCAAGGCAGAGTGGAGAGATAGGATTCAAACCCAGGCCATGCTGGCCCCAGAGAGAACAGATAGCTATAAAAAGTGCTTTACTCCCTGAAAGGAGAAAAGCAGGGACTTCAGTAGATTAGGTAAATAGCGCAGTTCTGCACAACTAGTCAGGGGTAAAGTCAGGGCACAAATCCAGGTCTTTCTGATTCCAAAGACTACATCATGGGAGTGTGACAGGTTGCTTCTTTAAGAATCTCAACTGTGACTACATGTGGTCCTTCTTTCCCAGGACTAACAGGGCACTATTTCCCTAAAATATACATTTCCTTCTGGGCCTGGAGAATTAGCATTCAGTAGGAAGTTCCCTTCGTCCATACTGAGGGAAGAAGCCTACTTTGAAAGTGGCAGTCTGTGCAATAAAGGTGAGATTGAGGAGGGAGCCCCGGGGGCCCCAGCAGAAAGTGGCGTGGGACGTTTGCACCAGGCAGAGAAGTTGGAGCCAAGAGGTCCCAGTGAGCTGTTTTTTCCATATTGTGCTAGACTATTGGACACTGAAACATAAGCCCACTTCGTTTCTTGGGGCTGATCTGTCCCTGCATCTTTCCATGGCCGTTGGACCTAAATGGTGGTGTTGAAGTAAAGAAATAACTCTGGGCCCAGGGCTGATGACATCTATAAGCTGCGGGCTACAGTGATGACTTTGTTGACTTGAAGTGTCCATCCATCCCAAAGGAGTCAACAAGGCATGTCTCTGTTTTATTTGCCTGGTTATCTGTTGTGGGTGGATTTTTGCTACCCTAGACAATCAACTGTCACTCTGATCACTGAGTTTGATTTAGGGCAGCCCTAATAGGCAAGATTTTGTCACCCATATGGGCATTTATCTCCAAGCCTCCTTGCTGCATTCCCTAGGCAGGATGAAAGCCCAAGGAACAAAAGCCGTTTTTACCCAGGCATCCAGAGAAGTGACCACTTTGGGCTCATCTGATCCAATTAGCATGGTGTCACACAGGGAGTAGATCATGACACCATTATTGGGTATCCAAACAGTCCAGTGGCTGTAGGTCCTTTGGGGCAAAGACTAGGGGAATCCTTATTCGACACACTTGCCATGGGATTACCTGTCCCCCCATCTGGCCTCTCCTTCAGTCAATGAGTTCTGGCTCTGTGCAATGGCCAAGGGATCGTGACATTTTATAGGAACACTCAACTTCAGTCTCCTGATTATCTTTAATTTTTTTGACGGTACAAACCAAGTGGACCTTTGTTGGGGTGCCCCTTGGAAGAGCACCCCATTATATTCTCCCCCTTTCCTGCAAGTCCCTTCCCCCTGGCCACACACCAGGATGATTAAATCCATCTGGCTTCCCATGGTGGCGTACTGTCTCTTAGCATTGGGGGTCTTCTCATCCCCATTGCTATCAGAGGGCCCTGTGGGTGTACAGTCCCCCCTTTATCTTTGGTTTCACTATCTGAGGTTTCAGTTACCTGAGGTCAACCACTGTCCAAGGATAGGTGAGCCCAGTACCTAGGATGTTTTGAGAGACAATATTCATGAACTTTTATTACAATATAGGCATATTGTCATAATTGTTTTACTCTATTATTAGTTATTATTATTAATCTTGTGCTATGCCTAATTTATAAATAAAACTTTATCATAGTTATGTATACATACGATTTAGTGCTGCCACTTTAGGCATCCACTGGGGGTTTTGGAGAAGAGGGTCCTGCAGTACGTGTGTGTGTGTGTGTGAGCTCAAGGATAAGAAATACCGTATTTTGCCATTTGTGATGTGCACGTTTTGTCCAAAGTTTTGAGGGGGAAAATGCCCATTATGGGTAGTACTATTTGTTACTGGTCCCATAAAATTTCTTGTCCCTTGTATCTATTCATGCGTTTTGTAATTATCATTACATGAAATTTCTTGTACCATGTTAAAAATAAATGCTAAAATTCCTTTACAATAAAAAAGTACCTAAATACATAAAAAAAATTTAAATTAAAAAATTACAACACAAGTTTTTTTCTCTGAAAGTCTGGGCCCCGAATGAGGGTGTGCATTACCCACAGGCAAAATATGGCGCTCAGCTTGCCCCTGATGTGTGGATCCACACAAAGACAGCTGTCCCCAGGCAGCTGCGGCTTGGGGACCACCACCTCCGTGGATTTCTGGTTTAAAGTGACATGCACGGGGGAGGGGAGGGTGTCTCTCAGCACATCCTGGTGGAAGCAGGGACAGCCAGTGAGGCGTCTTTTTCCCAGGGGTGGGCTGGACAGCGTGGCAGAGCTTCCCTCAATGTCTGAGTTTTCCAGACTCTTCCCCTGGTACGTGCCACACAGGTAGGCACAAGCAGCTAGTCTCTAAACCCCTGGAACTGTAAACTGGTTGTGCTCCAACAATCCAAGAAATCAGCAGAAAGGCTCTTGGAAGTCCCCTTCTTCTTTATGAAACCAGCCTCTGTGCAGATTTCCCCCGGAGTCAGGGTTCTCTCTGGTGAGGCACCTCCTGGTATCTTAACAGCTGATGAGTAAATGCAGCGTCTAATGGGGTGGGGGAAGAGCGAACACCACACTGAAGCAGATCATCTTTGTACAGATGCTTTTTATTGAGATTTATATAAGCAATTTTACCAACTGTAAAGATGGTGACACTGACTGCCGAGGGAGTGACCTTAGACGTGGAGCGGTACCTCACGTGGGATACTATTCAAATGTGTGCTAGTAAGCCTTCCTGGCACAATAAATACAAAAAGAGATAAAAACGAATTGACATTTTTTTCTTGGTACAATATCTAGATTTACAACATGTAGTTTACTAGCTTCACTTTGTATAGCAATGCACAATAGAAAATGGATTTATTTCTTTAGCATTGGGGGTCTTATTTATTTCTTTATACTTTGCCAAAAATATAGTAAATGTGTTACCACACTGATGAAAACAGGCAGAGGACAGTGGCAGCAGGTGGGGAGGGACCCTGTCACAGAGACTGGCCTCCATCCTGTCTCACCTCTTTACATCATGGTCATTTCGGGAGGGCATGTGCCTTTACGACCCCATTTTCCAAACTGTTTTGAAATAGAGAAGGGGGGAAAGCCGCATTCAAATATGCAGCTCCTGAAAGCAGTGCCTTTAAGCACAACTTGCCGTTGATAAAGAAGAGTGAGGACGGCCCTTCTGCTTAGTAAATGGACAAATCAGGTGCATCATCAAATCTGGAGGCAACGGGAAGACCATCTGCGGGGATCTGGCAGAATGAAAGTAAGAAACATTGTTCTGGGTTGTACCTCAGATCCTAAGGGATTGCTGTCTAGAAGAGATGGCCACCTGCTCAGCTCATCAGGGGCCCTTGACAACACCGAGGTCTTCTAAACAAATCTACATCATGAGAGAATTACACTGCGGTGTCTTAAAGGAATTCTTTCGTGGTATAGCCAGTCCACAGTAAAGCATCTGGGGTACTTGTCAACATGCAAGAGGCCTTTGAAGAGGTAGATGAAAGCAGTATTTCAGAGCAAGTTTGCTGTCAGATGTCACAAGCGCCCGCATGCGCCTCTCAGCACAGAGCAGAAGACAAGCATTGCTGAGGACAGGGCCCGGCAGTGAGGAGGTGACCTGGCCCCACGCTGCTATATGCATCATTTAGATTTTACTGTATGAAGAACACAAAGGACGGTCATTTCTTTAAATAACAAACTATACAAATAAAAAGGAGCAGAAATGATATGGAATGTTTTTGATGACAACAAACTTACAGATTCAATAAATAATATAAAATGCCTTTGGGCTAAAATAGAATTCTTTTGTTTTCTATATATACGTCGTTCAGCAATCTTTAGGTTGCCCAGAAAAAGCCAAATCTATTATAATTAGTTGAAACATAGAAAAATACAATTTAACAAAACTAAAAAAAAGCCATTGTTTCACTTATAAGCTACATATAATACATACATCATAGAATATTATCTACTAAGAAACAAATGTCAACTTCTGTGTAATACGAATACACAATTGCAAATATTTCTCCATTCCCTACCCTTATATAGACATATTTTAGGACAAAATTAAAAATAGAAGCATAGTTGCCTATTTTCAGAAAAGATGTTGAGATTGTTAGATATTACAGCGCTAATTCCAATATGAATTATTTAACTCTACAATGAAGGATACTCCCTGCCATGTTTTAATTGAAATGCATAAAATATTACCCATTTTCTATAGTTTTTGTTTGTTTCTAATACAGGCAATTTACAATGTGGGGCCCGGCACTTATCAGCCAAGGCTGATCACCCCTGTCATTCCACCGTGAAACAACAGCTTTCTTTCTCTTTGAGGATCAAGGCGTATCATTTTAGAGTTCAACTTTCATTCATTCCATGGTAAAAAATTGTAACATGTGGTCCTCATTTAAAAAAAAATTCATATTAACATGAATTTAAGTACTTCATTAAAGCCTCTCCAATGAGAGGGGAAGGGAAAATTGGATCTTAAGGGAAAGATTTTCTTTTCCTTTTTTTGAAAAACTTAAGCTGTTAAAGCTCACCGTATAGACATGGACACGACACGAACAGCAAGGGTCCGATTGTTATCCTGGCGGGGGACTTACTAGAACTGCAGTGGTTTCATAACAATGTCCCCAACTGGACAATGCATTCCTAGTGACCTAGGGACCACTCCACCTGCTGGGGCTGCAACGCAGACTGACAAGGTGTTTCAGAGCTGGCTGGTGCTGACTGAGCTCTGGGCCCCTGTGCCTTCACTGGCAGGTGGCAGAGGACAGGCAGCAGAAATCTCACTTTGTCAGCAAGTCCTGATAGACAGCAAGTAGACTCTTAATATGTTCAGTAGCTCCATATTCAAAAATAAAATGATGAGCTTTTATAGTAATTATTACTGTAATTACAAGGAAGAAGACAAAACAACAAAAAATTCTCTATTCTAGAGAAAAAAAATCCCACCAACTTTAACTCAGTGATTTCCTCAGTGCTTTATGACGGTATAAAGGGAATGGTTTTGACCAAATTCACTCCTTCCTTCACCCCATGTTTTCCATGACTTTGACGTTTCTGTCATACTCATCACCTGTCACAGACTCTAGCTCCCCACCTGGTACCAACACCCCCTCATGCACAGGGCTACATCAATCTCTGCAAGACACAGACAAGTTTCTCTGAACATAACTGAGAAAAAAAAAAATCACATGTGATTGAATCACACAAAGTAAGTTTTATCTTGCACCAACGCATTTTTACAGGCATTTTTATAGACTTACATCATGTAAAAAAGGTCAAACTTTGAGAATTTTGTTTTCTTCTTGAAATGTCAAAATTCTGAAACATTTATTTTGAAAAATTAATTCTGTTGAAAAGTTAAATGTATTTAATTATCCCAACTACAAAATCTGAGTGAAATTTTAAAAATTCATCAGAAAATAAATGTGATCTTTTCAATCTAGGTAAATCCCACTGTCATTTGGTAAAAAGCACTTTTTTAATGACCATTGAGGCCTTAAAACAATTATCTCTAATATCTGCATGACATATTTCAAACTGTAAATCAAGCTGAATCTTGTTAACAAATGGGCATTCATTATTTGCTTTTATTGAGCAAAATGCTTCCTTTGCTCAAGTGTTCCTTGCTGGACATTAGGCCCTTTTAAAAATATATCTATAATTTGAAATTGCAATGTCAGTGAATTGACCAATCAGAGCCATGCATGAGTACTTTGCATTAATGGTGAAACAATAAATTGATTTCTAGGAATTTTGCTAACAAATCCCACTTAAACACAGCAAAAAAGGAAAATCAGTGAGCCCTGTTGACATGAAGGGAAAAATGCACCAAAGAGAATAGGTTAAAATGAATAAATGTAGATTCACAAAGTTTGTAATCTATTCCATAATACGTTATATAGCAGCTTAAAATACTGTTATTTTTAGGCTTTGCTTTGCCAATTCCTTTGAATCATAAAATTGAGACTTCTTATAACATAATTTTGCAAAAAGTATCAGCCTCAGTTATTTTCCTTGACGGTGTTAAAATACCCCAACCATATAAATCTAAAATAATGAGAAAATGTGGTCTGAACTATGTTGTTGTTAGTGGTCCAAATGTAACCTAGGAAAGCATCTAGGAATTATGTAACCTCTGAAAATTTTTTATAACAGCCAAGTACACTGAAATTTCTAACCCAGCTGACTTCTCCTTTGAACACACAGCCCGCAGGTACAACCAGAGCAGGTTTCTGTCTCCATCCTGGTGTCCCAGCAGACTGGCCTCTTGAGGACCATCAAACCAGACCCCAATGTGAGGGGGTCACTGCCCTTAGAAGCAGCTCCTCCTAACCTCCCAAAGTACTTTGAAGTTAATGTTCTCTAGATACACTTCTGAGCCTCGTCATTATAAATCAAAGGTGAGTTAAAAAGGTATAAAAGTTCACTTGGAGTAAGTGTGAGGCAAAAGGGCTTTTGAGACATTTTCTGATTCATATTTCTTTTCTAAAAGAGAGATGACCCTTATGTTCATCTCAAGAGAAAACGTAACTATGTTGGAAAGAGATGAAAATCTCTAAGAATGCTTTTGCTAGCTAATGCCCCAGGTGCCAGATGTGAGATGTTGAGCTCAGAACCTAAAGGAGTCACCGAGCCATCTTAGTAGGAGATGAGGCAAAGAGCTTCCTCACCTGCGAACACTGAGCACCTGCCCACAGGGAACTACAACCACCAGCCCAGCCATAATTAACCAGGGCTGGGAAGATACTCTTTAAAGACAATGGCGTTTATGTTTCCAGTCGTGGTTCTCTCTCTCTCTCTTTTTTTTTTTTTGAGAAAAGGTCTCACTCTGTCACCCAGGCTAGAGTGTAGTGGCATCATCACAGCTCAAACTCCTGGGCTCAAGCCACCTTCCTGCCTCAGCCTACTCAGGAGTTGGGACTACAGGCCCATACTACCATGCCCATCTAAGTTTTCTATTTGTTGTAGAGATGGGGTCTTGCTATCCTCGTGCCTGGGCCCCTCAAAGTGCTAGGATTTCAGGCAAGAGCCACTGCTCCTGGCCTTTTTCCCTCTTTTAAAAACAGAATTTGAATACTCTTCTTCTCTTTTAAATAAGGGAATGCATATAAATAGTATATCCCACCTCCTGCACTGGAAATTACAGATAGAACATGTATGTTAATTTAAATTCCAATTAGTAGTTAATAAGGATAACAAACCTCAAAATTTCTTTTCCAAAGTCACTCCTGTGAAATGGTAGACATTTTCAGTAAATGATCTTCCAAACTCTCAAAATATAATTTCATTAAAAAGTACTTTCCCAATGAACATAGCACACATATATTAAAAACAAAGATTTGGAACCAGTAAAAAATATCAAGGACAGGATACAGATAATTATGAGGTCAAGTTATTTATATCGTTAGTAGTTAATTTACGGACATACAACAAAAGCATACCAGACATAGGACAAATATGTGGACTTTTAAAATGATGATTTTTGTAGTCTGATGACATGGGGGACTTCACTGGGTCTCATAAGCTGGCACGTATCTGGGGCGTCGACAGGGCATGAAGATATGTGCAAAACAAACGTTGGGGAGGAGGCCGCTAGGATCAGGCAAAAACGCCTTGACACGCAAGGATCTCAAGTGTCTGTCCCACAGCAACCCAGTGCAAAGTGTCCCGTTCATTAATGACAAGTCAGAAAGCCAATCTACACCCTTCGCCCGTTTTGATACATTCATTCTTCAGCATTCTTTTACAACAAAATTCATTTTAAACTCTTTGTAGTTTAACAATGTTAAACAGACCTTCTTTTGCACATCCATTACTGATGTGTTTCCTGTGGTCAGGCAGAAGGAACCAGCATGGCTGTCACCCAATTGCATGCTATTGAGACCGAGACAGACTCACCCGCGAACGTCCCTGTGCACCAGGCACAGGGAGGCGTTGTTTGTCTATTTGAGCACACTGAACTTGAAGATTTTTGAAAACTGCTACTCTCCTCCAAATCTACAACTCCACTGTGTCTCTTCAGCATCATGGTAAACATTTCCAAGGATCAGCACATGGATGCCTTCAATGCCTGGTCATGCGCCCACTTTTGAGAATATCCCCCCATCACCCACCAGCTCTGAGCGCCCCGGGGCAGAGAGGTCAGAGGCTGCGCACTGTGTATGGTGGTGGGGCAGGGCCTGAGTGCAACCTCCTCAGAAAACATTTTCAACTCTTAACCCAGGACAACCAGAAGTCAGTCGTAAAGTGCACAGAAGAAACACACTGTTGCTCTCCCATCCCCCAGCAGTACGGTGCAAAGACAGCAAACCAGAAGTGGCTGTTTATAGATAAAATATGGCAATGCTCAGGGCAATCTAGTACCCGACTCTGAAGATTGTTACATTCCGTCCTGGAAAGTTTAAGATGTGTTTGATATCAGTCATAAAAATGTAAGTGGTAAATAGGAATCATTTCAAGTTCTAGGTTCATAGATACCAAAATAAGTATGTAACAAAGAAAAAAACTTTCATTTCTTCAGTAGTTTCAGATCTGAGCAATAATCAGACAGAGGAGCAAGGCTGACCCAAAGTCAGAGAATGGTCCGGGCTCCTATTAGGAGCATCTCAGAGTCCTGGGTCTTCTCTGCCATGGAAGGGCCCCAGCAGTCAGTAAGTCAGATGTTTGAATCCCCACACTTTTCTAAAAGGCTCTGTTCAAAGGGCTGAAGATCCCTGATGTGGATCCCTCAGGGAAACTTCCCTGCCCCTGGGTGCTAGAGGCCATTGCTGTTTCTGTGACAGAGGGGTGGCTTTGAGAACTCCACTATGTTGGATCGAGGCTTGTTGAGGAACTTTGGAGCACGACGCAATAACCGCTGGGCCTCCATGAAGGTTTCAGTCAACTCTTTCTTCCACTGCACAAACTCCGGGTCACTCTGAATAGAAACAAAAGTATAGAAGTTGAGACAGGTCCTCCCACTTGACCAGCAGCTGTGGATGTTGCTAGTAATTGCCAATAACCTTGGAACCCCCTCGGGGGGCATACCGTGTGTGTGTGTGCGCGCGCGCGCGCGCGCGCGTGCCAGCAGTGTTACCACCCGGTGGGCCAGGCTGACACCTTCTCCAGAATCTCTTGCAGGGAGAAGGAAAAGGCCACATTAAAGCCCTTTAGATGTCTCCTATATGACCTGCTGTGAGAACCGCTGCCTTTAATTTGTCTAGAGATTACCTCTGATTTCTAAAACAACTTAAGTCTACAAAATAATACATAGGGAGTAGTTCTAATAAATAAAAAAAGGCCTTTGCTTGTGTAATATAGTAATAAAGTTATTAAAAATGTGTTTATATTTACTACTTTTTTTTTCAGGTCTTTTTTTTTTTTTTTTGGCCAGGGCTGGGTTTGAACCCACCACCCCCAGTATATGGGGCCAGGGCCCTACTCCTTTGAGCCCCAGGCACCACCCTATATTCCTATATTTACTACTTTATCCCTCAAAATGCACTCCTTTAAATGCACACACACAGACACACACAGGATTCTTTCAGCACGACACAAGTAGAAAACTATTGGAGAATTAAGTTTGTGCCACAATTCAACTTAAGGTAAAGAAAGATGGCATTTCCTCTCAGACGATCACTTCAGTATCTTATGTTTATTTAAATATATAAACCTTAATCATAAGCGGGCTTAAAGAGAAGATCTGGAAAGTCACAGAACAAATAAAAGTCTAGGCCCCATTAAATATAGGACAGCGTTTCTAAATAGAGTAATGAAATTCCTTCATGTACTTCTTCCTGACACTTTTAACATTTGCTTTTTAAAAAATAATTATTAATTTGGGCAGTGCCTGTGGCTCAGTGAGTAGGGCCCCAGCCCCATATACCAAGGGTGGCAGGTTCAAACTGGGCCCCGGACAAACTGCAACAAAAAATAGCCGGGCATTGATGCAGGCGCCTGTAGCCCAGCTACTTGGGAGGCTGAGGCAAGAAAATCGCCTAAGCCCAGAAGTTGGAGGTTGCTGTGAGCTGTGATGCCAGGCACTCTACCAAAGGTGACAAAGTGAGACTCTGTCTCAAAAAAATAATAATTATTATTAATTTGCTGAAAACCTTGCATCTTGCGGCTTTCTTACTAAGTATGTAAGTGATAACACCTGGAGTAAGAAAACTGTTTTATAAGCATGCAGCTGTCCTTGCTTAGTATTTATAAATTGTTATTTCACCTAAGAAAAAATAAAACTCACCTCACATTGCAAGACAAATTGCTTCCCTCCTTTTATTCTGAACAAAATACATTTTTTGTCTTTAATCTGAGTTTCTTCCACAGAGAGAATCTGATCCATTGTCAGTAAATTTTGCTAACCAGAAAAATAAAAATTCAACATTATTTTACATTGTTGCATGATTTTTAGGTTAAATTAATAAACACTAATACCAAAAACTATCAAATAAGAACAAGTAAATAAAAAAGGGTTTTTTTCTTTCTTTGCTGATATTCTAAAGAACACATACAAAAGTTCAATTTATAATATTTCAAAGAAAACTACAAAGACAGATTTCAACAAGGAAAACTAGAGAAACTGTTCCCTCAACACAGAACTGATTGTGAATGAGTCACAATATATTTTTTGTATCACACACGCATCTAAATTCTATCAATAAAGTTGCGAGAGAAAAATGAAGCTCATGATTTACATGAGCAAAAGGTGTGTAGTTCAGTTTTAACTCAGCAACTCAATAAATGTTTGGCAATCCACAGATCAGCTTGTAAGCCAACAATATTTTGATAATATCAAAATGATGTTTTAAATACAGGTGATTTCCTTAAAAGATTTTCATACTGGGTCTACAGCATTATTGCTTAAGGTGAAGACTATAGTGCAGGGAATTCCTTACCATTTTATGTTTTTCTGGATAAACCCTCCAGGAATCCCAAATGGAAAATAGTCATAAACTCTCATGTTTTCTTTTTCCTAATTTATACTTACAAATCCACTCATGCACAAATATGTTGAAAAGTGGGACAATTTCCTTTGAACGTGCATAGCAGTGACTTGCCAGTAGACAGCGTAATCGGTGTAAGATGCCCACGTCTACTCATTATCTGAAAGCAGACTGAACTTTGGGAGGTACTTTACTCCTTACTAGCCACTAAGTTATAATTCAGAGACCCCCAAAAGAGCTTTATTACTTGGAACTCAGATCCTACATCCTAATTTTTAAAAAATGACTTTTCTGGCACAAGTGATAGTGAGAAGATCTTGTTTATTTTTAAAGAATGCAGTAATATGCAATTATGATAATTCATAATTAAATGGCAACTTCACCAGCAGGGATTAAGAAATACAGTCCAAAGTTAAATATATAAGATTTAGACCCACTATTTTCTACTCTTCTGACTACTGGATAACTGATGGGTGGTATTCTAATACATACAAAACAGAAACAGGCCTTCTCCAAGAGCAGAAAGCATGCCTCCCACCACAGTCAGTCCCTTCCACGGTGATCAGCCCTCGGTTCCTCGCACAGCAAGGTCTTCACAAAGGCGCCTGACTTGTGGAAAGGTACAGGGTTCAGTCATTCTGTCTTAGCTCTTGAAATAATCTTAAAGGGCAGCTACATCTCCCTATCTGTCATATGATTCACTTACACATTTCCAACAAGGTAGAGACATAAAGAAATAGCATTTGGTGGCCCTGCCTCTACATCAAGTATCGCAGCTGGTGACATTTTATTTGACCTAACTAAAAGAAGCTGATTAATGGAGAAACTGAGAGCACAGAGAGACCTGAGTCTGACTCACCTCAGTTCCTCACTGTCCAGCTGTGTCCTTGGTGCCAGACCTTCCCTCTGTAAGTCCTGGTGTCCTCTTTATAAAATGGAAGTTGGACCCTCCATGGCTACTAACCAGACTGAATTTGCTTATAGCACAGTCATCCCTTGGTATATGTGGGGATTGGTACTAGGCCTCCCCAGGATCCTGAAATCCACACTCAAGTCCTGATATGAAATAACACAGGGTCTGAATACCCTATGAATATCCTCCTACATACTCTAAATCACCTCTGTGTTACTTGTCATACATGTAAAGGCTATGTAAATAATTGTTCTACTGTATTGCTTTCTATCTGTACTTGTTTTTATTGTTGTACGGTTATTTTTTTACCATTTTTCCCTCAAATACTTTTGATCTGTGGTTGATTGAATCTGAGGATGTGGAACCTGCAGACACAGAGGGCTGACTATAGTTGTTGTAATTTCTATTACTTTCATTTCACAAATAAGGAAACCGAGGCTTATGGTCACTATGATGTGCTCAAAGTCCCAGAGACACTGGCGGCCGATCTGGGTGCCTGTGTGTGACTCTGGCATGCTAGCTTTTTGGGAGGCCAATCTGAGCACCTGCGTGTGACTCTGGCATGCTAGATTTTTACCTTTTTTGATCTCTCAGCCTTCTTCGGACTCATCTGATGATGCAGGGCTTTTGACTTCACAAAAGACCACATTCTATTTTCAGATACTACAATGTTCTTCCTTGACTTGGAAGTTTAAAACTTCAAAAGTTTGAACATAACAATCTCAGGTGTACAAGTTAAAATAGACACTCAGAGTTCAAGAGGATATTTTATGAAACATGTCAGCAATATGAAATAACCTTTTGACCTTGAACATCCTGAAACTCTGTGCCCCGTTAGACTGCCTTGGACTTACCCGAGACTCCCCCTCTCCTCTCCACTCAAGTCTATTTGGAAAGAGGTAAAAATAGCGACGCTGCCACTGAGTCAGAAATGGGTTTCCCAGTTTCAACATGTACCCGTGCATAATGCAGTCTTTTCCCAGAGCATAATCTGTGGAATACAAAATAACTGTAAATTAAATAGGCTCAGGGACAAAATGTCTTAGCAGTATTATTCTCAAGAAAAGAAAGAATGACATACTTTTTGGAAAAACCAAGTTGCTATAATTGTAGCACACTACGGAAATCATTATTTTAGTTTTTAACACATGTGCACCAGGAATCTAGAGATTAGAGGTTTCTTCCACTTGCTCTCTACTAACATATCAAATGGTTGCTTCTCAAAATTCTGATAAATCATAATGTTCCTTTACTGCTTTGAAAGGGCAAATGCTAGTTGCCAAACTATTTTTTCATTATATATATAAAATGAGAATTAAAGAATAGAAAGTATTTAAATTTAGACTATCTCCAGAGTACCTCTACTTTTATATGAGAAAGGGATTCTCCCTTTAATCTTTCTTTTATCTTACAAATAATAATAGAGTGGGGATTTTCTTGTCTAGGTAAGCAAAAGTAACACAAGCATTGAAAACAGTTCATTCTGCAGCTAGAGGTTAGGTTCATTCCTCAAATACATGATCATGTACAGAGACAATTCACACTCGTGTTGAGTTCTGTTTATCTGCTTTAGGGGATATACTGTCTCTTAAAAATAAAGTTAATCTTAAAGCCTTCATTAAAGAGTTTGGTGATTGTGCCAAAATCATTCATTTAGTCACTTCTTCATTCAACAAATATTATGTGAATGCCTAGGTGCCTGGCACGTTCTGGGTAGTCTGGATTCAGCAGTGAACAAAAGAGAATGAAATCCTGCCTCAGGGAGCTTACAACTCTAGTGAGAGATTTGGATAATAAATAAATAAGCAAAACCCAGTGGTGATGGGGGGGGCATTTATGGAGTTGCTATTTTAATCAAAATAGTGCCTGCATTTCCAAAGTCTATTTAAACTAAGAGTGTAGTCACCCCTCCAGTATCCACTGAGGATTGATTCTTGGGCCTCTGCAGATACCGGAATCCTCAGATGTTCAAATGCCAACATAAGATGACTCAGTATTTGCATATAACCTATGTACCTCCTCCCATATATTTTAAATCACCTCTCGATTACCTGTAAAACTTAATGCAATGTAAGTGCTATAAATAGGTGCTTACACTATATTCTTTTTTCCTTGTGCTATCATTATTATTATTTTTTTTTTTTTTTGAGACAGAGTCTCACTCTGTCACCCTGGGTAGAGTGCTGAGTTGTCAAATTCTTGGGCTGGAGTGTTCCTCTTGCCTCAGCCTCCCAAGTAGGTGAGACTACAGGTGCCCACCAGCACCCAGCTATATATACATTTTTAAGTAGAGACAGGGTCTTGCTCTTGCTCAGGCTGGTCTGGAACTCCCGAGCTCAGGCTAACCACCACTTTGGCCTCCCAGAGTGCTAAGATCACAGCTGTGAGCCACCATACCTGGCCTGTTTATATTATTTTTTATTGTTGTATTATTTTTTCCAAATATTTTCAATTCGTGGTTGAGTAAATGTACAGATGCAGACCAGAGATACAGAGGACCAACTGTGTTGGACCTTTTTCAGAGATCTACGCCTAGACTATATGTTGCTGTGAGGTGACTTCTGAGATCATCACCCTAGACCTAGCTACGCACGGCTGGTTATGAACATGTAAAGATAAATTTATTAATTTGCTAGGTATTCTGTCTAATTAAAAAGATCCATTTCAACAAGGTCATTAAGGTGTGTACTGTCAGGATTCTAGTGACATTATGGCCCTGCCTTGAGAAAATCAGCATGAGTACAATTTTTGTGTAAAATCTGCTATGGCAAACAGCACAGGTGATGGCAACAGACTAGTCCTCTAAAGAAGAGCTGACAGATGACAGTCATGTCCCTACATAACGGAGGCAAGCGGTTTAAAGATATACAGTATTCCTTTGGTGTATTCTGGCAACTTTTATATCTGGGATATGTCATCCAGGATCGAGGACACTTCAAATACTGTAGGAAAATTTACAGATAAGACCAATGGCCCCTGTGCCTCCTCTGAATGAATCCTTTGCCTCCACCAAAGTAACCTACTAATAGAGTGAAAATATTTCTGGTCCTTCTTCTTATATAAGGTTAACCTTGTAAGAATCTTTGCTCAGGACTCGGTGCCTGTAGCTCAGCAGCTAGGGTGCCAGCCACATACACTTAAGCTGGCAGGTTTGAATCCAGCCCAGGCCTGCCAATCAACAATGACAACTGCAAAAAAAAAAAAAAAAAAAAAAAGTCGGGCATTGTGTGGGCACCTGTAGTCCCAGCTACTTGGGAGGCTGAGGCAAGAGAATCCTTAAGCCCAAGAGTTTGAGGTTGTTCTGGGCTGTGATGCCACGGCACTCTATACAGGGTGACATAGTGAGACTCTGTCTCAAAAAAAAAAAAAAAAAAGAATCTTTGCTCAGAGGAAACGTGAAATATCTTACCATAATCATCAATTACATTTAAAAAAAATCCAAAATCCATAAAATCTTAGAAAAAACCCAAACTCATAAAAATCTTAGAAAAATACAGAGCAACAAACAATATTTAGTGAATCAAGAATGATTAATTTATTTCATTCTCAATGTTATGTTTCTTACTTTGGAAATTCTAATAGGGTACCCAATTATTTAATATTAAAATATGGTTAGGCAATTCCTTGATGCTATTTGTAATAAAAATGTATTTAGACATTTATCTTTCTTCTTGAGTGACATGTTATACCACTTTCCTTACCAGGACTGGCTACATACATCTTGGGGCCCAGCAGAAAATGAAAATGTAGGCCCTTTGCGCAAAAATCATTAAGAATCTGAGATGATAACAATGGAGCATTAAATTAGGCCTGATGCCCTATATGACCACAGAAGCCTCCCATCAGTGGCACCGGCCCTGTTCCTGGCACAGAAATACTCATTCTTCACTGAAAAACATTTCCAAACTAGCCCCCAAACACTGCAAGAAGACAGACTAAAGAAACATTGCTGTCTCCTACTCTATGTGTTGACTAAAACACATAGAGTAGGAGACAGCGCTCTTCCAAAACAGGGAAAACTAAAAACAATTTATGGTCTTGCCACCTTTTCTGCTGCAAAATACTTTCTGACCCAAATACTCTTTCAGCTTTATATGACAGTTTGAAAATTCATTGCATTAGAAACGCACTGAGACACATTCATTATTTTACCTTCTTCATGGCCAAGTTGCTTATTTTTAGCTCTCTTCCTGGCCTCCATTTTATCTGTGTCTGCATTTACTGCTTCATAAACTGTTTCGGCTACTTCCTGCTGCCAGCGTTCAGAGATTACCAAGGGGAAGTTCTTGTAGAGTTCTTGGTCACAATCAAGCAGCTGATTATTTTAAGAAATCAAGACATTCATGATTTAACAGACTTACAATGGCAACAGAGTCAAGAGTGTGGTGACTGGGTCAGAACTGTACATAGGAAGATGACTGGGCGAGCATCTTTTAGAGACAGCTCAGTAGTTGTCATGAATCTTTGCTAATGACAACTCAAGCAACCAGGACCCACAGACAGAACTCAGCAGCACGTCATGCTCAGTCCCAGAACAGTTGGGCTCGGCCCAATCTGCTATACTGTCTTCATGACACTTTTGCTGATGAAATATTACAGGTGCAGAGTTTTACCTGAAGATTGACAGATTGACCAAAAGATTCTGACAACAAAGTAAAATTTGAATTTATGGTAAAGGTTATTTATTTATAAAAGTAGAAAAATAGATCCTTATAGTTTTAGAAATAATTATAAGGAACAAGCCAAGATGGCTTTCTAACCTACTCTCGATGAAATCTGAAATGTTAGAAAAACAAAAGGTAAACTAAGCTGAACTTACGATTATTAATTCCATGTACCTTACAACTATTTAAAGTTTAATAGTATAAAGCACAAAATACATAGACAATTTAGGCAACACAGCCTTTAAGAGTTGTTATAATAAAAATCACACGTAATGATGGCATTTTTCTATAAAATAATTACTCAAAATCCTTCGTTCTGCCCTCTAGGTAAAGGTGCACTTTGAATATGAGTAAAGAAAATGGGTTTATGTATTAGCTATAGTTTTATGGCAAATGCTAGCAGAGTTTCTGATAGAAACACATTTGTCTTACTTGAAGCACAAAACCCCTTTAGAGACCTAATTTGCTCATTCCTCTGTCTGAGATAAGTGAGGATAAATATCATGACAGACAAGATATTCAGAAGGACAAGAAAGAGTAAAGAGTCTAAGGCCCCCACCCACAACCCTCTAGTAAATCAATGGACCTCTGGAAGAACGTGCATCCCACATCCCACATCCCAACCTGAAGACTGATGCAGCTAGTCTTACTGGTAACGTGCAAACATGTGTCGATTTTGAGATCTCTTTGATTTGTAGACACTTTTCCTCTTTCTGTTTTGTTCAGATGTCCAATCTCAGCCCAGGCTATTATAAAATCCTTGGTTGTTCTGAATGTGACCAGAGGCATGGGTGTGTGCATGTGAACCATGGGTGTTACAGACCCCTAGGCCCTGTGAGCTCCCGTGATCAGGCACACTGAGACAGAGCCTGAGAAGTCAGGCGACAGTCAAAACATACTCCCTTCCCAGGTATCTGTTCTGAAATGGTCAACTCTGCTTTATAACAGACTATTCTATCTCCTACAACCTCAGAAAGCCTTGCTCTTTATGACTCAGCCTATGGTGCTGAAAATAAATAATAAAAAAATAATTAAAAAAAAATTTTTTTTTTTGCAGTTTTTGACTGGGGCTGGGTTTGAACCCGCCACCTCCGGCTTATGGGGCTGGCGCCCTACTCCTTGAGCCACAGGCACTGCCCCTAAAAATTTTTATGTTTATAAGAGGTAAGCTTCCCCCCTTACCCCACCCCACCCATTGGTTAAAAAGAAGAACTTATTATTTGGGCTGCTTGCTAAAGTTAAACCACAGAAAGTTTCTCAAAATCGATTCCCCCACTGGACTTGGCCATCCCGGGGCCAGGACCTTGGCACTCATTTGCAGGTTTGCAGCCGAGTCCCAGCTGCTCATGACTTCTGGATCTAAGTGTTTGCCTTCTCAGCTCTTCTCAGGATGAACCCAAACCATAGGAGTAGGAACTACCAGTTTGTTGGACACTGAAGATAAGCCAGCAGGTGTGAGCAGGTGGTGTCATTTATGCTCAGAGAAAGCACAGCAACAAAACCACCCACCCATATATGAGAAAACCAAGACTCAGGAGGTGATGGGATGGCTCAAATTCACTCAGCTGCTAAGTGTCAGATCTGAGCCCAGTCTGTCTCATTCCAAAGCCTAGATTTTGGTTCACAGAAGTTTAAAGTATGAGAATCCTTTTTTAGCATCAAAAATTTTCAGGGGCTCCCACATAAAAGTAGTTTTATTTTTAGCACCCTTTGATGGATAGTAGTACATCTAATGACAAGATTCTATTGTGATAGCAGTAATCCTTTTAAACAGCATTGTAAATTCATTGTTCCCTAAAGCACTAGTGCACAGTAGTACTCAGACACCTGCCAGCTCTTGATGGTGCAGGCACAGGCCTGGGCAATAGTCTGGCTGCTATTCCCAGGACAGCACTGGTCCAGACCACAGACGGTATCTCTGCGTTGGCCAGCAATCCCTATAGCCCATGGCCTGGACCCTCCGCACTCTGCCCCTACCTAACTTATGTCTCCTGAGAAGACAGTCTGTGAATTCCCCAATCACCTTTATCACTCGGCACCTCCTCTCTCCTGGTGCCACCTGCTCTGATCAGCTGCGCTCAGTTCCGAGCTGCCTGATGCATTGGCTTCCACATGCTGTGCTCAACAGCTGCTCCTGTTCCCTTCAATCCTCCTGTCTTCCTCCAGCCACTTCTGTTTCCAGAGTCTAGTTGGTTCATGTCCTGTATGTCTCCAGTTATAGACCCTGCTAGACCCTTGCTTTTTACTTGCCACTCTTTAATCTACACCTGACCGGCAAGGGCTTCGATAGTGCTCCTGCCTTCTGGAGGGGGGAAGTTCTGTGGCAGTGGGTGGGGGAAATGAGAGGCATCAGAAAGGTATAAATGCAGGCAGGGGGTGGGGGGTGGAGTTGGGAGAGCCTGGGGCGAGCTGTCAGCGTGGGGGTAGATGACAGCTTGACATGGAGTTTTGATACGCTTTGATTTAGCATCTTAAAGAAAATGATTTTCTCTCTCAACTCACCAACTCTAATTATGTCTTGTCATTACTTGGAGAAATAATGATATGAACGAAAGTTTGAAAAATGCAGAGCATTATATAAAAAACAGTGATTATTTCCCCTTTGATTGACAAATGCAAAATGATTCACGCTGTTTGCTCTTTTCATCCTAACACAGGGAGATCTAAAGACTCTGAAGAATTGAGATAACTGGCTCTTTTGCACTAGGCTAAGTATGTTTGATATCACAATTTTTTTCCTCCTTCATATACTTAAGTTCTATTTCAATCCCAGAAATTCCAAATCAATGAAATTGTACTATTCTGCAACTCATCAAAAATAAAATTAGTCAAAAGAAAGTTTTCATGGCTTTAGGTTCTAAATACATTCTTCAAACATGTAGATAGATATTCATTTGTAAGTTACATTCCATAAATAACCCAATACTAAAACAATCGCTAAGATTAACCAATTTCCAACAAAAAAAAGAGAGGCTACCTTAATGCCTTTGGTATCCTCTTCATCAAATGAGCCAATATCGAAGGCGTCAGCAGCATTGACCTCTCCTCGGGGGGGAATCAAGGGTGGTGGGTACTGGGAGATCCAAGGAGCATGGCATCGTTACCACATGGCCGTTAGGCCCTGTCCCAACTTACCACCCCATACGAAGGACACAGTGCAGGAGGTCAGCATGCTATCCCCCTGGGTACAGCACGTGGCTCGAGCTTTACACAGGTCACATTACACATTTCACCTAAGAGCCTTTGTCTTGAACACCCAATAGCCTTTGCTTTGAACGGCCCGAAGTTAAGGAGAAAAGGACCAATGCCTAGCAGGGGTCCTCAAACTTTTTAAACAGGGGGCCAATTCACTGTCCCTCAGACCATTGGAGGGCCAGACTATAGTTAAAAAAACAAACGAACTATGAACAAATTCCTATGCACACTGCACATATCTTATTTTGAAGTAAAAAAACAAAACGGGAACGAATACAACCACACCACCTCGTGTGGCCCACAGGCTGTAGTTTGAGAACCCCTGGAAAAGTCTTAAATAATTCTTAAATAACAAAGTCTCAAGATGGCATGCCCCCCCCCAAGCTCAACCTGAGAAGGCACGTTCTCTCAGAGGAGACAGCACCACTTTTAGGCTACTAGAGCCGTAACAGGTGTGGGGGGCTGGGAAGAGGCCTGGCACGCTGAGGTCAAGGCTAACTGAACCAGGCGTCAGCCTGGAACTCTAACCAGGCAGGACTGAGAGACTAGTTTTTCTTTACTACAGAACATCATCCTTCCTCTGCAGCTTGAGTTGAGGCAATAAGAAGCCCAAAGCTGATAGCCAAGATTAAAAAAATAGTAATTTGCTTTGTTTCCTGTGTCAGTGTGGACACAACACAGCTTAAAATAAAGAAAGGGAATTATGCTGATACAAAACCATGCTAATTCTTAAAGTACGTAGTACTGGGTTAGAAAATATATATAAACTTAGGACAGAAGTTTCTTGTACATTTTTATATAGGTCTGTGTAAAAATATGGTCACATATTGAGAGAAGAATTCAAGAAGATGAGCTAAAACTAAAAAAGTCTCAAATATATGTACATTTGAATTAGCTAGATTACAGCTCTACTTTATCTTTTATTAATTTATACGGAAGATATCTTCAACAATTTTATACTAGGGAAATGAAGAGGGAGAAGTTGCCCCAAAGGGGTCACACTTAGGGTAGCAAAACCCTGTGGACACAGGAGCTGGGGGGTCTCCGGGGAGAGAGCCAGGAAGCCAGCAGTATGTAGAGAGACCAAGACAGGGAGAGAGAGGGGGAAGGAGAAAGGGAGAGACTAGAGACACGGGCACGGGGCGGCGCACCCAGAGCGAGGGCCTACCTTCTGTAAGTAGACGTGCTGCCAATCAATGCCTTTGAAAAAGGTGTGCTGCTTTACTTCCTGTGCCCTGGAGGAGAAGGAAAGAGTCGTAACAATGGTGAGCATGCATCCGGAAAGGTAAGAACTACAGAGGGCGCCAAGGAAATGTATACGCATCTCAAGAAATGAAAAAAGCGTATTAACATGGTAATACTCAAAGTGTATCAATAACAGACGAGTACAAGGCGCACTTGACTTCTGCAATTACGAGAAGTGCTCAAGCGGTCACCATCAGCCTCCGGACACTTCTGATTACAACAAACCGCTGCTTCAGCGGCACTGACCAGAGCGTCCATTTGCATGGCTGCATGTGCTTGTTTCAATTTCTTCCTGAAGTACCACCAGTGTAGCCGGACACCACATCCTTCAAGGTCCCCCATAGGTAGAAGTCAGGAGAACAGAAACGGGGGTGGGCGGGACTCAACCACACTTCTTTGTTCTACTCGTTGTCCTGGCAGAACAGGTCAGCTCTCCCATCTCAGTACGTATAATAATCTTGGGGTGAAAACTTCCCACTTTGCTGTTCCTGTTCCTGTACTTGTTCTGTGAACTCCTGTCTGACATTCACACTGTTTGGTAGACTTCTGGGGTCAGCGTGTGAACTGTTCCAACACCACCAGAAGGACCTGTTGCTGTGAGAGGCCTCCTGGATCTTCCCTGTGCCCATTACACACCCAGCACCGTGTGTCTCACACTCGCTGCAAATCAGTGCAATTGTTAGGTGGTTGGAGGTTCCGTTGGACACTCATGCCACCTTCATCATTGTACTAATGCAACGATTTCGAGTTTCAAATACCAGTTCAAAGTGCAATAGACATGCTTCTGCCATTTTCTTTGACTGAACTGCCTATCACACGGTGACACCAGCATTCATTTGATTAATGCCATCTTTGCAGTGAACGATATGCTACACATAGCTACCATAATTCAACTTAAAAAAGTAACACATAGATAACATCTCTTAAAACGTGTATAGATTTTTTTGACTCCCCAAGTATTTTGTGAAAATTGTCTCCTATTAAGAACACAGAGGGACAATTATTTCTAGTTCTTTAAGAAAGCAAGGAAAATATTTCCTTCATAGCAGCAGAGGAAACCCTGTGATGTTTAGAACTGCTGTCTGTTACACCTAGGAATATTATCCCATATGACCGTTTATTTGGGGTGTTTATTTTGGTTTAAGACAGCGTATAAGTTTGCACAGATATAGGTACACACACATGCAATAATTCCACAGTCATAAGAACATAATTGAAATAAGAATTAACTTGGAGGTTTACACCTTAAAGAAATTTACAGCAAACGTCTGCAAGTCATGCTCAATGGTGTAATAGGAAAATGTCAGGAATGTGAAGCACCACATATACATAATTTACTTAGAAACAAACTGGGAATCGAATAATACAGTGCATATAAACTCCTTTGTAAATGTAAGGAACACGTTTTCTTGAAGGTCATGATTAAGACTCAGTGTACACAGAACAGAAACTGCACACTCTGAAGCCAAGCCAGCACAGGGGAATGTGAGCTCCCAGCCACCCCGGGCATTCTCTGCTCATAGGGCCCAGAGCTGGCTCTCGGGGGACTCTTCCCCTGCAGTCACTCCCCGGAGCATTTTGCCCAGCCTGGGGTTTAAATGACTTTATTTGCCTTGATATGACTCCCAAATCTATGTCTTAAGCACCACCCTAAGTCCTGTGCTCCAAAAGCTTCCCCTTCAGAGCTGCACCTGCTCATGCCAGGCCGGAATCATCCTGGAAGCTGTCAGACCTGACTCCTTCCTACTTCATCCTGGTCTCCACGTCTACCTACCTGTAGTCTGTGGCCCCATCTCACTTCATATGATGCACAAATAATCTTCTTAAATGAGCTCACCGCTCCCTGCTCACACTCTCCCAAGGCTTCTCTTAAAGCTCACAACCAGGCCCAGTGCCTTGGAGGCCTGATCCTGCCTGGAAGCCCTCCCGCATGGACCCATCCCACTGGATGGCCACGCCTGCCTTGTACACAGCCTCAGCCCAACACTTAGGACAGTGTCTGGCACTTGGTGTGTGTCCCGCAGATATCCACGAGATGAAGGAAGAATCCAAGGCAAAGGATGGCCCTTTGCATTTCCCGAAGAGACACTAAGATGATTTTCCTGTTCTGCTCTATTTTGTGAGGATTGATCATCATCTACACATTAAACGTGGAAATCTAAACAAGAAGTTTTGCTTACACACGTCTGAGCCATTGCAAATACCCCAGAGAAAAGTCTCGGGTCCACGCCCGCGAAAGAGCACAAGCATACAACTTTGCCCCTTCCCAGTAATCACTGCAGTGCTTTGACAGGAACGTGGAGACATCAGTCCTCCACAGAGAGCGAGAGAGGGTCATCAGCAGATAAGACAGGGGCGCACGGAAGGCTGGCGCCTGATGGCAGAAGGAAGCAGAGGTGTTGCCCCAGGGACAGAGCCAGTGTGCTGAGTTTTAGCCTTATCACTGTGGGTAGCTGCAGGTGAAACACAGGCCTGGACCTGCATGCACACATACGTGTACACACGTGCACACCCACACATACCATTACTTCCTTCTCCCACATCCAACCCCCCAAATATCTGTGGCTGACTATTTATTCTAACAGGAGGGAAACCTCTGAAATATTCTACTGTTAAGAAATTAAACCTTCTAAAGACTTATTTTTAAAATATCAATGAAAGGGTTGGAAATTTAAACTACCAGAAAGTAAAACCTGCAATCATGGTGGCTCACACCTATATCCCAGCCCTTTGGAGGCTATGGCAGGAGGATGGGCAGGAAGCCCAAGAGTTCTAGACCAGCTTGCATGATACAGAAAGACCCTGTTTCTACAAAAAATAAAAAAATAAAAATTCATCTAGGTGCAGTGGTGTGCACCTGTATTCCTAGTTACTCGGGAAGCCGAGGTGGGAGGATCATTTGAGCCCAGAGTTGGAGGCTGCAGTGAGTTACGCTAGTATCACTGCACTCCAGCCTGGGTGACAGAATGAGACAAAGAAAGAAGACAGGGGAGGGGAGAGGAGGAGAATTAAAACAAGATACAGAAAATATACCAGGCCAAGAACCTAGAGGACCAATCTAGAAATCCCAATATAAATCTAACAGGAGTCCTTAGAGAAATGGAGGAGAAGAAATGTCAAATAAATGAAATATGAGTGTATTCTCCAAGCTGAAGAACATGAGTCTTTGAGCAAAAGGGACTCTAAGTTCCTGCCATCAGGAGTAATAACTGAGCTCCATGACCAGCACTGACTGTTTGCCTGTACACAATGAAGCAGTATCTTCAAAGTTCTGGGGGGAAATTATTACCAATTTAGAATTCTATATCTAGCCTGACTATCAGTCAAATTTGAAGACAGCAGAAAGACATTTTAACTCACACGGCTTCTCCCTACCGAGTTGAGAACAAGCTCTCTAGTTAAAAGGGCAGGGGCACCCAGGAAAGCCCAAAAGGCAGAGGATGAAGTATATGGTGGAGTCAGACCTAGAGAGTAAAAGGCGGAGTGTTGAGTGGGACAACGTTCAGCAGACAGAGAGACAGCACCCAGTTCTCACTGGAGCTGTAGGCTGAATCCCCCACAAGAAACTGGGGAAAAATGAAAATCTACAATTGTGATACTGTCTTTTAAGATACATATCACATGGCATCTATTACATATATTTGTGTACACATATATGTATATGTTATGTGTATAAAAATATTATCAGGCCAAATAGAAGCTCCGTAATGGACATTTCATTTGCAACCTTTGAAATCCATCTATATGCAAAGTACAATGATTAATTATAACTGATTATGATCATAGAATAAACATTATCAAGATTATAATGTAAAAATAAAATTTAACATGACAGAAATTGGTGAGAGAGAAGAAGACAATGAAAGACAAGAATGTCCAAATCCTCGTGTCAAGTGGGGACTGAAGAGAATGGAAAGGGCACAACTGGTTAGGTCTATAATTTAAAGATTCAAAGGTAAGCAGAAAAGAAGCAAAAGCAGAGGTGGGGAAAGGGAGGACTGAAGAGAGAATAATGGGTGAACTAAATCTTTATCTATTACAGTAGGAGTAGGTGATTTCTAAATTGATAAATAAGGAAATATGCATATGAATACATTATTTAACGATCTATATTATACCTATATATACACGTACAATCTGTGCGCACACATACATGCTACTCTAAGAACGCATGAACACACATCCAGCAGAACTTCTGTACGTTGACTACTTGAGGGACTAGAGGGAACAGAACAAACTGGTCAACAGACAGAAGTGGTCAGCATAAGGGCTGGGCCTAGTGTGTGATATGGACACGTGGTGCACATCTGCTCACATTAGGTCAACTGGAGGAGGTGGTACCTGAAGAGACGTGGTCAACTATGGAGGTTCTACTGTTTATCAGCCATACATACATGTGCCAGATAACAGTTGTTTCGTACGGAACACTGTTTGCTTTCCTGACATCATGTTTGAGGTTTCTTTGTGGGGGGAGGGGAGTAAGATGACAATTACTCAGTTATGCATGAAAGAAACCATGTGACAACCTGATCAGAATGTCAATCTGCCATAATTACTAAAAAAAAAAAAAAAATCATTACTACAACTTAACCAAATGGACTATGAAATATTTGAATTCAGTTCTATCATCTACAAAGTCAGTTTTTGAAGTTGAAAAGTTAGTGACTTCGACATCTTAATCACAGAACACATACGACAACTTAACATATACATCCCATGTGATTTTCCCCCCTCAAGTCAAAGTGAAAGATTTTAAGGACTAGGAATGATTTTTGAGATACAGTATTAATGATTAGTTAATTTCACTTTTGGGATAAAGATACCGAAAGGCAGAAGCAGGGGCCTACCCGCCTCCGTGACAGCCCAACCGCTCACTGACGTCTCGCTGAAGCAAGCCCTCTAAAAGCCACTTCAGTTCAGGAGAGAAGGAGTCTGGGAGTTCCACATTCTGGGGAAAATAAGAATTATAATGTCAAAAATCCACTCAGAGAAACAGTGCCCTGACAACCAGCTACATTTGAAGGTTGCTTCTTGGATAAAAGTAGTATTAAAAAACTGCAGTTTCATTATGAATTATATTTACTCTAAGAAACATAAAACTAACCAGTTGTAAAATCAATCAGCAGGCGAGGGCCGGGTCAGGAGAACCAGGAGGAGGCCTCCTCATTCTTCTGCATCTCAGTAATTTCTCCTTTTATTTGATTTCTGTAGTTCTATTCACGATTTTCTATCTTTCTCATTGTGTTTATTAGCAAGATCTTGATTTTTGCCTTGGCATTTATTTAAATTAGTTTTTCTTTTAGAAATTTTTTTAGGAATTGTATCTTCATTTATTTGTTTCAAGAAAGCAAATTTTTATATTTACATATTATATTTTTATATTACTTTGTTTCATACATATTTATGTGATATCAATTTTACTATTGATGGAAGGAAACATAAAAATCATGTTGCAGATAGGAATAAAGTTTTAATTCCCTTACCACGGTGAGGGTCATTCGGTCTATCTCATGCTTATCTTTGGTTTTATGTTGTCTGAAAGGGCTGTGACTGCAGAAATTAAGAACATTCTATTAAAATACAGCATCTGATAACTCAGCACATATCACTGAGTTGAGTATTATGTCCTGTCACTGTTCATTCAAAACCACAGAAATATAAAAGCCATAAACATTTATCATATCCAGAGCAAAACTAGTGAAAAAATATATTAGGTCCTAGAAGAGCAATACATCTTACTTGAACTGCCTCATTCTTATGACAATGACACTGTTGCACTAAAATAAGCTTTACCAATTGAAATATCATTAGAAAAAAAAATTAGCCAACAGGTACTCATAAAAATGAAAGTCATTTATATAACATTTGTCATATGAGGGCGAGAACTAACAGTAACTTTTATATTTCTTTTTTTTTTCAGAACAATACGTGTAAATATTGGTCTCTCAAACAACCCAACATGATCAAGGTAAACACAGTTCACACTTAGAAACCAGCAATTTTAAGCAATACTTTCCTGGGACGAAAACCGAGATAAACTAATCATGCACCAGCAGCTCCTCCAAAGTTCAAGAGCTCACTCATGTTTTATTTATTTATTTATTTATTTATTTATTTATTTATTTTTATTGTTGGGGATTCATTGAGGGTACAAGAAACCACGTTACACTGATCACATTCGTTAGGTAAAGTCCCTCTTACCATCGCTCACTCATGTTTTACCTGTGCCGGGCCCCAGACTTTGGTCAGAAAAGCTGGGGTCAAGTGGTAGCTTGGATGTTTACTGGCTGTGAGCCAGATATAAACCTTCAGCATCAATTTCTTTAACTGTAAAATGGGGATCCTGCCACATCCTCTTCACAGAAGTGAAGGGCAAAACTGGCAGTATGTAAGAGCTACCTGATAACCATCTGTGAAATCAGTACAGCTGACTCTTAGTTTATAAACTGTCTACTTGGGAAACTGCAGAGTATCCCAAAGGTCACCATACAAAGGGAAAATCAACAGACTTGTGTTCTATTTTATTTTGTATATTTCTATGTCAATACATAGAGAAATATTTTGTAAAATTTTGTAATCAATATTTTGTAAATGAAGGAATCTTTAGCTACAATTTCCCATTTTCCCTATGTATGTATGGTGGCCTTTGGGACATCCCGTTACTCTTACTGTTTATTAGCATGTTTTTAAAACTCTGGAGCTTTCTAGAGAAGTTGGCGTTTAAAGGAACTCTTATCATTGAAAGATACTATTAAATATGCAAATTAGAAAACCGTGGCCATATTTATTTACTTATCTGACGATTAATGAAGAGATACAGATGACAGCATTTTCTTACAATAAGACATGCCAATAAAGTGACTAATCCTGCACATTTATCTACAGGAAATACATGACATAATCTGAGGCAAGATATTATGTAAAATATTTTAATATTAACTCCATAAAATGGATTAGACTGTGGAACATATGAATCAAGAGAATTCTAAAAAAAATTAAAATTCCACTTATCCCTCCCGGCACTGCTACTGACTGCTATTGAACTGGTCATCCTGCTGAATTAATTAAGTTATGCATTAACCACCTTTTGAAGAGATTATGGCATTTCACAGCCTTAAACACTTTAATTTTCTTTTTTGCACAAAAGAGGGCACTCTAATGCTTTATTTTCTTCCTTTCCATGTGATGAAAAAAGTAATTTCCACCTTTTAAAAACATTAATTTGAAAAAAAAAAATTGAAAGGTAAACTAGCACCAAGCAAGCATGGGCTAATCTTTAAAATAGGTTTTGATTGAAAATATTCTTTTCATCTTGTTTCCAAGGAATAAAATGTATAATTACTACATTTAAAGTGGTCCTTCCTATTCAGGAGGCTGAGGTAAGAGGATCACTTGAGCCCAAGAGTCTGAGGTTGTCATGAGCTATGATGATGCCATTGCATTCTACCCAGGATGACAAAGAAAGATTGGATGGTGCCTGTGGCTCAAAGAGTAGGGCACTGGCCCCATATACCAGAGGTGGTGGGTTCAAACTCAGTCCCGGCCAAAAACTGTAACCAAAAAAAAAAAAAGAAAGAAAGAAAGATTCTTCTCAGAAAAAGAAACAAAAAGCATATAGGCTATAAAAACATATAAAAATAATATAATTAAAAAAACACTCATATCATTCTTTTTTACACAGAATCCATAGAAATATTAACATGCTTATAGTTCCAGAGAAAAGAAATAAGAGTTTATTAAATCTTATTAAAATCTTAGTCTCTATCTAACAGCTGTTTCTACCCCAGGATGGTCCTTAATATCTAAAAAAAGATTAAGTGACGACGATCTCCTTGTGTTCTGGCAAATCCTCTGGACTTGTCGCCTGTGTGCAAAGCTGGAGGACCCCACTCCTGCACGCAACCCCGTGTCCTTGCATCTGATGCAGGAAGGAAAGGGCTGTGCCTTGACCTTGCAGGAGGCCTGCTGTGCTCTGACACAAACACTCTTTGCTAAATTTAAAAAGTCTTTCTTGAGACTACAGAGAGGCTTGTGACAGTACTGGAGTTAGAGTCACTGGTGCCAAAAACACTTCCAGCACATGGGCCCTACTGCTACAAATTCCATTACAAATATAGCGATTCCATGTCCGGCCCAGTAAGAGATGATGGGAAAATGCTCTCCAGCCCCTTCATTCTGTGCTGCAGCGCAAAGACAGTCTGGTCTCCCAGTTAAAATCCTGACATGCATCTGTTTCCAATGTGTTCTTGATTATTCTTTGTGAACAAAGCCAAAGACTTGGTTTCTATTTTGGAAAATGTTAAAGAAAACCTACGGTAGTAATAATCTCCATTCTGAGGGAGGCACGTGGTGCCCGCAGATCCTGTGTGATCGCAGCTGCTCCCTGATGCAGTCTGCTTTAAATAGGCAACAGCAACAGGCCTGGCAACAGCTCACAAGGCAAAGCCAAGTTCTCCAACACCACATGCAACATTCTGGCTACATCGGGGAATGTTGTGGGAAAAGAATTCACATGTGCAGTGGTCAAGTGTGGCTTTCTGAACTACGGATAGAGTGAGACAGCTGCACATTTCTCCCCAGTGAGCTGGGAAACTATTCAAGGGAGTATAAACGATGGGGAAGCATGCATGCCCAGCCCACGTGAGTGTACCATATTCACAGGGAAACAATGAGTGTAAAAAGACAATACATCCAGGGTGGCGCCTGTGGCTCAAAGGGGTAGGGCGCCAGCTCCAAATGCTGGAGGTGGTAGGTTCAAACCCAGCCCAGGCCAGAAACTGCAAAAAAAAAACCAAACAACCCAATACACCTGTAATTATGAGAGATTAAAAACTCTCCCATCAAAAGTTAATTTTAGAATACCAAAGTGATTGCGTGTTATATTAAATATGTGTTTTGAACCTAAGCTAATAGCTGCCAAATATTTATAAACTTTCCTTTTTTCCCTACACAGAACACACTTAATAACCTCAGGCAGCACTCAGCTCTCCCCAGGCTACCACCCAGGATCTCTCCCTAGGTCTGACACTTCTATAGATGGACAATGAATGGTGACTAGCTTGAGATCAAAGCTGTTGTCATATCAATTCTTTTCCTTAACCAACATCTTAAATATAGGCTGAAGGTCCATGATGGCAACTTCACAGATTTGCAACATGGACGTATCTTCATACACAGATGCTCAAGGTCATCTGAAATGGAAGTAGTGACCAGCACCCAAAAATATGGTGTATGAATCTTGAAAATCAAAACACCTTCTCAAGCTTAACTACTCTATCCTGTCCAGATGAGTGCCTTGTGGTGTTCTAGGGCAGTGATTTTCAAATGGCGTGCCAGGGCACCATCTTAGGTGTGCCACAAAAATTTTTAAAGATTAATTAAATTATTTTGAAAAGAATTTCAAAGCAAAGTAAGTATATTCTTTTTTTTTTAATTCTTTTTTTAATCAACATAATTTAAGTGTGCCGTGGAAGTTTAACTATAGGTTCAAGTGCGCCGTGAGAAATATTTAAAAAAAAAAAGGCTGAAAAACACTGTTCTGGGGTGTCAAGACAAAATGAGGTATGCAGAAAAGTGCTTAGAGTGCTTAGGCAGAGCAGTGGGACACACTGGTCAGTGCAAGGAGTATTAACTTATTAAATCACAGAATATAAAAGCAAAAAGACCACTGGTGACTGCTGGCTCCACCTCACTACTCCAGTGTGGGAGGAGGAGGGGTACTGGCTGTACAGCAGGGCTCCTCAACCTCCTCTGCACTGTTGGCATTTGGGGCTGGGTAATTCTTTGTCAGAACACCTGGGGGCTGTCCTGTGCAGCATCCTTGCTCTCTACTTACTAAATGCCAGAAACAGCCCCTCCCAAAGTTATGATGACCAAAATTATCTCCAAGCATTTCCCAGTGCCCACTGGGGTTAAGGACGGGCACCCCAGAAGAGCACCAGGATGCAGAGGGGACAGGCAACCCCCAGAGCCTGCACCCGGAGGCTCTACCCAGCCACTGCCCACTCAACCTCCTCCCCCATCCACGTCAGTTTCTTAGGCCCCTTGTGCCTGAGAAAAGACACCGGCCAGGGCCGTGGCATTCTACACAGGATGCTAACGGACGTATCATTGAGCTTTTCCCACACACAGCTCTGCAAGGAAGCAGATCAGGTCCTATTCCCTCCGTGAAGCTGAGAGAGTGAAGCCTCCTGTGGGCAGTCCCATCTCCTGCTGACCCCATCACAGGGCTTTGCTTCTCAAGGGCCTTCTATAAACATGGGTTTAATCAGAACCATTGAAATTTCACAATTATTGACTTTGGTGATGATACTGCAAATTATCTTGAATTGTCGTAAATCTGAACTGACACCATTTTTAACTCCTATCCTTCCCCATCCAAGGACCTATAAAAAAACAGAAAATGACAACAACAAATCTCCAAAACCAGCCACCCCACAAATCCCTTGGAACATTTCCCAGTGCCTCAAATTCTACAGCACTGTTATGTCACATCCAACCCAGTCACTGCCTGTGCCCAGGCGCTCAGGCCTGCCTACTGCCACCATCCCTCCAGTGCTCCAAGCTGCCACCAGAGCCATCTTAACACACTGCTAGTCTGCTTAACGGTGTCCGGTCCTTAGGACCTCGAGGATAAAAGCCCAACCCCACAGTATGGCATCCTGGGTCTACCCAGCCCCAAGATAGGCTTCTCAGCCTTCTCTCTCAGCACTATGCCCCTCTTAAGAAACAGGGAAGACATGTGTACTCCCTGCCCTTGCCTTTGCTCTGTTATCCCATCTGTCTTTCAGAGTCTACTCCCAAATGGCATACCACCTCCATCAGCCCTGCTCCCAGGTTCTCCCACACGTGCTTCTCCAGAGCATCGCTGCACAGCTCATGGTCCCTGTGTGCATCATCTACTCTCTCAGACTGCCCCTTCCTGAAAGACTAACTGCAGCTTCTTCCTATCTCCCTAACTCCCTCCCACCCTCCTCCTTCCATCCATCCTTCTCTCTCCTTTTCTCCTTCCTTCCCTCACAGCATCAAGCACCATCCCTTATATATTGCAAGTACTCAATAAATGCTTATCAAATATAATTTAAATCACTTAGGTCAAAAAATTTCTTTCTCTTTTAGTGCTATATCCTGTCTGAGAATGACTGTTGAACAAATAATTGAAAGAATGACATAAGAATCTTATTGGGGAAGATGCATCCAACCCCGTCAGTCATGCACTAGAAGGAGTCCTTCTATTTCAGGCTCAATAACTAACTGGCCACCAGACAGTGACGAGGAGCTCGAGGAGCTTGCTATTTGGGAGGCAGGGTGCTCCTTTACTGGGTAGCCCAAATGGCTTGAACAAACATCCTTGTATCAGACTGCAACCGTTTATCCCCTTTAAATGCCTGCCTCCTGGTGCCTTACAGCATGAATATGATCCCTTTAACAAGATGCCCTGCCCATTGCTGAAGCCAACCACTCCGGCTCCCCTAAGTTCTGTGCTCCGCTTTCCACATAAACTATACTTTATGTAGCTCTCCCACCATTCTCTTCTCACCCTCCCCCAATCCTGTCTCATCCTCACAACAATTCCCTGCTTGTCCTTCTGTCCTCCAAGGCTCTTCTCAAGTCACAGGGAACAGAATCTCCAATCAAGGCCTCACAAAGGAATTAACATCTTCCAATTCAGTTCTCTAACTGTGAATTATAGCCGACTGAATTTGTTTTATTAGCCACAAACCACACCGTTGGATCACACAAAGTTAATAATTCAACAAAACCCTCAAAATCTTTTTAAAAAATAAAAGTGTTATGCTAAAACCTCCCCAGCCTTTATGCAAGGACTTCCTAACAATTAGAGTAACAAAGAAGTAAGCCAAGCCCTGAATGTAAAGCCCTGCAGAGTCCCCTGCTAAACTTTACTGTGGAGTTTTACACTGAAAGGCAAGCTGCTACAGTTTCCTTTAATCATCTCCAAATCCTGTAAGCATGGATTCTGCATCTCCAACCATATCTCCTGCAGAGATCTGAAACAAAGACTCTGGGGTATCTTCCTGAACTGCCTACAAGTGACTCCATGGGAGAGAACAGTGTCTCACAGGGGAAATTACTTTCTCTGGTTTGTCTGCCATAAACTCTCTAATTAGGTCAGCTAGTCTGACTGACGACATGAATTAAGGCCATCCAGGCTCCACAAATACAATAATTCAATTAAGGAATAACAGAACCTGACTTTCTAAGCAATAATACAATTTTAGATCCCAAGTGCATATGGTGAGCAGAGAACAACTGGATTATCAGAGCCCCGAGGAAACAGAGAGGGTGCTCAGACCCTCGTTTGGGGGGGTGGAATAAGGAACTTAGCCTCTCTTCAGGATGTGCAAGACGCAAGACCAGGGTGCAGGGTGCTCAATTAGACTCTCTGATGGAAACTGAGACGTTCCACAAACTGTTGGGCCTGTGTGTGTGGGAGACTTTACCTCTTTCATGTTTACATGGATGGAGCTGGAACATATTCTTCTTAGTAAAGTATCTCAAGAATGGAAGAAAAAGTATCCAATGTACTCAGCCTTACTATGAAATTAATTTATGGCTTTCACATGAAAGCTATAACCCAGTTATAACCTAAGAATGGGGGTAAGGGGGAGAGGGAGAGGAGGGAGGATGGGCAGAGGAAGGGTGATTGGTGGATTACACCTGTGGTGCATCTTACAAGGGTACATGTGAAACTTAGTAAATGTAGAATATAAATGTCTTAACACAATAACTAAGAAAATGCCAGTAAGGCTATGTTAACCAGTGTGATGAAAATATGTCAAACGGTCTATAAAACCAGTGTATGGTGCCCCATGATCGCATTAATGTATACAGATATGATTCTACAATAAAAAAAAAAAGAAAATATTAAAAGGAAAATCTTGGCTAGGGAATCTTAATATAAAGTGCTTTATGTATCTTTATGAGTAAAGAATTAAAACAAACTTTTAAAAAAATTAAACTCTCATGAGGGACTTTTTGACAAATGGAACTTTACCCTGGAAGCGAGAACAATGTAACCTAAATATTGTACCCTCATATTAATTAAAACATTAAAAATATATAAATATTAATTAAAACATAAAAAATTAAACTCTTCATTAAAATTAACTAAAAGTCTTAAAATTAATGGAAACATTAACGTAACTATCAAGTGCTCAACAGCAGGACACATTTTGAGAGGGCTCTCTTCTCAGAATCTCTTCCATTCTATTTCATCATCTTCAGTAGTTTAGAACAAGGGTCAGGGCGGCGTCTGTGGCTCAAGGAGTAGGGTGCCAGTCCCATATGCCGGAGGTGGCAGGTTCAAACCCAGCCCCAGCCAAAAACCAAAAAAAAAAAAAAAAAAAAAAGAACAAGGGTCAAACATATTTGCTTTAAAAACGCAAATTGATTTTAGCATGCTTATCAAGAAATGAAAACTTTTAAAAGGGGTTCACTTGTGGTCTTTATCTTTTTTTTTTTTTTTGGTAACTTTCAAAATGCTTTAAGCTCACAAGAGAATCATGAATAATTAATTTCTAAGGGAGAAAAAAAAAACTAACCTATTTTCTTCAGTTATCCACATTTCGAAGTAATACTTATTCCCAGAACATGGCTTAGCAATGAAAGTATTTCGAAGCAATCTTATTTTAGATTTAAAGGTATTCTGATTCCTACATGATATGGAATAACAGTATTAAGTCATAAGCGTTTATCCGGCAGCTTGTGGGAAAGTAACTCTCTCCCGTAGGAACAGAAAGACTCTTTCAGATTAGCATGTGGCTTAAAGATCATCATGTGATTTAAAACAACAGGGTCTGATTATTTCTAAACAGTCTCAATTTTCATCCCAGTCCATGCCATGATGACAGCACTAAAGGATGCAGTTCACTCACCCCCGCAGAAGTTTGAAAAGCATGCAACCCAGGGAGAACCAGTCAGCACTGCTGTCGTAGGCTGTCCCCTTCTGCAGCACCTCGGGAGCCATGTACCCATGGGTGCCACTAGGGAAAAAAGAGCGTACACGCAGTTATCAGAGCAGGCCTGCCTCGTACAACACAGTGTGTCATTCATAGGGGACAGTTTTGCTGCCATGCAGACATGAGTCCTTGAACATCCAGAAGGGGAAATAAAAATCTTTTTTGCCTTCACTAGTATATGTGAATGGACATAAGTAAATTACCATAAGAAATAAATATGAAAAATGCAAGTTCCAGTGTCTAGGAGATAACATCTGAATCTCTACTTCTCTACTGCAGTTGTGAAGAAAACGTTCTCCTGCCCTTTAAAGGGCTCCTGGGTAGAGGGGTAAGGACAATGGCAGGAGACCGCACTGCAGTGCCAAGGACACCCAAGCCTGCACAGCACCACCCCCCATGCTGAGGGCCTGAGCTTACACAGGCTACAGGTCGGGGATCACAGTCAGGGACAGGCCCCCTGGGGTGGAGAAGCAGTGGTGTGTGAGCCCACAGTGCATGCAGTGGAGCCATCACGTGTCAGGTCTGAAAAGCTGCTAAAATTCAAAGGACCCAGCACTAAGCTTACAGTCAAGATGATTTTTGGGAAGTTGAGACAATCATGTGAGTGGAGAGGCATTTTATGTATAATCCTCCCTGTCTGCCACTCTCCAGCCTTCCTCAGAGGGCTGAGCAGGCCTGCCCCAGTGTGAGGAGCCAGAGGCAGCACACAGCTCCCCCACCGGCCCTGCCAACGCCATTATCGGTGCGCCCCACAGCTCCTCATCCTTCATCAATAACATGGGTGATAAGGTAACATCTCTACTCTCAGGGCTAACGCGAGGACTGCACATATGTCACGGGCTAGTGCAAAAGAAGAACTCCACGCTGGAGATTTTAATCTCTATTCTCAGTGTAATCAATTTTAACTCACTTATGCTCAGAGACAGTATACATCTACTCAGAATAAATGATCCTGGATCACCAGCAGGATCAGTACTCTGTCTCACTCGAAAAGGTGTATTTTGAGAGTTGTATCAAATGGTGAAAGGGGGAGCTGGTCCATTAAGGCAGGTCTAGCACTCTGCAAGGCTCTGTCATCTGGAATTTAAAGACTGATGGTGTAAGGGCATTAAGCCCTTCAGCACAAGCATGAGGATTCCTATGAGGGGCATCAGACCATTTTTCCATGAAGGTTTAAGTTCAATGTTGCTTACTCAGGCCCTTTGTGGTCACCTTTTAACCTGTAATTCTTAGGATCAAATCCCAATTCTGGAATGGAAAGATATTCACATGTACAAGGACAAAGTAAGTGAACACGAATCAGTGTCCATGCTTAACACTGGACACAACTAACCCCAAACACTGGGCCGCCTGCTGCTGCAGTTTCCTGATTCTGCCTACACGACAGTTACTAATGCTTCCTGAAACATTCTGCTAAAGATTTATACTACTATTAATACTGAATGAACACCTGAACATTTTACGACACTAGGACACAAGACACAGCTTTGTGTTCTTAGACAAAATAAGTTAGTAACTCAAATTAGTCACTGACAATCTGCTCAACTCCCCAAGTTTTCCTTTGATTTGTCATAGCTACTCCACAGTTAAGTTCTAGTTTACAATAATTTGTGGTTCTAACATTAAATGGATTAAGGATAATCCAAATCAGAAGCCTCAACTATAACAGTACTTTGTTATAGCCTACTTTCTAGATAAAGTCCAAGAATCACGTCTGTAGCTTTGCAAAGAGCTGAGAAACCAAGTTCAGGGTGAAATTCTGGCCAAAAGTCTTTAATCTAATACTAAGCAGATCATTTCAAAGCCTCAGGGAATTCATCTGTAAGACATAAAGAGCACAGGCTTTGGAATCAGACAGACCTGGATTGTAATTCTAGCCGCACAGTACACCAGCTAGGTGATGTGGTTCAAGTTATTTAATTTCTCTGAACCTCAATTTCCATGCCATAAAAAGTGAATAATAATACCTGTGATTTATAGGATTTCTGTGAAGAGAACACATTCAAAGCAGTTAGCTATGCATCCCTGGGACAACCGACATTCAGCCAATGACACTGTGGACGCTGCCAGCACTGCCACCACCCAGACGCTGGTCATTTAACGGACACAGTTCTCAGGGCTTCTAGTTCCAGGAGGTCGGGATCAGTTCTTACTGTGGCATTAGCAGCACCTGGCACACACAGATGTGACACTGTCTTGCTGAGTAAATTACCTGGCTTAGCCCTCAGGGCTGTCATACGAGATAAAGGGCATTGTCCCCTCCTCTTCATAGAAGGGAACAAAAGAGGCTCATGCAACTTGGAAGAGGAATTCAAATCCAGGTCTATTGACTCCAAAGTCCTTGTTCTTAACCACAAAATGCCTCCTTCTTTTAAAACTATAGCACAGTAGAACCTCCATAGTTGTCTCCCTGTACTGACCACCCCCCTTAAGTTGACCTAAATTTCTTAGACTGGACATGCACCACATACATGCATCAGTACAGTAGGCCCATTTCCTTCTGTTGACCACCACTGTATGTTGACCAGTTTGTTACAGTCCCCTGGGTAGTCAGCATACAGAGGTTCTATTGTATTTCACTGTGCATTTATCTTTTTTAAGTAGTGGCCTCCTTGACTTCACTTGAAAACAGAAACCAACCTTATCATTTCTACCCTCTTATAGATGGTATTCAAACACCTTCAGGGGTAGGCAAAGGAATAGCCCACCATTCAAAGCTAACATGGGAATTACAGTAAAAAGTGAGCTAGGCCCTATTAGGAAACATATAAGTCCATATCTGGAAATTAATTCCTTTGGAAGATTAACTCTTATGAACTCCTGGATCCATACTTAGTTATGACTATACTAAATTGAAGGAATTAGCATACAAAATAGCTAGGGCATTAGAAATTCAAATGACTCTCTTAAAAATGTCTGAAGAACTCCCTGAGAGAAGCTTATACAACCACAGGTTCTGGCCTAATAACTGTAAAGTGCTAGCAAAATGTTAATGCTTTTATCACAATAGCCCAGATCCTGCAGAGAAAGAGAAATATGTTTACAGAAATGGTGCTATTTTTATTAACATTTGGTCAGAGCTTTAAAAGGCTATTTTGATTTGGTGCAGTCCCTTGGAAAGTATTGTAATTCAAAACCACTTTACTCCTAGTTACACAAAGAGAAGGATCTACAGTTTATTTTCTGCATGGCTGCATGAAATGAGACTCCTGGGAGTTTCCTCAAGACCATTCAACACAGAAATGAATGTTAGCTCAAGATGTACAATAAAATGTAATTTTAAAAGACTCGGTGCTAAGGAGGAGACATTTAAAAAAACAAAATAAAGCAAAAGTTGCCTGTGTTTCTACAATCTGCATGTATGTTCACATTTTCCATCCAGAGCATCTGATACCAAGGAGACAGAAATGAAAACCTGTGTGTATTCTGTTCTGCTCCTGCAGGGTCCTGGGAGAGCTTACAGTCCCGGTGTCTTTTTAACAACACCAGGTTCAAGGGAAGTCTTTGGGCCAGCATTTTGGCCCAGAATCAGTTCAGGGTCCACCAAACTGTCAAGTGCTGGCTGAGGACTGTGACCTCAGGAGTGATGTCTGGCGGTCACTCAGAGGACTGGTGCAATACCCACAGCTAACAACACGGCCCGGGCTAAACGTCTGAACTGCAAATAGATGGTTGGCTTAATTTAAAAAAAAAACAAAAACAGTGAGGGGCAGGAGTATGGGTGGAGAGATCCTGATGGGAAAAGGAAAGGAAGGGACGGGAAAGGAAAGAAAAGGAAAAGAGCGAGAAAGAGGGAGAAGGAGAAAGAGAAAGGGAAGGAAGGGAGGGAGGAAGAGACCAGAAGGAAAGGGAGGAAAAGAAGAGAGGACAGGGAAGGAAGGAAGGGAATGAAGGAACGGAAAGAAGGGGGTGAAGGAAAGAAGGAAAAAAGAAAAGGCTTTTTGAAAAAGAAGGGACGTTAGACGGGGAGAGACACCCTTGGCCCCGAGGACGGCCCTTGGAGAGATCTATGTAGCTTCCTCTGCACCTTCCTAGCCACAAGGTCTTCCGGTTATCCTATGACAACTTGCAGGCAAATTTATTACTACCTCTATTTATAGATGAAAAGACTGAAGTTCAAACAGGTTAAATGACTGACTTAGGGTCACACAGGCAGCATGAAATTTGAGTTTCTGGCTGAGGCCTGACTCTTTTCAACCTGAGCAGGTTCTGTTACACTGTGGTCAATTTGTGCTCCCTGTAGACACCAACAGAAAGCACACTGCTCGTATCTCCTCCCGCACAACCTGCAATGGTGGGTCTTCCCCTGACCTGGGGTCATATGAAAAGTCACTGCGAGCGTGAGAAAAAAGAGGGAACAAATGGCCAACCAGCGTCTGCCTGCATAAACGAGTGGCAGCAGAGAAACAACAGTGGACAGAACCAATGCACTACTTACACGCTCGCGTGGGGCTTCTTTTTGGAAAAATCGCAGGCCAGACCAAGATCTGATATTCTCACGTGTCCGTGTTCATCCAAGAGGATATTTGCTGGCTAAACAGAAAAAGAATGTATGGTCTTCGAGAGCTCCCCAAATGCCACAGGGACTTTGAAAAATACAAGTACAGATACTTAAAACAGTAATGGTTTATCATAGCTTTGTTCCTAAACATGGATTACAGCTTTAGACGATCGCACCAAAGTAGGGTGTGATCTTTCTCATGATACTCAGAATATTGTTCATGTGAACTTCAGCAGGAAAAGTGGCAATGACAAAGGTGAGGGACTCTGCTCATCAGAAAATGAAACCCAGGCAGAAACATGGGAGGGGTAAGAGCACAGTTCACCAGAGTGAAGAGCATTTCCTTTTCCCTGGACGAGACCCGCAGCACAGCCAGAGTGAGTGTGCCTCTCGACCCCGGGAAGGGGTCTACCAATTTCAGCTTATGTGAACCACATGGACTTCTAAGAATGAAGCTGTGAAGCACAGAACAGAAAGGAATCTTTCAAGAATGCATAAATACCGACCTAATAAATCAAAATATTCCACAATGCCACACTAATCCTAATAAATGTCATTTTCTGTTCATTAGTGCATCATCAGGGTACTGCATCAATGACCAAATATGATTTTGACCACAACTCTGATGAAATGTATCCATTAAGATTAGATTTAGTCATCATAATCATGGAAAACAAAGCTCCTCTCTCTAATATACATTGAATTATAGTCATCCTAATAATATTTTTCTGCTGGAGATCAACTATTGTTTTGCTTGAAATAAAGATAATGGCAAGCTATTATAAAATTGAAGCATGAATAATAATGAGTGACTAGAATTAAGTTTGAATAGAAATTAAATAATACCACTGCCTACTAGATAGCTTAGAAAATAAAAATGAAGCATAAAGATGATTAGAAACCGGTTATAGATTTAAATTAGAGTGTATTATAATAGCACTTCGCAGGCCTTCAGTGTATATTTTATTCTTCTGCAATACTCGCATGAAGTATGCCAACCAATGTCTAATTTCTAATCCAATAAAAATATACATTTTCTCATGAGCATAAAAAGTGCTACAGGAAAACTAAGGGACTAATTCTTTAACCTTGCAGAAAACTTTAAAATTTACAAAGTATTTTGTGACAAAATAATGTAATCAAAAATACAATGTAATTTTTATAGTATTTTTGAAAGTAACCTTAAAAAGGCAATCATGACGTGTTAGCTCCTTAAAGAAATGAACATAATCTGTATATTTTAGTTGGCCACTGTGGATCCCAATTTTATTTACTTATTTATTTATTTTTTGTAGAGACAGAGTCTCACTTTATCATCCTTGGTAGAGTGCTGTGGTATCACACAACACACAGCAACCTCCAGCTCTTGGGCTTAGGCGATTCTCTTGCCTCAGCCTCCTGAGTAGCTGGGACTACAGGTGCCCGCCACAACGCCCCAGCGAGGATCCCAATTTTAAATAAAAGTTTGAAAACACATTCTCTTGGAGTCCTCTCATCCTTTTGGGAAATTGTCACTCTTACCATTTTCTTCACATTATTATTTGTACATTTACACAATCATTTCTATAATCATTTGTATAATTTGTCAAGGTCCCTTTTAACTCCATCCCTGTCTCAGGCTATTGGCCATCACAGCCAGATGAGTGACACCAGGGATGTATTAAGCAAGTCCCAACTCTCTCCTCATGTAGGACTCAGAACCAAGGTATGGAATAGAAAAACTCAGAATACTATTATTTCATTACTTTTGCAGACAATGCGCTTTTACACAGGACAAGAACAACAACCCAAATACAGTAGTCAGAAGTTATATAGCTCAGGGATCTACAAACTCATTAATGATTTTTAAGGCAATCTCAAAACAACATAAACCTCTAAGCCTGCCGGTCGACCCACAAGCAATGTACCCCTCACCAATTAGCTTTGCACGCAACCATTCCATGCCTTGGCTCACCTGCTCTTTACGTGTTTATCTCTGTACACGGAGACATGACAAGGTTAGTCAATAATTAATCCACTAACATGTATTCCTCAGTGCGTGGGCTGTTCTGGGCACTGTAGCCGGCACCGAGGGTTTGACAAGGATGAGGACGGGCCTGCCCCACTCCCTGCAGAGCGTGGCCTGGAGGAGACCGACAACACACACACAATGGCTTCACTGGGGCTGACCTGGGGGCGAGGGGGTCGAGGATGGGAGTGACAGAGGACCGTACTCCTAGAGGACTGCTCACACAACACCCACCACACAGAGTGAGTGTGGACTGACCTCACCTTCAAGTCTCTGTAAACCACGAACCGACTGTGCATGTGCTCCAGCCCCAGAATGATCTCCGTGGCATAGAACCGCATCTCCTTCTCAGTGAATACCCCGTGCTGGGAAAGGTGATAGTGCAAGTCACCTCCTGGCAGGAGAGATTTACAATGAATTCAAAGCATGTTCACTGAAAGGAAATAAAAATTGTTGTCATCCTAAATAGGACACAGTAGAAAAAAATGATAAACTCTGCTTTTGCTTTGCCTATATACTGATCTTTGATTTTTGCAGTTTGGAAAACACTTTAAATGGTACAGAGAGAATATAGTCATGGATAAGACTTAACTGCAATGATGAGAGAGAATACAGCAAAGCCAAGCCACCGTGTTCAGGTTGGCAGCCCAGCTCCCAGTCTCGCCATCACACAGTGGGACTCACTAACCTCCCCTGATGACCTAAATCCCATCCAATAACTGGATCAACCTATGTCATGATCTGATAGTTCAGTACCTGGCTCTGAGGACAAACCAAAAAAAAAAAAAATCCAAAAAGCAAAACTGCTGGCGTAAATGCATCTTTGATAAAGCAAATTCTGTAAACTTTTAACTGATAAAATCCAGGTGGATGGGTATTTGGGTGACCCCAGTGAAATTCTTTCAGTATTATTATATGTTTGAAATTTTTCATAATAAAATGTTGGGAAGAAAGAAATAATCATGTGGCTTCGAGTTACAGAGACAGAGAATGCTAGCAACAGGGTAATGTTTTTATAAACAAAAAGTAAAAAGTCTCTATTGGTTTACAAAATTAATCTATGTCCAACTTTATTGCCGTGTTTTTAGTAAACTCTGCCTTTCCACCCACACAGACTCCTGTATAACTCCCATCAGAGAAAGATATAGAGGATTTCCAGCATCCCAAAAGGCTCCCCAGCCTTCCGTGAGGACTTCAGTCCCCAACCCCAGCCAGGCAAAGGGGACTCTTGTGCCCTCCTTCCCCATTGATCAGTCTTTGCTGTAAGTCACATAAATAGGACACATCTAGCTGTGTCTGGCTTCTTTTGCTTGTGTTCATGTCTGTGAAATTCTTTCACATATTGGGGTAGACATGGTTTTAAATCAAACACTCAAAACATAACAAAATTCAAGTGAACTTGAAACAAACTAGGTATTTGGGTTGGTGAATTGTATGCCTTTTTATTTCAGCTCTTATTACTAAAAATACTTTATATATATATACATATATATATACACACACGTTACTTTCTAGTATTACAAAGCTTCTTTTCTAGCTGACTTTTTTAGCATTCTCAAGGTCATCATTCACAGTTTAAAAGATCAGTCTACAGTACTGCAGATTTAGAAGGAATAGAAGATCAGGCTAAAATCTGTACTTGGCCCAAAGTCAGGCCTTCTAATTTGATTTTTAAATACATTTCTATCTTTGGCCTATATTCTTATGAGGTATTTCATTCCTAAAAGTTAAAGGCCAGGAAATAAGCTAATTAAAGATCTAGGCCAGCTGCATTCCAGAAAATCAAGTCTCACTGTAAGTATTTTATGAGAATCTTTTCTAGAAAATCTAACTTCCTGGGGAGAGACTGGGAGGCCCAGAGTGGAACTGTAGTCAACATTTCAAAATGAATTTGAGCTGATAATTGAAGGGCAAAAGGTTTCCTCAAATTTCCGGGGAACTCCAATTGTTTGAAAGGCTCAAATTGCCAGACTGCCTAGATTAATACTTGCTGAGATTTAATGTTATGGCAAAGCTTGTCAGGGTGTTCAGACTTCCCAAGTTGTGCTCACCGTTCATCAGGTCCAGGATGAAGCAGAGTTTATCTGGTGTATGGAAGGCATAGGTCATACAAACAATGAAAGGACAATCCTAGAGTGAAAACACAAAAGTTCATAAGGAAAGCAAAAGCTGTCCTGGAAAGTATAGCTAGGATTTTTAATTAATTAATTAATTTTTAATTGACACACTGTAATTGTACATATTTATGGAGTACGAAATGATGTTTCAATACATACTTAGGTTGTATAATCCAATCAGGGTAGTGTATCCATCCCCTCGTGTATTTACCATTGCTTTGTGATGATAACCCTCAAAAGCCTCTCTCTTAGCTATTTTATAACATACCATACGTGCCATGGATTTTTATCCATGCCACTGCCCATGCATTGAACGAAGACACCTATGTGGTAAGTTTAAAAGTCACAGTAAAATGAATGTGGTTACCATAGCAAAATGCATAGAGACACAACATTAATTGGAGCAGATGAACTTGAAGGTCATCCTTCATTCAGATACAATCATGAATCTACTCAGAGGACATCTCTTTAAAAGACTAGGTTCTAAAGGACAATAATGCTAGCTTGTGAATCTCTTTGTTGGTCAACATTACAGCTCTGGCTAGTCAAATATCTATTTCAATCTCTGCTTCTGAAGTTGAAAGAATCATACCATGGGGGAGGAACGTTATTAGTGACATTGTTTTGAAACATTGAGAATATAAATGGGATTAAATTAGCTTTTGAAAGTGGAAAACTATACCATGGTCGGGGATTGAATAACTCTGTTGTAAAGATTTCAATTTCCCCCTAATTAATCTATAGATTACATACAATCATAATTCAAATAAAAATTGACAAGCTGATTCTAAAGTTTATGGAAATATAAACAGCCAAGAAAAGTTCAGATATTCTTGAAGATAAACAAAGCTGGAAAACTTATAGTGCCCATTATCAAGACTTACTAGAAAGCAACAATTATTGAGACAGCATGGTATTAGCCTGGTGAAACAGAACAGAGAATCCTGAAATAGACCCACACATAAATGGTCACTGGATTTGTGACAAAGGTGACACAAACAGGGCATGGGAAAAGCATGGCCCTGTTCAATCAGTGGTGTTGGAGCTGATATCTACACAATGAAATATAAAACTTGATCCCGATCTCCTACCATACACTAAAGTCCCCTCCAGTCAATGTAGATCTAAATCTGGAAGATAAAACAAATAAAGCTTCTAGGAGACAACAAAAGAGAGTACATTCATAACCTTAGGGTAAGTAAAGATTTCTCGGCCACTAAAAGCAGTAACAATAAAAATATTTATAAATTTGAGTAAAATAAAATTTTAAACTTCTGTTCATAGTAACAGTTATCAGCTTGGGGAAAAAATTTATGAAAAAGATCCCTTTGGCAATTGCAGCAACACCAAAACTAAATAAAGGGGACATGATCAAGCTAAAAAGCTTCTGTACAGCTGAGGGTAAAACAACTAAAGCATACAGCCAGCCTTCAGAATGGAAGAAGATATTTGCACACTATGAATCTGATGAAGGGCTGATAACCAGCATCTACAGGGAACTCAAATTAATCAACAAGAAAAGACCAAACAATCCCATTTATAAGTGGGCAAAAGACATGAACAGAACCTTCCGTGAAGAAGAAACACAAATGGCCAACAAACACATGAAAAAATACTCATCGTCCCTAATTATCAGAGAAATGCAAATCAAAACCACCCTGAGATATCACCTAACTCCAGTGAGAATCGCCCACATCACCAAGACCCAAGGCAGCAAATGCTGGTGTGGATGTAGAGAAAAGGGAACACTTTTATGCTCTTGGTGGGACTGCAAACTAATACAGCCTCTTTGGAAAGAAGCATGAGAACCCTAAGAGAACTCAAAATAGACTATTCATTTGATCCTGCAATCCCATTATTAGGCATCTACCCAGAAGAACAAAAATCATTTTACCATAAGAACATATGCACTAGAACGTTTATGGCAACTCAATTTACAATCTCCAAGATGTGGAATCAGCGCCAAGTGCCCATCATCTCAGGAATGGATTAATAAACTATGGTATGTGTAGACCATGGAATGCTAATTAGCCATAAAAAAGAACGAAGACTTTTTTTATCTTTTGTATTAATCTAGATGGAGTTGGCAAACGTTCTACTTAGTAAAGTATCACAAGAATGGAAAAGCGAGAATCCAATGTAGTCAATACTAATATGAAGCAAGTAGACAAACAAATATACTCCACACAGGAGAAAAACACAATTAAACAGAAGTTGGGGGCGCAAGAAGGAGGGAAGGGGCAGAGGGGAGGAAAGAGGGGGACTGGTGTGCTCGCACTTAACAGGCACAACGTACCCAGGCACACCACCTGGGTGAGGGCACAACTACAAACGCAAACGATGTAACCTAATTGTCTATACCCTTATAATAAACAGAAATTTTTTTTAAAAAAGAGAAAGAGAATAAAAGGGTAAGGCACAGAATGGGAGAAGATAATTACAATCCATAAACATACAAAGAACTCATGTGGACTCTATAAAGAACCCTTAACTAATAAAGAAAAAGGCAACCAACACAATATACAAAAATGGTCAAAAAAATTCTGATCTGTACTTCAGATGAGACTATATCAAATGGCCCACAAGCCTGTGAACAGATACTCAACCTCAGGTGTCGCTAAGCAAATTAAAACTGCAACATGCTACATCAAAACCCATGAGAATGGCTAAAATTAAAAAGACTGGCAATGCGAAATGTTGGAAAGAAAAGGAATGAATGGAACAACTTCTACTTCAGCAACTGGTTTGTGATGCCTACCAAGGCTGAGATGCCTTCCAGCAATTGGTACTGATGTGCACCAGATCTGCACAGGAGTGTTCAGAACAGCCCAAACCAAGAATCACCCAAATGTCTACCAAAAGCAGAAGGAATAAAGTGCAGTGTATTTACACAACAGAGTACTACTGAGCAGGGGTTGGCAATCCTTTTCTGCAAAAGGGTAAGCAGTAAATATTTTAGGTCTTGCAGGCCACATTTGTGATGGTTTAGTTTTCCTTAGAGTTCTGCTCAGATGGTGTTAGTATTTACTGGCTTCAAGATTTATTTTGCCATGAAACAGGTAAAATATTAGTGCTATCTTTTTTTTGTTTTAACTGTGGCCTTTCTGGTGGCATACCTAGAGCTCACCTCTGCTTCACCAGACCTTTCCATCAGCCTTTTCAAGAGAGCTATCTCATTCTCTAATGGGATTCCCCATATACTCTTGTTCTTGATCTGATGATCAATTTATCTGTAGAGCACAGAAGTGGGTGAATCCAGAACCTGATAATGCCAAGATCTTTCCCAGCTTTAGCTAGCAACCACACCTGCTTCCCCAGTGGTACAAGTGGACCCTTTCCACGGGGATTTCTGAACATAATGGTAATATGATCTTGCTAATGAAAGCTCTGAGAAAAACCATAGAATGTTAAAGTTTCCTTAAAATATTAAATTATTAGGATAGGATATGAATTTTAGTTACAATTTTAGGCTATCCAAGTAGGAAGGGTTCTTTCAAAAAAAAAAAAAAAAAAAAAACGCCTGGTCTAAGTTCTATATTTTTCTTTTTGAGGTTTTTTTTTTCTTTTATTAAATCATAGCTGTGTACATTAATGCAATCGTGGGGTACAATATGCTGGTTTTATATACAATTTGAAATATTTTCATTGAACAGGTTAACATGGCCTTCATGGCATTTTCTTAGTTATTGTGTTAAGTTCTGTATTTTAAAGACAAGGAACCCACAGCCTCCAAAAAGGGAAATGATTTGCTTGAGATAGTTTCAAACCCCAAGTCTCCTGCCACTCTCCAGAGTTCTTGCTAGTTCTTGCTGTGTTATATTGCTTATAAGGGCTGGGTTCTCCAGCAATCAACAAAGATTCCTTCTTGACCTAACTCCAGCCAGGCTTCTTGGAGCTCTCTTTTCAACTAGGCCTCAACCTTGACCTATAGACTTGAACAAATGCTAACATAGTTTCCAACAGCTTAGGACTGCGTTCCCACGATGGACCTCACACCTTTCAGGTGCCTGACAAAAATCAAGGTCGCCAGAAGTCTTTACCATTCGTTCCAGTCAACACTCAAAAGATAGGGGCCCTGCCTTCCAGACTCCATGGGAGGGCAGGAGCCTACCCTGAGAGGCAGTGGCTAGCAAACCCAGAGGAGTCACACATGGACAGAGTCCCCTGCACACATTTTCTTGTTTTCCACTTCCCTGACTCTGCTGAAGCCTGATGCCATGCATCCCTCGCCCCTAGCTTCCCTTCGTCCTTTAAAACACCTACTCACCTCTGCACAGTCAGAATAGAGCCCACTGTTTCCCTGTCAACAGTTGGCAAATAAAACCTGTCCTCGCTGCTTTAACTATTATTTGGCTTTATTTACCTTTGGCACACTGTAAAATAAATGGGCAGGTAAAGGAATCAGATTTGGTTCCTTCTACAGAAATCACTGATTGCAATCCCACATAACTCAAGGTGCTGGGCAGACACTATAATGATTTTCACATGGAGCTGACCATTGGCCAATATGAAAGATAGGCGGCAATTCAGTGAATGGTGTGGTATGCTTCCAAAGACAAGGACCATAAAAGGCTCTTCCTTGATTACAAATCTGTGGTAAGTAAGAGCTCGTAGATTTTCAGAGGCAGAACCTTCAGTAAAAGCTTCCGAACAAAGAATTGTCTTCTTTGCATTTTGCAGGAACTCTATAAAAGACTGATGAAATAAGACACAATGTAGTTTCTGAAGGAAATACCCTACTGTAGGCAGAGAGTGATGGTGGTATGTTCCAGCTGCTGTAAGACTGTTTAAGCTGCTCCATACTGACCCAGGAAGCTCTTCCTGGTCTGTCCTGTCCTATGTATGTCTCTGTAGCTTCTCCTTGCTCTACTCCCCCCACTGCCCCGGGTCCCACCGCCCTCAACTTATCCCTCAAACCTCCTCTGCCCAGGGCCCAGACACAGGCTGGCTGCTCCCAGGTCTCCTGGCTGCAGAGGAGCACTCGCTGACACATCTCTGCCTCTCAGTGAGAGCGTCGTCTACCTACCTTTCATAGCTCTTGCCACATGCTCCAGTTGTCTGTGCATTTTTGAAGTTATGTAAATAAAATCACCTGTTCTACACAGCTCTGTAACAGCAAAGGCCCAAGTCAACCCCCCGCCACACACACACAAGCTTAGCTGGCAGCAAAGTGTGATTCATGGAATGAGTAGCACTTCTGATGAACCCGATGCCTTGAATAAATCTGTGGTCATCCTTCCCAGCTGTGGAAACACTCATGCTGGTTCTCAAACATGCATATTTCCCTTTTCACCATCTGAGAATTATAGGAGAAAAGTGGGAACAGTACTTCCTACTGTCTCTTTGGGGCAGTAGGGGTAGGAACACTTCATTTGTGACTGGGGTAAAAAAAAAAAACTTTCAATAAAAAGAAACTTTGGTGAATGCATGCAGTTCTGTTTCATGTTCAGGTCCACAGTGCAGGAAATCCTGCTGACATGGGCTAATGTAAGTATTACCTAATAAGGTAGTTGTAAACCAAAGATTACTGCAACTCTATTTTAAAACTGACCTTGGATTAGAAAAACCAATTCCAAATAACCCTACTATGATTCTTTTGGTTAAACTGTACCTTAGCCAAATTGTAATTTTTTTTAATGCCATTATAGCTTTGATACTTCAGTTAAAATTATGTTTTAATTTACTCTTAGGGCTACACCAGTGTGAAATTGTACAACTATTTAACCACATTCCCACTCCCCTGAAGCAAATAAATAGAAAAAATCTACACAAAAACTGTACTTATATTTTTCTAACATCAAAACATTGTTTCCATAGGCTTTGAGAATATCCAAGTCTTTGCAATAACTTATTAAAAATTAATATTTTAATAGCCACCTGAAATCTTACTTCAGTAAGTACATCCACATTCATTTGAAATTTAAGACACAGACATTTCCAATGAAAATTAGAAGCCAATCCCATTCATACTGAATCCAATACAATGTGCAAAATGCTTAGTTTCCATTCCTATCATTAAAAAACTAGTCACACACACAGAATGACTCTTATTTAAAATGTTTAATGTCCATACACTGAGAGGCAGAGGTATGTAATTAGAAATTACTTACGGCGACAGACTTTTCAATTGCTATAGCTCAGTTAAATTACGATATTCCTTTGCTTCAATGGCAAAAAAAAACCTTCTAAAAGCACTGAAAACTAATGGTAGAATAATATACGCCAAAGTACAATTAACACAGGTGATAAAAATCACGTAGCCTATAAAGTGACAATAAGTGAGAAGCACTGGCCAGAGACCAGGCAAGGAATCCAGAGAACACGGGCAAGGAAAGTCGCTTCTCAGGGTCTCAGGTTCCTTACTCATGATTTGAAAGGGATTCTTTGATTAACACTAACATTTGATTCTTTCAAATCCTTTTGGTGAAGATACCTCATAATTCAACTATAATGTTGAGATGTCCCAGATATTTCTCACTGCATGTAAACCTTCCTGGCTTGAGCATTTAACATTAAATCCACGCGTGAGCTGCACGCTTCTAATGGGCAGGTGCTATTTCTCCTCTCTAGATTAGTCTTTCTTCTCATATAGTCAATTCTTATTCAGGTGATTTTTTTATGTTATAACTATTATCTGCCATCTCTGCTACCACATTCTACAAAGAAGGAAGTCAAAAACAAAAAATCAAAAGCAAAGGAGGAGTCACGGGTGTGCATGTGAAGACAGCCAGTGTCCTGACTTGGAGGAGTCACGGGTGTGCATGTGAAGATGGCCAGTGTCCTGACTTGGAGGAGTCACCGGTGTGCGTGTGAAGACGGCCAGTGTCCTGACTTGGAAGAGTCACGGGTGTGCGTGTGAAGATGGCCAGTGTCCTGACTTGGAGGAGTCACGGGTGTGCGTGTGAAGATGGCCAGTGTCCTGACTTGGAGGAGTCACGGGTGTGCGTGTGAAGATGGCCAGTGTCCTGACTTGGAGGAGTCACCGGTGTGCGTGTGAAGATAGCCAGTGTCCTGACTTGCAATCAAACAAGAAATAATATCTCATTTTATGCCCAACTGAGAACTGTCCAGCCCTATATTCAGCTAGGAAAAAAGTAATAAATCATCCTGCTATCAAACAAACAAACAGCAAATTTTAAAAAGCAATGCTAGAAATTGACTACTTACTCCTGTACTGACAAGAGACAACATAATCCTTTCATTTAAGGCTAATGTTTCTCCTTGTTTCATCTTGATTCTCTTCTTATCCAAGCATTTCATTGCATACCTAGAAAAATAAATACTATTGAAAAATCTATGCTGCAAATGTATCTAGGCTAATTTAAACAATACAGACCATTCTGGGGAAAATTTCTAAATATTCAGGCAATGTTTAAAACAAGAAAAATGGCACCCAAGTACCATGCAAGAAATACTTTTATTTTACATGTATTATTTAAAAAAAATCAAGCAATATTGATATTTCTATCACTATATGGATAGAAGTTCCAGTTAAGTAACAATGAAAGTAGATGGATAGAAATAAATTCAATGAGATAATTTTTTTTTGCACAATGCTGCAGCCTATTACTACTGGTGATGTGGGTACATACACATCAGCTTTAGCAGGTAGGAATTGTGAATTCATCAGTTGTCAAGTTTTTGTAAGAATATATACAGTTTAAAACTCTAAAACAGTGACAATTAACAAAATAGGAAGAAAAGGTATGCATTCAAAACAGCATGTTCTAAAATGCTATTTGATTGATGTGTTGTTAATTTTGGTATTCAGGTAATAAATATAATCAATAGGATTTTTCTATTACTACTGGTAAAATTTACTTGAGAAGAACCAATTAACAACTTAAGATTTCTTTTTTTTTTTTGACAACTTAAGATTTCTGAAAACTTGGAACTCATTAATATTGACAATTTGTTCAGCATAGTCTATAATCACAGATTAAATAGGAAGCTTTTTCAGTGGAGTAAAAGAAATATAAAAGGGAATTCTTGTCTAAGGGGCTGAAAATTCCACGTGTGTGACTGTAACTTCCCAGTTGACCGACTACCCATAGCCCAGGTATACAAGATGGATCACTGTCTTAACATAGTATGACACAGAAAATCTACCTATTTCTTACTGATCACACCTTATCATGTACAGTTATATACAAACAGAGAGAAGTATTCAAATTTGATATTTTTATCCTCTTTTCTGGGAGTTCTTACACTGAGTCAGTGGACAATTTTCTCGATTAGAAGATCAAATATTGGGAACATATGAAGTTATCTGTTCTTTAAATATCTCATTTATATAAGGAAGAATTTTAAAAATTCTTTGAAGTTTTGAAAATGCCTCACTCTACTCCTATAACAACTCTCCAACCAAGATGGGTTTTAATAAAAACTTTAAACGGCAGACCAGGGCAGATGACACACACAGGCCTGAGGCCACTGGTAAGCAAGTGCATTCTTGGCTTCTGTGTGGAAGGTACCCAAGAGTGACCCTGACAGCCCCCTAAGCTACTTAGGGTGTAAGTAGCAGGCAGCTCCCTGAGGGGATCTTGGGGCCGGGGCTGTGCAGCCGGCAGCCCTGAGACAGGAAAGAACACAAATGAGGCTTTGTAGGGGCTGAGGCTTGACTACCTTCCAGCTGTGTGAACCACCCCCCCAAGAAGTGGCCACCTGTAATTTATAAAATAGAAGACTATTTACCACCAACTCCTTGTTTCTGAGCATAAAGTGAAACAGTAAACGTGTGCAAAGAGATTAATTGATATTATTTACTTCTATAATGTGTAGAATGTATGACAGACTAAATACTCTAAATATGTCAACAATCAGCAATGCTGAAGCAAAACTAACAGAATTTCCTGAAATGTACCAAGCAACAAGTCTACCATTTTGTATAAACAAGTTCACCGTGCAAGTACAGAAGGGAAAGGACTTTTTCATGAGAAAGAGACCATCGTTGCAGAGGCCTGTGTGTTTGAGCATACTCCTATTGACTAGTACTTACTGCAGGATAGGCAGCCTTCCAGATGCCGTACAATTAGAATCTCATTTTGTCCTCACAAGTTACTTTTATTATACCTATGTTATAGGTTATGATATAGAAGTATAGAGAGGTCACAAACTTTGTCCAAGGCACCAGGTGTAGAAGCTGAACCTCACATAGCTGGTACAGCTCCAGCACCTTCACTCCAAATCACGAAGCTCTACTCTCTCAGCATGACCCCAGAATTCAAACTCCTGGGTGCCGGGCATTAGGTTCACCCCATAAAGGCCCCAAGGCAGGAAGATGAACAGTGGGCAGAGATGAGTGAAGGTAACAAGAAACATGCCAACTATCAGACTTTCTTGAGAATGAAAGAACTGCTTGGCAGAGCCATCAGCACCCAATGCCAGGAAGTGCCAGACAGAGGCTGAGTGATGAGTAGGCTAGGATGGAGCAATTTGTTCTAACATGCCTATGACTTAATCAAACGTGTAGTTCTAGGTCTATCAAATCACATTTTTCCTTTCAGAAATATGCTTATTTTAACTGCTTCTATTAAAAAAAAAAAAAATTCCCCTCACTTAAGAATTCCAGTGCTCACTTTCCAGCAGAGCCTTCTACCAGGCTCACATGCACTGAGTTTCTTCCCATGGGCCTCTCACAAGAAGAGCTACTGAGGAAAGTGATGGAGCCCATGCTTGCCGGGGTCAGCAGAACGTCCTTCTCTGCAGCACCCCAGCTACCCGTCTAGGGAATCAACATCTCCTGAGAAGCTGTCACCCAAAACTGCTTGTACTAAATCATAGGTGAATCTTTAGAGAAAAGAAGATTCTTTCTTTTGCGAAGCACAGAATTCTCTTTGGTACTATCTGACAGGGAGCTGAACATAACATGCCTCCAGTTGCCAAGACTCACTTCCTGTTCTTCTCTAGACCCCTGGGGCTACTCGCCTATGACTTGGTCCCTGCTGGACATGCAACACGGGGTTATCATTTAACTTCCCCTCAGCCCTACGAGATGGAGGTTCTAGTTTATTGCTTCCATTCACCATGCCTAATCAAATACAGCCTATTTCTTTCTGAGGTCAATGATTTCAGAAGCAAGATCATAGGCTTCCACATTGCTTACATGGGGATTGTCTTTTGATACAAACATAAAGTCTTCTTAATAATTCCCGCAAACTACATGAGTATCAAAAGCTTACATTTTTCCAGTGTCTGCTTTCCTGCAACCATAAACTTCACCAAATCCTCCTCGTCCAATAATCCTATGGACACTGAAATCATTCATGGTTAACTGTGAAGTCAAAATACAAAATGAAAACTTAAAACCATGCCGTTATAAAGGTATTTTCATGCAAAACATACAGTAATTGAAATAGCAATGCTGATGTCGGCATCTACCCCTTCCATGACCTGCAGGTTGAGACTTGACATAAGCCCTAAACTCCACCTCTATGGTACACGAAGCACAAAACAGAGGCACTCGAGAAGCTGACAGAGTGGGAACCAAGCAAGCTAAACAGTTCCGACAAGTGCCCAGGTGGCAAATCACAAGATGTATGCTTCCAGAGGAGTGGGAAATTTCCAGTCAAGATGAAAATCCACCTCAGCTACTCTGAAGCCTCAAGTTTGGAAACAATCCAAAAATTCCAAGAACTGTCAGGGAAAAAAAAAAAAAAAAAAAAGAGTCCACATCAAGGGCATCTATGTTTTCCTAATAGTGGGCCATCTGATCAGAAAACACAACAGATGCAGGCCATGTGAACTTTTTACTGATGACATCAGCAAGCAGAGAGGAGTCACGCTGGCCATGTGAGCATGAAACAAGACCAAATGTGAGGGAAGTATATAAAGAGGCTTTATTCATAAGCACCCTCCCTCTGTCAATAATCTTTCAGTAATGTCCCATTTCATAAGTAGACTTAATGTGTTAAATGTTACAAAGACAAATAGTCAATCCTGTGTTCATGATAAGAGGCCATTAGACTACAGCACACGCCTACTACTTTTCATATCCTGGCAAATTCAGGATGAGACTCTGGAAGGTTCCCCCAAGCGACCCTTAAAACATTATCTCCACACTCTGTAGGCTTCCACTTGGGCCCGAGACTTCATGTTTGATGCTCAGTGTCCCCAACAACACAAAGTCTGCGAAGGAGAAGCATGAGAAAGATCCAGAACAGATATAAAAGATTCTCTTTGAATGTATGTTATGGCCTCTTGCTTCTTAATCCTGCTAGGAAATATGATGGAAGAGGGGGGGAGGTTAAAAACAACAACATAAAAGCTTCTCAACTTTTTGGCTAAGATCAAGTAAAAAAAAATACAAATCAAAAAAAACTCTTCTTCCAACAATACCATTCAAATAAAATCTTAAAAAAAAAAAAAAGGTCCAGTTGTTTCTTTTGCCCAATTGCAAGCCTAGATGAAAAGGTGCATTCTAACAGGGAATTAGCAAGAGTTACGGCCACTGAAAGCTAACGCAGGTGCAGCCCTAAGGAGACAGACGCTACAAAGCGGCCTGTACGTGAGGATTGCTTTTATCATATTCAACGTTATAAAAGAAGATGAAACCTTGGTCTGGTAAAAGATGTCATCACTCTTATTAGTATACTCAATTTTTATTATTACGTGTGATAGTAAGAAAGAGAAAAGGAATGGTACAAAGATAGCAAAAGAGAAGGATATAGGGAAGCTGCACTAAGTAAAAGATTTTAGTTTTTACTACTATTGAATATTTTTGTTAAAAGGTCAATTGCTGCTTAAGCTAGCCTTTATAATATAAGCAAGCACGCTCTTTGTGAATATTAAAATGAAGCAAAACTCCAATTGTTCATAATTGAGAATAGGAGGGTGAATGCTTAGTACACAAAGCTGAAGGAAAGACATCTGTTCAGCCAGTGTGCCCTTTGGGAGAAGAAAGTATTTTCTCATGAGGCTAACCTAGAGGAAGTTTAAAAAAAAAGAACAAGATGATACTCACATGGATATTTAATTCTACATTTTTCCACTGACAAAATCTAGTGAACTTGTCACTAAAAAAGAATATAAATAATTACTGAAAGGTTAAATATCAAATTAACTAGATTTACGGAATAGCATTATCATAGAAAATAGAATACTTGAATTGCTTCTCAAATAGAGTAAGTTTTCTAACAAATTTTTTTCACAAAGCATTTACCACTGTCCTTGGCTTTACTTTACAATTCAAATGAAAGCGTTCATGCCACACGCTATGGTGACACATTTATTTGAATCAGCATAGTCCAATAGGGAGATAAAACGAGCCACATACATCACATACCCGACGAAATTTAAGTAACACATTTTTGTAACCCATCACATCAAAAAAAAAAAAAAAATTATTATTTCAACGTGTAATCAAGTCTCTGAAATCTTGTACCGTATGTACTTTGCACTTAAAGCACATTTTAATTTAGACTAGTCACATTTCAAGGTCACTTGAAGGATGTATGTGGCTAGTGGTGACCATATTAGATAGCACAACTCTAAGTTATCAAAAATTAATGTTATAAAAGGTGATAAGAGTAGCAAACGCTTAAATAGTGCTAACCATATGCCAGGACCTATTATTTTAGTCTTCCTAAAAACTCTATGACCAGACACTATTTTGATTCCCACTATATAGTCAGAAAAAAATAAGGCATCAAAATATTAAGTGGCTTGGCCAAGGTCATGCAGTGAGAGAGTGGGAGGAGCTGAATTTGAACCCAGACCAACAGGCTCCAGAGCATCGTCTTAATCAAAATTTAGTATTGCCTCTCAAAGGTGCAATAGTGCAGAAGAGACACCCTCTGGCCAGAATCCCAGGATGGAATAAGGTACCTTGCACTGATACACACCCACAATTCACTCAACAGTCTGATAAGAGTGTTCTTTGTTCATGAAGACAAATATCTATTCCATTTCTATTTAATAAAGACATTGTTTCAATGTTTTTTATTAACAATAAACATATCTGTAAGTTGTTTGTTTTAAAAAGGATTTTCAAAGGAAATGCATTCTAGACTGAACACTTCTTAAAGGCAGAGAACATGCTTAGCGATGTTTGGATCTCAACTAGCCCCTGGCATGACTCCTTACAGGGACAAAGAATTTGGGGTTCTTTTCTTAACTAAACCACACCTGTATACATTAATGCATTTATGGGGCACGATGTGCTGATTTTATATACAGTTTGGAATGCTTACATCGAAGTGGTTCTTAAGTATAAAAGAAACACAGAGAGTGAGGGAGAGGAAAAGGGAAGGAGGGAGAGGGAGTTGATTGTTCTGAGTGAAAGTTACAGATATTTATCAGCTTTTATTATTATAGAATGCCCTAAGACAGCCAAACATCAAAATTCTCTGGGGACTTCATTTAAGAGGCCTTTTAGAATTAAAGATGTTTTACAAATATTTCTGGGGCCAACCATCAAACTGAACCTCAAAAGCAGAAGGATTCTTTGTAATTATACAGCATCTTTTTTTCCATAAGTCTAAAATGGCTTTTAAAGAGCACTTCACCAATCCTCCTGACATTTATGACACTGGGCAAAGTAAAATTACATTTTGAGAGTTTCTGAGAATTATTTCAACCTGTTTTTAAAAGCATGGTGCATACAAAAGGCAAAACCACACAGGTGTGCTCTGCACTCATGAATCCTCGATTGGTCTTTAAAATTCACTGGCTCTGCTGGGCTGGCTCACACAGTCTTTTTTAGTGGATTCTGGAGTTAATAGCTGGTGATGGGGGTCTGACACATTTTACAACCAGCTGAGGAGGGTTAGCAGACCAGGAAGAGAGAAGTGCCCAGGCATTCTGCCCACTAAGCATGGATTTGCTGTAACAAGTTCCTCTCGAGGAAGCACAGATGGCCAGGACTGAGTGTCCAGGCTCAGTTCTGTCTCCATGGGCATCACTGGAGCTCTATTCCTCATCAACAGCTGGTAACTGAAGGGGGCCCTTCTTGACAGAAGAGGAACTGAGGCAGAGGGAGACGCCCCGGCAATTACATGGCCTCAGACGATCAGAGCTCCTGCAGACAACTTAAAAGGATCTCACAGAGAAGAGGAGAAGTTGGGACACAGTAAGGTGAGGTAGAATAAACGTTTTTAACCCTGGTTTTCAACTAGGCCCATAGCTCTCACCTCGTAGAGGGAAATCCTCCCTCTCCCCAATTCGGCCTCATCTGGAACTTAGCTCTGTCCCTGGCTGGCTCTCAGGAGAAGCCACAGAGACGTGCCACTGACGCTGCTGACAACGTCCTCTTTGCTACTCTACAGCAAGGTGGCCCCTGAGAAGTTGTTTTAATACCATGGCCCTCAGTGTGCACCATCCTTGATGCCAAAGGCTACATGACCAAATTTATAGAGGACCCATGCCTTTCAAAATCAAAATTCCAATTATGCAGCCTTAAAGAAAGATGGAGACTTTACCTCTTTCATGTTTACATGGGTGGAGCTGGAACATATTCTTCTTAGTAAAGTGTCTCAAGAATGGAAGAAAAAGTACCCAATGTACTCACCCCTATTATGAAACTAATGTAGGACCTTCACATGAAAGCTACAACCCAGTTATAACCTAAGAATAGGGAGAAGGGGGAAAGGGAGGGGAGGGAGGGGGATTAATGGGATTACACCTGCGGTGCATCTTACAAGGGTATATGTGAATCCTAGTAAATGTGGAATGTAAAGGTCTTAGCAAAATAACTAAGAAAATGCCAGGAAAGCTATGTTAACTAGTGTGATGAAAATGTGTCAAACGGTCTATGAACCAAGTATATGGTGCCCCATGATCATACTAATGTACACAGCTATGATTTAATAAATAAATAAATAAAACAAACAAAAAAAAACAAAATCAAAATTCCAAACTCATAATCTGACATGAATTTTGTTTTCTAATTTGAGGATGTACAAACATAAAAAAAATAATAAAATGGTATGAAAATTAACAAATCAACTTTAAAAATAATTTACTGGCCAGGTACAGTGGCTCACACCTATAATCCCAGCACTCTGAGAGGCCCAAGTGAGAGGATTGCTTGAGCTCAGGAGTTTGAGACCAGCCTGAGCAAGAATGAGACCCCAGTCTCTACTAAAAATGGAAAAATTAGCCAGGTATTGCGGTGGGTACCTGTAGTCTCAGCCACTCGAGAGTCTGAGGTGTAAGGAGTAGCTGAGCCCAGGAATTTGAGGTTGCTGTGAGCTATGTGAGCTAGAGGCCATGGCACTCTAGCCTGGGGTAACAGAGTGAGATTCTGTCTCCAAAAAAAAAAAAAGTAAAAATAATTTATTTATATAAAATCGTACTGGCTTGAGGAAAATCCAGAGGGGGTTGCCTGCTTAAACTGCAAACAGCCTCACTGGTCCCTCCTGTGACAATGCTGTGTCCGTCCACCTGGTGGCGAGTGAGAGTACGCAGAGTTACAAAACGAGCAGGAAGAACCTCTGCCCCACTCGTCATTACCACCGGACTCTCCTCTCTCCCCCAACGATCACATAAACCCTCGTCTGAGCTGAGAGTCTATAAAGGCTGGATTTTAGAACCCAGGTCAATGGATATGACCCAGGACTCAGCTGTTACAACTCAGTCCTGAGGCACCAACCTGCTCCCTCAGGATGCTGCTGCTGCTTTTTGGCACGGTTTCTGCGACAAGAGTGTAATCATTTATATGAATGTTAGTTTCCCAAAGCACTGACTCTACTCCAGGATAAAATTATCTCTTGAACTCCAGTAAAATCACAACACAACTTTTTTTTTTTTAATTGCTTTAGTTCTGTGAATATGTGGAGAAGAAAAGCGTGGTAAAGTAGCATTTGTTCAAGGGCAATTACTGAGCAGCTGTGCACTGCTTGGGCAATGAGACATAATCATCACGTCAATTGTTTAGAAATTAGCTGAGTTTATGGAGAAAAGTACAATCAGTGTCAATGCAGATACCATTTTGGAAAAGTCCAATTCTAATGGTATATCATCAAAGAAGAATTGACCAGTAGGTGCCTGAAAAGCATATGAGCTGAACATTTTTATAGGTGTCTCTGAAAAGCTTTGGGATATTATATGATAAACATGCTCTATAACCCAAAGAGACATATTTATTAGGCATATTAATAATGCATAGGATCACAAGCAGGCATCGGCCTATGCCCTTAAGCTCTTTTACTACATAAACAAAATCAAGTTGAGGCTAATTCCGTTTGGGGACATAAGATTCCAAAATCCAAACAAATCAGTCAGACAAATTACAGTAATGTTTATAACTAAAAGAGATGTTAAGATATACAAACCCTAAATTATAATGTACTTAGAAAACAATCTAACACAAAAATTGTCACACAGTATATACAATTAATACTTATTGAATTAATAAATTAACATACACAATACAAAATTTTATATTTATGAATAAAGTTGCATACCTTTCCATAAATTTTTTAAAAATGTCACCTCGAAGACTTTCACAAATTTCTTCTATGTATGGCTGGAAAGGATAAAAAAGAAATTCCACCCGATATAAATGGGAACTTATAAAAGTAAAAAACACAAACCAAAGAGACTCAGACTAGGTGAGGTTCCCAGTAATACACTCCCATAGCATCTTAGCCTTGCACTTGCTTTCCTCAGTGTTTGTCTAATTGTCACTAATAGAAACATCAGCACAATTATTCATTTCATAGTTACACAAGATTCCATGCAGGAAGGGACAGGTCTGTCCTATTTGCTATCAGTATCTCTCCTGCCTGGCACAGCCCCTGGCAAGTCATTTTGTTAATGACCAGGGCTAGGGTGCAGGAGGGAAGAGCCCAGGGCGGGTTCTCATGCTCTGCTGTCCCCATCTTGAAATTTTTAATAATTTTTGAACTTGAGACCTTGCATTTGCATGTCACGCTAGGCCCTGTAAATTATGTAGCACATCTTGTAAACTGCTAAAAGTGTTTACAATCTGTGTTAGTATATTGATTTTTAAAGATTCAAAGTTAAAAGATCTATGGAGCTATTTTTTTCTTTTTAACTAGCAAGTTTATTTATCAATTTTCTACATCTTAGAGTTGTAGAGCTAAAGGTAACCATGGAAGAAGAGTTAATCTCACGCTTCATCTTGCACATAAGGAGGCTACAGGATGGTGGCAGGTGCATCCCCAAGGTCTCTGAGCAAATTGCTAGCCACACTGGGATTAAGGAGGACTGCTGGCTCTCATGCACAGTGCTCTTCCCCTCATGAGAACAACTAAAATCTACTTCAATTTTCAAGCCACTTTGCACAATACCAAATAAACAATATAAGTTTTTCTATGTGATGAACTTATATCAAGACCTATAAAAATATGATGAGAGCAGGAAGTCTGCAGAAGCCACAGGAACCAAACGTGGGCAGGGAGGCGGCCACAGCTCTTCGAGGAGCCCCACTTCCTGTTGCAGGTATGACAGCGGCCTGACAGGCATCACCCAGGCATCACCGGGGCTGAGCCCACCTCTGCCACCTTGCAAGGCGACCCCTGTACTGGGGAGGGCCCTGGGGATGGGTGCGAAAGTGTGTGGACTTTGTTAACTATCTCTCTAAAGTCCTTTCCAGCTCTAAATCTATGACACCTCAATGATACATGAATAATAATATCAATCTACAATTCTCAAGAGGTTCAAAAGACTTCAAAAGACAAATGGCTTATGTGTTCAAAGATCTGTACCAAGGAAAGGCTACATTTATATATCGCATATTTTTTATTTATAAAATGTATAATGTTAACGAATATTTTTCTTTCGTATTTTATCTAACGTCCCATGCTTTCTGCTAACAAAATAAGACGAACATCGCTGGGGACTCTTCGGACTACACATAATGTACCCAGTTGCTGCTCTGCCATGGGAAGAACCACAGAACACCCTTGGTAAGCCAGAGTGCAACAGCGGGATCAGGAGCAGACTACTTTCCTGCTCTGATCCGTAGTTCCCCAAAATCTGTAAAAGGGTTCAGCCATATCTAATTTGCAAAGCCACTATGAGAATTAAATGAGATTAGGAATGTTGGGAGCTGAGCACAGGACCTGGCACATTCTAGGGACCCAAATAGCAGCTGGAGCCCTTTCCAACCCCCAACCCCCCATAGACCTGTGTAATTATTGGCTTCTAAAGTCTATTTGCAAACAAAATGAAGTTAATGTAAAAAACTTTTATTTACTTATTTTCAGAGCATTTCTGTTTCACTATGAACTTTAACCAACTTTACTCAATAATGTGCCTCTATTAAAAAAAACATACAACTTTTACTTACACTGTTATCACTATCTTTTAATGGTAAATGTTACACTGATTTGCACTAGTATGCTACTTGTTTTAATGAACTTTATTTTCTTCATTATTGAAATAAAAATACCAGCCATCCTATGTCAACTTTCCCAGAATATATTCTTTCAGTAAAATGTTTTTAAAGAATTTACTGAAGAAATAGCTTCTAAGTATGCTTCTAACCTTCTAAGCTTCTAAATAGCTTCTAAATAGCTTCTAACATTTTCTTTAAGGAATGAAAAGAATTTTGGTGGTTTTTGTATTTCACTTAGAGCAGTTTGTTGTCAGTGTTATTTATGCTACAGAAAGAGTTAAAACCCAAGTTGTAAAACCCATGTATTATGAGGGACAGGTTAGCAATGTTAAATCTAATTGATAGGTCATGTGCCATGGCACTCAGTTGAAAACTGAAAATCTGACACTAAAATATCATTGAGATGGCAAAAAACATATATTGACACTGCATTTTTTGAATGTGCAAACAGAATTTGTATTAATGGCTAACATTTGTGATGGGCATACCTGATACAAAGCGACAGAAGTGTCCCTGTCTCACTGAATCTTCAAGGAACCCCTCCCTCCTTCAAGGGGAAGCCCACTGACATTTCCACTTCATAGATGAAGTTAGGAAGGTACAGAAGTTTCTTCAGGGTCCCCCAGCTATGGCCCTGAGATTTAAACCCAGGTCACGTCTATGAACTTCAGAATTCAGGCTTGTAACCCAGCTGACTATACAGACAGTTCCCACATTTCATGAAAAGGCCATCTAATTATTTTGGCAGAAAGGTAACACCCTACCGGTTACTACCCAAATGCTCTAGAAGCCAAATTACTATTTGCTCTAGAGAATAATCAAATTCAATTTTTAAGAAATAAATACTATCAAATCAAAAGTCAGTTACCTTACTGCAAATGACTGAATAATCCAAGAAAAAGAGAATTTAATTATTTTCATTTATGAAAATCACTACATTGTTCAATTGCATTCTTTCATATTTCTTAAATTCATAGATATGTAAAATATATATTATCCATCTGAGAATCAGACTGTCCTTGCAAATCACTGTTACGTCTATAGAAAAGAAAGGATGAAAAAGACATTTGGGAGAAAGTAAAACCATTAAATTTAAAGAATAGTAAATACAAAGGCCTATTAGTTGTGAATTTTGTTTTCCATGTCTTATCACTGAAATCTACATGACTGTATTGTATACTGCTGTGATGTACCCATAATAATTAAAAATACAAAATTTTAAAAATAAATAAAGATATAAACTGCCAAGATAAAATCTAATTCCTCAGTTGCAACTCAAAGGTCATTCAAACATTCACTCTTGATTCTTGAAAATAAATCTTATTTTATCCAAAGAATAATCACCGCAAGTATCAACAACCTGGTAATACAAAATAAATCTTGTAAAGTCCTTACAAGCCACCAGAATGTCAAACGGGAAAAAAACTTTCTTCTTCAATGTCTTGATTGATTTCTAGAACATAATGTTACTGGAAAGCTCGAGTGGCTGTTCTCAGGAAAGCCTTAATCAAGCATGTTGGTAGAAAATCGCATTTCATTGAGAAGACAAGCAATATTAAACTTCAGTTGTTCAGATACCTCTTCAGATAAGAACATAGTCTTATAAATCAATTCCTCTAGTACATTCACACGTGCAGAAAGAATGTCACCAAGGTCAACTGTTAAACAAAATGACATTTATTTTGAAAGAATTTTATCTTACCTGAAAAAGAGTTGATGTCACTTGTTTCTTAGATAGATGACTTTGTACATGTTCTACAGCTTGCTTTGAGAATGGCTTTCAAAAATCAAAAATACTTTTGAATAACAAAATAGAACAGACTTCTGTATATTATATATATAATATCACAACAGATGATTTAACACGATAATTACTAAACAGCAACCAATGGTAAACATATTAGCAAACATTCTTCAAAAAAACCTCTTGATTATTTATAGGCAATACAATGCATTGTTTGTATTGTAGAATAGAATACATTATTGCTCTGGGCATCCATAGTTCTTAGACACCATACTTAGGGGGGTATCTGATTTGCATATCCAGTTGCCCAAAAGTTCAAGGTCACTGTGAGAAAAAGTGTAAAGAATCCCATTATCACCAGATTAAGTGCATATATCCTCTAATTAGCTGACAATGGGATTCTAAAAATGTAAAATTTCTACTCTGTAAGAGAAAATGAATACATGAAAATATACCTAAGAATTAAATGTCAGGCTTACAAAGCCAACCCAGAGTTATAAAAGGTTCCAGGTTAAGGAAAGTCTTGCTATAACCACAGCAGAGAGGAAAAGGGGGAAAAGAATGAGCCTTCCACTGACAAAAATTACCAATTGTATCCTCCCCACCCCCACTGGAAGGTCAAATTGTCTTCTTTAATAACACATGGTAAGAAGAAAGACTTCAAAATCACATAATATGGCTAAAAAACCCTCTAAGTTGCTGAACTGCACACACACTGAGTTTACAGAGGCTCTCCCACTGCGCGTCTGGCCTTCTCCAAGGGCTCATGGCTCCCCAGGGAGGCAGCAAGGCCTGAGCATCCATGACTAGTTCCAGCTCAGAAATGCTTTCTACCCCAAGCAAGGAGGGCCTGAAGAACAATAAAGCACTACACGCCACAAAGATGTCATCTTTAGCCACAGTTACTCAAATGTCAGAAAGAACTGTAAACAACACAATAAATACAGAGGCAAAATGTATCATTGCCACAATCCGTGGGGTCCAAACGGACCTTCTGCGAGGCTGGCGATGTTTATACCTGCGCCATCTGACACAGAAGCCACTAGCCACACGTGGCTCACGAGAAAACTGAGGAATTACATTTTTAATTTCATTTGATTCTAATTAATTTAAATTTAAATAACCACATGTGATTATTAGCTACTGTCATAGTAGAATAGGCCAGCACAGTTAGGCTACTCCTTTGGAAAACAGTCCTAATGTAGTGCTATTACTAATTATTCCACTCACTCCTGGTGAAATAATTTTCTAGGAATCCAGTTTATCCTCTTGACCCAAATTAGAATGTTTATTTGATTTAGAAGAAAAAAAATATACTTCAACCATTATTTAACTATTAATGAACAAAATTCACATAATTACAATCCTCATTATTAATTCAAAGAATCTTTTTAAGATTTATATGTATCAATGTTTGATCAGCCTAATTGTTAAAGCATAGCTAAGTTAAAAATAATAAGCTAAATTTCTACTAGACCCTCTAAAATTGAGACTACTAACCTTTTTCTTCAACTTATCCAAATTAGCTACTTTATTAATTTTTGCAATAAAAGTATTAGCTTTTGGAAATACACTAAGTATTCATGAAGCAACAGATACTGTGTCAGTATCACCAGAAAACAAATGACAAAATAGAAGAAATTGGTTCCATCCTGGATATGCATTTTTTAAGTTTTAAACATCTTTCTGTGATTTTACTTGCATTCTGAAAACACTGAACATTGTCTCATATTTGTCAGTACTCAAGCACTAGAATAAGAAGAAATTCTTACATGAGAACAGGAAAGGAGCTCCTTCATGATATAGGTATCATAAATTTGTCGACTTCTACTGAGGCGATCTTCCTCATTATCAAGCTTTTCATATTCTTTTATCTAGATTTTTTAAAAGTTATCATTGTTAGGTAATGTCTTCCTAGAAATTTACCTTATTAAAAGATATGATTAGCCCAGGCAGAAATCACTTCCACATGAGATAAAGTAAATTACTGACTGGCTATTCCACAGGGAACAATTCCTTCTAATGTTGTAATGATGAAGTTGGAATGATTTAGATTCAACTAGAAACATAACAAATGGATTTTTTTCCCTATGATGAATCTCATCCCATAAATGTAGAAACATAACATTAGGAAACAAATCCTGCCATGGTTACGATTATCTCACAATACACATGCCATGGACCACGCGTCCTTGCCAATTCTCTCCAAAGCACAAATAATTTCAATTTGGCTGTAATTCAGTTCTGAGAGTTATGACAGGGATTGTCCTCACTCAAGCACAGTGCTCCAAAACTAATAGGAGAAAAAAAATAAATAAACTGCCAGGATTCCTGCAAAGAGATTTTTTTTTAAATCCACTAAAGCAACTAAGTATTTTAGAAAAGAATTAATCCACAGATGAAAACACTAGCTTTTCAGGTTGGAATCTTACCTGCACTGTGAAGGTTTTAACAGAAAGGTGACTTAATGGTATATTTTGCTATACTTAGGTATACTAAGGTAACCTGCCCCATGTTAAGAAAAATTAAATAATGAAATGTGCTTTACAAATATTTGCCTTTTGTGGATATGGTCCCAATTTCTCTACCCTGGTAATAGAAGGCCCTAAATCAGAGACGTGTTCCAATTTATTTACATAAATACTTTTAATGAAAAGACTGAAAAAATAAATGAAACAGGAAACTGGGAGGAAGGCTGTCACAAAGAGCTCCAATACCCATGATGACTGATCACTATAAATGATTTCCAGAAAAAAAATATTTTCAACAGTTAGCCTCTTAACTCTGTCAGCTTTCATCAGACCTGAGCACTCTGTCCTGGAGTCACCAAAGGTAAAGCTAACTATTCCAGTGGGAGAGAATATAAATGGAATAGAAATAAATGTTACCCTTTTACTTCATACTCTAGGCTTGACGTTTTGAAATCTAAACCAGTCAATCCTGTAAGGAAGAGTGGCTGATAAGGATAAGGGCACTGGCAGGGGGTTGAGAAGAGCGCATGAGACGCTGAGGTCCCATATGTGAGCCACAGGAGTACAGCTGGTTCACAGACAGAAATCACTGGGAACATCTTCATTATCCTGAAAGATCATCAATGTTATGCTGAGATGGCTAAAATTCACAGTTCTGTTCCTGCCAAGACTTAGAATAAAGCCTTCTAGAAACAGATAATAAAACCCGACATAAAAGCAGGTAGACTGGGGTAGGCTGACACCCCACCCAAGAGGAAAAGACTGTCTTAAGGAAGAAATCAAGTCAGTAACATGGGCAGGGCCCAAGGACCAGAGCTTACCCATCCTGTGTCAAATTAGGAAAACAAGTCCAAAGAGTTCAAATACCACAGGAGGTGCACACACGGTGTTGGCATCTGTGATTACACTTGAGTAAAGTAACAGAAGCCACACACCAAAATCCAAAGAAGAATCAGAAAATAAACAAAAGATTTGGGACTTTTGTTGTGTTTTGTTTTTGACAGATCCAACGGTTAGTGTCAGGTTGCTAGGATGGAAAGGTAGGCCGTTAGCAAACTGAAGACAAAATTTTCTGCTTCAACAGGCTATTCCATGGGAAATAACCTCAAAGAATAAAAAGCTTTCATGGATTCCATGAAAGCAAGCATAACGGGATGTAAGTCTAAGCTCTAGGAAGCATGTAAAGCAAATTGACACTTGGTTAAATAAACATTCATTCTATGGAACTGTCCATGAACTGTCAAATTCTGACTTTTCAGAGAATTCTCAGAACAAATGACACTCTAAACAACAATACTACCTTTACTCAGAGCCTTGAGCCTCATAGACTAAATCTTAACCCGTAGTAAGCAAAATAATAGCCTAATATATATGTGGTTATACTCAGAATTCACTTCCTATTATCAGTAAGTCCACTGATGAAAGAATGAACAGTTAACCATCCATCAATTAGCTCCAAACAGGGTGGCCTTACTGCAGCATAGACAGAGCAAATGCTGCCTCTGACTCTGGCACGTGGTTGGCTAGATAACCTGAACAGGGAAGGTCTATGTTCAAAGTAAAAAGTCTCACCTACTGCAGGACAGGAAATTACTGTCATCAGTAACAAACGCTCACCAAGCATGTGGTAGTTACATAGTTCATAGCAGAACGTGTAACCTAAACAACTTGAGCCTCAGGAGCAAGAATCTTTTGGTCCACAGCTGTCATGTCTCCACTCCTCCCAAGCCCTTGCTTGTTCCACCACCATTCCAAGGAGAGGGGCCAATAAAGTCTCTGCCTTGCCCGATCCGAGGCACTCTCTTCTGTCCCTGGCTTCACTGTCTTCTCAGCAGCACCCTACTCAGTCGTCCACTCCTGCCTTCTTTAAAACTTTAAATTAATAGGATAAATTAATAGGTTCTCTGACCTCTATGATCTACTCTCTCTGGGGACCACACAAGCTCCTCTTTCTTCAACTCCTGGGGAGCACCTCCTACTCTGTTTGACTTCTAAGTATTGACCTGCTCGGGCACGGTGCTGAGGCCCCCTTTTTGCTAAACTATGTTATCCTTAGATGAAGCTATTCAGCCCTGCATTTTCAAAAACTCTGTTCTGATGACTGAATCTAGAGCTCTAAGACTTACTTTCTATCCCTGAGCTCCAGATTCTAAATCTCCAACTATCTGTTTGGTATTTTCAGTTGAATATCCAGAAAGCATCTCACTTCAAATTCATCATGTCTAACTACAGCTTCTGATCTCTACATCCTCTGTCCTCCAGCCAAACAGGCTCCTCCCGCCCCATCTTCTCTATCGTGAAAATAAGTAAAACTGTCCTCCTAGTTTGTTCATCCAAAAAATGAATACTCATCATTGATTTCACTCTTTTACCCACACCACCCCCTACATAAAATTCACCAGCAAATCATGTTTGCTTTATATTAAAAGTATGTCACAAATCCAGGATATGCTTTTGGTAAGATCCAACTACCTCATAACAGAACAATCCTCCAGAAATAACAACTGTAAATTCTGGACATATATAAAGCACAACTATGTATGGGCATTGGAGAAATGACCACAAGTACACAAACAATGGAGAAGAGGCATCAAATAGGAGCTATAAGAGAAGATATTTCTGAAAATAAGAGATATAGAATAGGAACTCCAAAATTCTATGTGTAAATTCTGTCAAAACCCCTGGTGGACCTAAATAATGACATATGAGCACAGCAGACTCCAGCAGCCCGGCTAAGTCGTAAAGCACTGAATAAGATTCAACTGCCACCCACGCCGAGGAGAAGTTAAACTTCTTAAAGAGCTTAAAGTTTGAGTGAACCAAGTTAACTGTCTACTGAAATTTTAAAAAATGAGTATCATTTGTGGGAGCATGACAGAGTTTAGAGTGTCTATGATAAGTTAATCATAATGTTCAGTATATAATCAAAAATTATTCTACATATGAAGAAAATAGGAAAATGTTGACCCATACATAAGAGAACAAACCATCAATGAAAATCAATCCAAATTGATCCAGATATTGGAATTATCAGACAAGGATTTTTAAGCAGCTAACGTAATTGGACATAACAAAAATAATGTTAAGAGAAAATATTCATATTAATGAATAAAAAGATAGGAAATAGTACAGAAAAATAATAACTATGAAAAAATCAAAATGGAAACTTTAGAAGTAAAACATCTGATATCTAAAATAAAACATTCAATGGATCAACGGCAGAGATGCCAAAAGAAAAAGTCAATGAATTTGAAGATATATCCACAGAAATTATCCAATCTGAAGAAGAGAAAGAAAAAAAAATATATTTTTTTTTTTTGTAGAGACAGAGTCTCACTTTATGGCCCTCGGTAGAGTGCCATGGCCTCACACAGCTCACAGCAACCTCCCAACTCCTGGGCTTAGGCGATTCTCTTGCCTCAGCCTCCCGAGTAGCTGGGACTACAGGTGCCCGCCACAACGCCCAGCTATTTTTTTTGTTGTTGTTGTTGCAGTTTGGCCGGGGCTGGGTTTGAACCCGTCACCCTCGGCATATGGGGCCGGCACCCTGCTCACTGAGCCACAGGCGCTGCCCGAGAAAGAAAAAAATATTGCCAGAAAATATCGAATAACACATGCGAGACATATACGTACATAAAGATACATTTAAAGATCAAACATTCACATAATCAGAGAGGAAAGAAAGATCAAGGTAGAAAAAAATGCTTAAAGAAATACTGACCACAATTTTCCAAGAGTTGGTGAAAGACATATATTTATAGACTCAAGAAACTCAGCAAACTTCATAAAGACTAAATAAATATCTAAAATTATTCTACTAAAAGCAAAAAGTGTCAGAATGAGGAAAAAAATAACCAGGACATTTTAGTATCTGTCTGAAAAACCTCAAACATAAAAACACAGGTGGACGGTAGAAAGATGGAAAAAATACATCATGCAAATAGCCTAAGAAAACAGATGTGGCTATATTAGTATTAACATTCAGTGAAACTGATGTCAAGACAAAGAATTATTACCAGAGACAAAGAGGGACATTTCACTCGGAAGACAAAACGATCATAAATCTTTGTGTATACGCACCTAGTAACAAGCTTCAAAATATGTGGGAAAAAACTGACAGAATAAAAAAAGATACAGGCATTCTGCAGTCAGATTTGAAGATTTAAAGACTCTCCCCTCAGCAATTGCTTGAACAACCAGATATGAAATCAACAGAGACGCAGAAGATTAATCACATCAACCACTTTGACCTGACTGCCATTTACAAAACACTGCACCTACTGCCTCTGTTTTAAATTTTCACGGGCTTTAGACAAAAATCTAAATTTGTTACTCTGACTCCACAAACTCTGTCTCTCTCTTCAACCCGATTTTATCTCGCAACCCCTCTTTGCACCCCAAGACAACTATACTGCTCTATTTAAATAGTCTTTCAGTTCCTCAAATGGGCCAATTCTTTCCCACCATGTTAGGGGCTCCATCTTGGCCATGACTTCAGCCCTAAATCTTTTCTCCTTATTTTACTCTTACCTTCAAAGGACTAGTTTCCTTGACATTCAAGTCTCTGTTTAAATGCCACCTCCTCAGATAGCTTTGACCCCTCAGTCTCAAATGGCCACCAATAAACACATTGAGTTTTGAGCCTGTTTTGAGTCACTGTATAATAGTTATCACTTCTGGGTACATTCCTGCTTTTTTTATTTATTACTTGTTGACTGTCTGTTTCTCTGTAACAGAATGTAAGCTCTAAGAGAATGTAGACTTTGTTCATCCAAACCATACCTGGCACAATGTTGGTGTTCAATGCATATTGGTTGAATGCGTGAAAAAAAAAAAAAACCTCTATATAGCAAATTTACCTCTGGTCTTATGTTTATTTTCTACTTTGTACAATTTGCTTTTAAAGTCTGGTAAAATGTGCATACATTTACAAGCTGTCCCGCTATATAACTAGAACAGAAAGTGTACAAATCAACACACGGAGAGCGACTACCTGTTAGGTATGTACACAGCTACAGAACAAGGCAGGTCCTGTTATTACCCTAACTCTCAGCTGAGGAAACCCAGGTAGAGAGAGGATAAATTGCCTGCCTACATTTACATAGCTAACAAGCAGTACAGTCCAAATCTAAACCTGGGCAGTGGAGTTTAGAGCTAGAACTCTTACTTCAATGTTGCACAGCTTCCCACATATTGAGCTGAACATTAAAGATGTTATATTTTGTTAAGTAAGCAACTGATCATTTAGTATCCTGTTTGGACTTCACTATTAGGCTGTCAAGCAAGCAGGGGATGACCACCAAGCTCCCTTCAGAGGTGAGCTGACGCAGTTCAGGTAGCTTCTCAATACAGGGAGTGTCTCTGCATCTACAAACTCAGATTAAGACATAAGGTCCATGCTCCAGGGTTTGTCAAATGACTTGCCCCATATCCCACTGCATGGGAGAGGCACAGCTGCACCTGGCCAGGCCTCCTGCTGATGAACCAAATTATGGTCCAGATAAAAATTCCAATGACACACACACCAGCAGCGAGCGCATGCAAGGTGAGCTGGACCTGAGTGAAACAGACACAAACCGTCCAAGAATTGGAAGAATAAACATCATGGAAGATGGGAATAATTGACAAGCAGACTTGTTAGAAAACATAGAGTTGTTTCATTTGGAAAAAATTGACATTAGGTTTTCAGCAGGCCCAGAAGCGGCATTCTAGACTAGCGAAAAGACACCATAAAAAGGGATGGGTGTGGTGGCGCCTGTGGCTCAGAGGGTAGGGCGCCGGCCCCATATGCCGAGGGTGGTGGGTTCAAACCCGGCCCCGGCCAAACTGCAACAAAAAAAAAAATAGCCGGGCGTTGTGGCGGGCGCCTGTAATCCCAGCTACTTGGGAGGCTGAGGCAAGAGAATCGCCTAAGCCCAGGAGTTGGAGGTTGCTGTGAGCTGTGTGAGGCCACGACACTCTACCAAGGGCCATAAAGTGAGACTCTGTCTCTACAAAAAAAAAAAAAAGGATGGGTTTGGGGTCAGGGAATGCTAGTTAGGCAGGTCTGCTCACGCTGACATTCTGCATAAGAAGGTAGTGAAAGATAAAACCCGGAAAGGTGGGTAGAGATACCTGAATACCAGGATAAGCAATCAGGGCTTTAACACACAGAAAGTGGGGAACTGTTAAAAGTTGGGGAACGCAGGAAAGTGGAAATACAATGTACCAAGTGTATGCTTCAAGATACCTGCCCACATGGTTTTGTACAGATTGGGGTCATAAAAGCAACCAGAAATTAAGGAAGAATGTGCTGGAATGGTAAAACCAAGGAGTTACAGAAGAATTTAAAGCCTGTACTGATTCAAAGACTTGGACTTGAGTCCCAAGGAGAGATGGTAAATTCCGTAAAGAGAGCAGGTTGCTGAGGAGCTTTGCAGCACCCTCTGAGGGGATGCTCTGACGAGGCAGATCCGTCCTGTGCCAAGAAGAAAGGTGAGAAGAGCGGGGCAGGAAGCCAGCAACAAGTCAGCAATGTTTAAAGTTCAAGTAGAAACACAGCAGCAGCTGTGTTTTTGAAGGAAAGTGTGAAAAATATCAAGTTTTCACATACATCGGTGAGGCAGTCAGAAAGGGGTATCCCTCTAATTTCAAATATGCCTACAGATTACCATTGTAGTTTCAGGCCTAATGATGCTATGCTTTTTTTGGACTATTTAAAATGTTTTAGGGTAAAGATACATCATGCTAATAACAATAGCATGTCTCATTTCTTAAATATACAATATTTTAAAATATTTCAGAAATTCTATTTGAAATTCTTCTTTGACCTATAAATTATTTGAGTATATTCACTACCAGGCAGTTAAAAATTTCTTAGTTAACCCTGTTACTAAATTGGAATTTAACTCTGTTATGGTCAATCTCAATCTTAAAGTTTGTAGGAGCTTCCTTTGGGACTCAACACATGATCAACGTGGACTTTCAAGAACATGCATTCTCGTTTCTCAGGGTGCAGCATTCTACGCATGTCAATTAGGCCACATTCCTGCATCATTTTATTACTAGCTTTTATGTTCTGACTGCTCTTCTGCCTGTTCTATGTGCATATAAGCTCTTGGGGACTGTGTGTTAATATCTTCCATTTGAATTATAGATTTGTTTCATTCATTTTTGTCAATTTTTGTTTTGTATTCTTTGAAGTTACGTTATTGATAACTTTCTGTTGGACTGACCCTTTATCATGGAGCCATATCCTCTCTATTTCAAAGTAGCCATAATTACTGTGCAGTTTATCTGATATTAGTACAGTTTTACCAGCTTTGCTTTGGTTAATGTTTCTATTGTATATTCTGCCCCATCCTGCCATTTACACTAGGTCACTTGAAAGCAGTATCCAGTAGAGTTCTGGTTCTTTACCCAGCCTGAAAAACCTTACGCTTTTACTTGGAGTAGTTAGTCTACTTATATTATATGCAATTATTTAGATTTATAGCTACTATTTTACTGTTTTCAATTTGACATACCCATTTCATGTCTTCCTTTCATTCCATTTTTGCCTTGCTGTTGATTAATCAACTATTGTTTTATTCAATTTTTCCCATTTTGACTTATTGGATACACGGTTACAGGTCACAGCCACAGGAGACACATTCTGAGAAATGCGTATCTCTTCCTGTGTGACCATCATAGAGTGTCCTCACACACCCTACATGCATCCTACCCTGTACGGAGCGGCCTGGTGCTCCCAGGCTGCAAACCTGTGCAGCATGTCAGTGAACACCAAAACAAACACTGGGCAGTTAGAACACAAGGGTTACACAGAAAAGACACAGTACAAAGCCCTGTCCTACAGTGGTCTGTTGTTAATCAAAACACATCACTATTCAGTGCATAACTAAACACATACATTCTTTTCCCAATAATCACAAAGACTTGAGATACTTTTAAGTTCGTTCATTCCCTCTCCTGACTTTTGTGCTACTGTCAGGTATTTCATTTTAATTTTTACTTTTTAAATTTGTTTTTTATTTCAGGTTAATGTGAGGGTACAAAACAACTAGTGTGTAATATTTGCAGATGTTAGGTAGAGTCCCTCCTGTAGTTGTGTCCCAAACCCTAAGGTGTGCCACACACCCTTACAGGGTGCCCACTAGGGGGGAGCACACCCAGCCCTTACCCTCGCCCCATCCCACACACATTTTAAGCTCAAGAACCGTTACCTTGCTGTTTTACGGGGTCAACATTCACTGATCTTTCACATGAACATTTACCCTTCATGCTGTTCTTCATTCCTTTCTGTATGTCATCTGGAATCGTTTTCCTTCTGCCTAAAAGTGTCTCCCTTTACAATTTCTTGTCATATAGATCTACGACTGACAAATTCCCTCATTTTTGTTTGTCTGAGTATATATTTTTTCATTTGCACTTTTTGGCCGGGGCTGGGTTTGAACCCACCACCTCCGGGATATGGGGCCGGTGCCCTACTCAGATCAGCCACAGGGGTCACCGTATCTGAGTATATCTGAATTTCACTTTCACTTTTGAAGGAAATTTTTGCCAGAAATGCAATTCTAGGTTGTCAGTTTTTATCTTTCTCTCCTTTAACGATAGACATTTCACTATTGTTTTCAATCACATCTTTTAAGATGTCACAGTCCATCAAATTTATTTTATTTTATTTTTTATTGTTGGAGATTCATTGAGGGTACAATAAGCCAGGTTACACTGATTGCAATTTTTAAGCAAACTCCCTCTTGCCCCCATAAAGTGTGACACACACCAAGGTCCCACCCCCCTCCCTCCATCCCTCTTTCTGCTTTTCCTCCCCCCATAACCTTAATTGTCATTAATTGTCCTCATATCAAAATTGAGTACATAGGATTTATGCTTCTCCATTCTTGTGATGCTTTACTAAGAATAACGTCTTCCACTTCCATCCAGGTTAATACAAAGGATGTAAAGTCTCCATTTTTTTTAATAGCTGAATAGTATTCCATGGTATACATATACCTCAGCTTGTTAATCCATTCCTAGGTTGGTGGGCATTTAGGCTGTTTCCACATTTTGGCGATTGTAAATTGAGCTGCAATAAACAGTCTAGTACAAGTGTCCTTATGATAAAAGGGTTTTTTTCCTTCTAGGTAGATGCCCAGTAATGGGATTGCAGGATCAAATGGGAGGTCTAGCTTGAGTGCTTTGAGGTTTCTCCATACTTCCTTCCAGAAAGGTTGTACTACTTTGCAGTCCCACCAGCAGTGTAAAAGTGTTCCCTTCTCTCCACATCCACGCCAGCATTTGCAGTTTTGAGATTTTATGATGTGGGCCATTCTCTGGGGTTAGATGGTATCTCAGGGTAGTTTTGATTTGCATTTCTCTAATATATAGGGATGATGAACATTTTTTCATGTGTTTGTTAGCCATTTGTCTGTCTTCTTTAGAGGTTCTATTCATGTCTCTTGCCCATTGATGTATGAGATTGTTGGCTTTTTTCATGTGGATTAATTTGAGTTCTCTATAGATCCTACTTATCAAGCTTTTGTCTGATGAAAATATGCAAATATCCTTTCCCATTGTGTAGGTTGTCTCTTTGCTTTGGTTATTGTCTCCTTACCGTACAGAAGCTTTTCAGTTTAATGAAGTCCCATTTGTTTATTTTTGTTGTTGTTGCAATTGCCATGGCAGTCTTCTTCATGAAGTCTTTCCCCAGGCCAATTATCTTCCAGTGTTTTTCATGCGCTTTGAGGATTTTTATTGTTTCATGCCTTAAATGTAAGTCTTTTATCCATCTTGAATCAACTTTTGTGAGTGGGGAAAGGTGTGGGTCCAGTTTCAGTCTTTTACACATAGACATCCAGTTCTCCCAACACCATTTATTGAATAGGAAGTTTTTACCCCAAGGTATATTCTTGTTTGGTTTATCGAAGATTAGGTGGTTGTAAGATGTTAGTTTCATTTCTTGGTTTTCAATTCGATTCCAACTGTCTATGTCTCTATTTTTGTGCCAGTACCATGCTGTCTTGACCACTATGGCATTGTAGTACAGACTAAAATCTGGTATGGTGACGCCCCCAGCTTTATTTTGTTACTAAGTACTGCCTTAGCTATAGGGGTTTTTTTCTGGTTCCATACAAAACGCAGTTGAGGCGACCTGGGGTCCAATATCCGTCGGAAAGCAGTGTGTCAGAATCTTTGGTGATATTTGGGAAATTTTCTTTTATAATATTCTCTAGTATGGCTTCCATTCCTCTGGGGCATTCTTCTTCACCTTCTGGGATTCCTATAACTCGTATGTTGGAACGCTTCATAAAGTCCCATAACTCTGACAGTGAACGTTCTGCTTTCTCTCTCTTCTTTTCTGCCTCTTTTACTATCTGCATTATCCCAAGAACTTTGTCTTCTACCTCTGAAATTCTTTCTTCTTCATGGTCTAACGTGTTGCTGATACTTTCCATTGCATCTTTAAGTTCCCTAATTGACTGTTTCAGTTCCTTCAGCTCTGCTATATCCTTTCTATATTCTTCAAATAGTTCATTTCTTATTTGATTCTGTTTTTGGATTTCCTTTTGGTTATTTTCCACTTTATTAGCAGTTTCCCTCACTGTTTCCATCATTTCTTTCATTGTTGTCATCATGTGTATTCTAAATTCCCTTTCCATCATTCCTAACATTACTTTATAGGTGGAATTTCCTGCAGTAGCTACCTCATGGTCCCTTGGCGGGGTTGTTCTGGACTGGTTCTTCATGTTGCCTGGAGTTTTCTGCTGATTCTTCCTCATGAGTGATTTCTTTTATCTGTTTCCTTGCCCTAATTTTCCTTTCACTTCCTCTTGCTCTTTAAGTTCTCGTGCCTGTGGACTAAGGTTTCGATGAGTCCTTCGATGAGGACCAGAAGGATGAGAAGGTTGAAGAGCAAGAAAGGGATGAAAGAAAGGAGGAATGAGCAAAAAGAAATAAAAAATAGAGAAAGGAGAGGGGCTGGGTAAAGGGAATATTGAAAAAAAGAAGAGAGGCACAGAAAGAGGGAGACAGAGCAATATAGGTGTACAGTAGGGTACTTTGACACAACCTTAAAAAAAACCCCACCTTCTGGGGGTGCCCAGTTGGGTGGTTCCCTTGAGGTCAGCAGCTCTTTGCTAACCTGATCAGACACAGCATCCCACCTCCACCAAGTAGAGAGAAAGACAAAAATGCTATAAATCAAACCAAAGGAAGCAAACAGAAAACTTTACGGGATAAAATTGGGTGAAAAACCAAATAATAGTGGTAGAAACACTAGCAAAAATGAAGTTCTAGTTATTAAAAAAGGCAGCAACAGCGAGGAGAGCAAGATGGCGACCGAGTAACAGCTTTCTTGCATCTGGGCACCGTGAGTCTGGGGAGATAGGTCTTCAGGCATCTCTGGCTGGTGGGATCTGCCTATCATCACCCTGTGAGGATACAGGGAGTCAACAAGAGACTTCTGGACCCCAAGAGGAGGACTAAAACAGTGGAAAACCGTCAAGTGGTCGCGTGTGTTCAATTGGTCTAAACCTGCCCGCAGCTGTAAGTTCAGTAGCAGTGAGACTGCAAACTGAAAAGGCCTTACCTGTGAACTGTTTTGGTGTCTCTGGACTTGGCACTCAGTTGAACTGTCTTGGGGAGAGCCTGAGTGGGAATGCACAGAACTTTGGCCGTTGTCTAGGGCCCCAAGTCTGAGCCGCTGAGCCACACGGAGCTAATAGTGTTTGGCTGTGGGCAACAGGGAGCCATTGTGAGCGATCTGCCCCGGCAAGCTCCGCCCTCAGGCTCGCAGAGCTAGAATTGGGTGGGAGCGTGTAACCAAGCGACAGAGTAGCCTAAGGGTGGGGTCTGAGCTGCCTTGCAGCCTGAACCCTCAGGGGCAGAGTGAGACCGGTTTTGGCACACTGGATAAGTGGATAGACACTTCAGCAGTGATTCTAGCAACAAGCACTTTCCTGGGAAAGCTTCTGCTCAGCAAGTTTACAACTTCAAAGTGCCTTTTAAATGGGCTGAAGAGAGATTTAGGGTGTCTACCTGCTGGGGTTTGAGAAATCAGCAGCCTCAAGTCGTATCAGAACTGTGATTAACATCTCATAACCCAGAAGACTACATGTTGCCCAGACAACATTCAACAACATATACATACTGCTTTGTTTTTGGTTGTGTTTTTTTTTGTTTGGTTGTTTTTTTGTTTATTTTATGTTGTTGATATTGTTTTGTTTTTGAATTTCAACCTTTTCCGTACAGATCCTTTTCCTTTCTCAATTTTTCTAGTTTAATTATAATTTCCCATTGCTGCCTTTTCCAATAACTAGAACTTCATTTTTGCTAGTGTTTCTACCACCATTATTTGGTTTTTCACCCAATATTATCCCATAAAGTTTTCTGTTTGCTTGTTTTGGTTTGATTTATAGCATTTTTGTCTTTCCTCTCTACTTGGGGGAGGTGGGGTACTATGACTGATCAGGTTAGCAAAGAGCTGCTGACCTCAAGGGAACCACCCAACTGGGCACCCCCAGAAGGTGGGGATTTTTTTAAGGTTGTGTCAAAATACCCTACTGTACACCTATATTGCTCTGTCTCCCTCTTTCTGTGCCTCTCTTCTTTTTGTCAATATTCCTTTTACCCAGCCCCTCTCCTTTCTCTAGTTTTTTTTTTTTTTCTTATCACTCGGTCCTCCTTTCTTTCATCCCTTTCTTGCTGTTCAACCTTCTCACCCTTCTTCTCCTGTACCAAAAGGACTTATCTAAACTTTAGTCCACAGGCATGAGAACTTAAAGAGCAAGAGGAAGTGAAAGGAAAATTAGGGCAAGGAAACAGATAAAAGAAATCACTCATGAGGAAGAATCAGCAGAAAACTCCAGGCAACATGAAGAACCAGTCCAGAATAACCCCGCCAAGGGACCATAAGCTAGCTACTGCAGAGGATTCCACCTATAAAGAAACGTTAGGAATGACAGAAAGGGAATTCAGAATACACATGATGACAACAATGAAAGAAATGATGGAAACAATGAAGGAAACTGCTAATAAAGTGGAAAATAACCAAAAGGAAGTCCAATAACAGAATCAAATAAGAGATGAACGACTTGAAGAACATAGAAAGGATATAGCAGAGCTGAAGGAACTGAAACAGTCAATTAGGGAACTTAAAGATGCAATGGAAAGTATCAGCAACAAGTTAGACCATGCAGAAGAAAGAATTTCAGAGGTAGAAGACAAAGTTCTTGGGATAACACAGATAGTAAAAGAGGCAGAAAAGAAGAGAGAGAAAGCAGAATGTTCACTGTCAGAATTATGGGACTTTATGAAGCGTTCCAACATACGAGTTATAGGAATTCCACAAGGGGAAGAAGAATGCCCCAGAGGAATGGAAGCCATACTAGAGAATATTATAAAAGAAAATTTCCCACATATCACTAAAGATTCTGACACACTGCTTTCAGAGGGATATCAGACCCCAGGTCGCCTCAACTCTAACTGAGCTCCTCCAAGACACATTGTGATGAACCTATCCAAAGTCAAGACAAAAGAAAAGATTCTGCAAGCTGCCAGGAGTAAGCGCCAGTTGACCTACAGGGGCAAATCCATCAGAGTGACCGCAGACTTCTCTAATGAAACTTTCCAAGCAAGAAGACAATACTCACTACCTTTAATCTACTTAAACAGAACAATTTCCAGCCCAAAATTCTGTACCCTGCTAAGCTAAGCTTAAAAATTGACGGAGAAATCAAATCATTTCTGAATATACAAACACTGAGAAAATTTGCCACAACAAGACCAGCTCTACAGGAAATTCTTCAACCTGTTCTGCACACTGACCACCACAATGGATCAGCAGCAAAGTAAGAACTCAGAAATTAAAGGACAGAAACTAACCTCCCCACTGATGCAAAAGATAAAACTAAGCAATGGACTCTCACAAAATTAGATGAATAGAATACTACCACACTTATCAATTATCTCAACAAATGTTAATGGCTTGAATTCCCCACTGAAGAGACATAGATTGGCTGACTGGATTAAAAAACACAAGCCATCCATTTGCTGTCTGCAAGAAACACACCTGGCTTCAAAAGACAAATTAAAGCTCCGAGTCAAGAGTTGGAAGACAATTTTTCAGGCAAATGGCATTCAGAAGAAAAGAGGAGTTGCAATCTTATTTTCAGATTCATGTGGATTTAAAGCAACTAAAGTCAAAAAAGACAAAGATGGTCACTTTATATTGGTCAAGGGAAAAATACAAGAAGACATTTCAATTCTAAATATGTATGCACCCAATTTAAATGCTCCCAGATTCTTGAAACAGACCTTACTCAGTCAGAGCAATATGATATCTGATAATACCATAATGACAGGGGACTTTAACACTACTCTTACAGAGCTGGACAGATCCTCTAAACAGAAATTAAACAAAGACATAAGAGATTTAAATGACACCCTGGAACAACTGTGCTTGGTAGACGCATATAGAACACTCCATCCCAAAGATAAAGAATATACATTCTTCACATCACCCCATGGAACATTCTCCAAAATTGATCATATCCTGGGACACAAAACAAATATCAACAGAATCAAAAGAATTGAAATTTTACCTTGTATCTTCTCAGACCATAAGGCACTAAAGGTAGAACTCAACTCTAACAAAAATGCTCGACCCCACCCAAAGGCATGGAAATTAAACAATCTTCTATTGAATAACAGATGGGTGAAGGAAGAAATAAAACAGGAAATCATTAACTTCCTTGAGCATAACAACAATGAAGACACAAGCTACCAAAACCTGTGGGATACTGCAAAAGCAGTTTTGAGAGGAAAATTCATCGCTTTAGATGCCTACATTTGAAAAACAGAAAGAGAGCACATCAACAATCTCACAAGAGATCTTATAGAATTGGAAAAAGGAGAACAATCCAAGCCTAAACTCAGTAGAAGAAAAGAAATATCCAAAATCAAATCAGAGATCAATGAAATTGAAAACAAAAGAATGAAACAAGGAGTTGGTTTTTTGAAAAAATAAATAAAATAGATAAACCATTGGCCAGACTAACGAGGAATAGAAAAGTAAAATCTCTAGTAACCTCAATCAGAAATGATAAAGGGGAAATAACAACTGATCCCACAGAGATACAAGAGATCATCTCTGAATACTACCAGCAACTCTATGCCCAGAAATTTGACAATGTGAAGGAAATGGATCAATATTTGGAATCACACCCTCTCCCTAGTCTTAGCCAGGAAGAAATAGAGCTCCTGAACAGACCAATTTCAAGCACTGAGATCAAAAAAACAATAAAAAATCTTCCAACCAAAAAATGCCCTGGTCCAGATAGCTTCACACCAGAATTCTATCAAACCTTCAAGAAAGAGCTTATTCCTGTACTGCAGAAATTATTCCAAAAAAATTGAGGAAGAAGGAATCCTCCCCAACACATTCTACGAAGCAAACATCACCCTGATACCAAAACCAGGAAAAGACCCAAACAAAAAGGAGAATTTCAGACCAATGTCACTCATGAATATAGATGCAAAAATTCTCAACAAAGTCCTAGCCAATCGATTACAGCTTATCATCACAAAAGTCATTCATCACGATCAAGTAGGCTTTATCCCAGGGATGCAAGGCTGGTTAAACATACGCAGTCCATAAACGCTATCCACCATATTAACAGAGGCAAAAATAAAGATCACATGATCCTCTCAATAGATGCAGAAAAAGCATTTGATAAAATCCAGCATCCTTTTCTAATTAGAACACTGAAGAGTATAGGCATAGGTGGCACATTTCTAAAACTGATTGAAGTTATCTATGACAAACCCACAGCCAATATTTTACTGAATGAAGTAAAACTGAAAGCTTTTCCTCTTAGAACTGGAACCAGACAAGGTTGTCCTCTGTCACCTTTACTATTCAACATAGTGCTGGAAGTTCTAGCCAATACAATTAGGCAAGACAAGGTAATAAAGGGAATCCAAATGGGAGCAGAGGAGGTCAAACTCTCCCTCTTTGCTGACGACATGATCTTATACTTAGAGAACCCCAAAGACTCAACCACAAGACTCCTAGAAGTCATCAAAAAATACAGTAATGTTTCAGGATATAAAAATCAATGTCCACAAGTCAGTAGCCTTTGTATACACTAATAACAGTCAAGATGAGAAGCTAATTAAGGACACAATTCCCTTCACCATAGTTTCAAAGAAAATGAAATACCTAGGAATATACCTAACGAAAGAGGGGAAGGAGCTCTATAAAGAAAATTATGAAATCCTCAGAAAGGAAATAGCAGAGGATATTAACAAATGGAAGAACATACCATGCTCATGGATGGGAAGAATCAACATTGTTAAAATGTCTATACTTCCCAAAGCAATCTACCTATTCAATGCCATTCCTATCAAAATACCAACATCGTACTTTCAAGATTTGTAGAAAATGATTCTGCATTTTGTATGGAACTGGAAAAAACCCCGTATAGCTAAGGCAGTTCTTAGTAATAAAAATAAAGCTGGGGTCATCAGCATACCAGATTTTAGTCTGTACTACAAAGCCATAGTGCTCAAGACAGCATGGTACTGGCACAAAAAACAGAGACATAGAAACTTGGAATCGAACTGAACACCAAGAAATGAAACTAACATCTTACAACCACCTAATCTTCGATAAACCAAACAAGAACATACCTTGGGGGAAAGACTCCCTATTCAATAAATGGTGTTGGGAGAACTGGATGTCTACATGTAAAAGACTGAAACTGGACCCACACCTTTCCCCACTCACAAAAGTTGATTCAAGATGGATAAAGGACTTACATTTAAGGCATGAAACAATAAAAATCCTTAAAGAAAGCATAGGAAAAACACTGGAAGATATTGGCCTGGGGGAAGACTTCATGAAGAAGACTGCCATGGCAATTGCAACAACAACAAAAATAAACAAATGGGACTTCATTAAACTGAAAAGTTTCTGTACAGCTAAGGAGACAATAACCAAAGCAAAGAGACAGCCTACACAGTGGAAAGGATATTTGCATATTTTCAATCAGACAAAAGCTTGATAACTAGGATCTATGGAGAACTCAAATTAATCCACATGAAAAAAGCCAACAATCCCATATATCAATGGGCAAGAGACATGAATAGAACCTTCTCTAAAGATGACAGACGAATGGCTAACAAACACATGAAAAAATGTTCATCATCTCTATATATTAGAGAAATGCAAATCAAAACAACCCTGAGATATCATCTAACCCCAGTGAGAATGGCCCACATCACAAAATCTCAAAACTGCAGATGCTGGCGTAGATGTGGAGAGAAGGGAACACTTTTACACTGCTGGTGGGACTGCAAACTAGTACAACCTTTCTGGAAGGAAGTATGGAGAAACCTCAAAGCACTCAAGCTAGACCGCCCATTTGATCCTGCAATCCCATTACTGGGCATCTACCTAGAAGGAAAAAAACCCTTTTATCATAAGGACACTTGTACTAGACTGTTTATTGCACCTCAATTTACAATCGCCAAAATGTGGAAACAGCCTAAATGCCCACCAACCCAGGAATGGAGTAACAAGCTGTGGTATATGTATACCATGGAATACTATTCAGCTATTAAAAAAAATGGAGACTTTACATCCTTCGTATTAACCTGGATGGAAGTGGAAGACCTTATTCTTAGTAAAGCATCACAAGAATGGAGAAGCATGAATCCTATGTACTCAATTTTGATATGAGGACAATTAATGACAATTAAGGTTATGGGGGGTGAGATAAAGTAGAAAGAGGGACGGAGGGAGGGGGATGAGGCCTTGGTGTATGTCACACTTTATGGGGGCAAGACATGATTGCAAGAGGGACTTTGCCTAACAATTGCAATCAGGGTAACCTGGCTTATTGTACCCTCATTGAATCCCCAGCAATAAAAAAAAAATAGAAAAAGGCAGCAATGGGAATTTATAATTAAACTAGAAAAATTGAGAAAGAAAAAATATCCGTAGGGAAAAGGTTGAAATTAAAAAAGAAAACAACATCAACAATATCAAAATAAACAAACAAAAAAAAAATACAACCAAACCAAGAAAAAAGAAAAAAAACACAACCAAAAACAAAGCAGTATGTGTATGTTGTTAAATATTGTCTGGGCAACACGTGGTCTTCTGGGGTATGAGATGTTAATCACAGTACTGATACGACTTCAGGCTGCTGATTTCTCAAATCCCTGCAGGTAGACACCCTAAATCTCTCTTCAGCCCTTTTAAAAGGCACTTTGAAGTTTTAAACTTGCTGAGCAGAAGCTTTCCCAGGAAGTGCTTGCTGCTGGAATCACTGCTGAAGTGTCTATCCACTTATCCAGTGTGCCAAAACCGGTCTCACTCTGCACCTGAGGGTTAGGGCTGTAAGGCAGCTCAGACCCTGCCCTTAGGCTACTCAGTCACTAGGTTACCAGCTGCCTCAGGATTCTAGCTCTGCGAGCCTGAGGGCGGAGCTTGCCGGGGCAGATCACTCACAGTGGCTCCCTGTGGCCCACAGCCAAACACTATTAGTTCAGTATGGCTTAGTGGCTCAGACTGGGGCCCTAGACAACAGCCAAAGTTCTCCGCACTGCTGCTCAGGCTCTCCCCAAGGCAGTTCAACTGAGTGCCAAGTCCAAAGACACCAAAACTGTTCACAGGTAAGGCCTTTCCGGTTTGCAGTCTCACTGCTACTGTACTTACAGTTGCCGGCGGGTTTAGACCGATTGAACACACACGACCACTTGCCGGTTTTCCACTGTTTTAGTCCTCCTCTTGGGGTCCAGAGGTCTCTCACTGACTCCCTGTATCCTCACAGGGATGATTATAGGCAGATCTCACCAGCCAGAGATGCCTGGGGTCCTATCTCCCCAGACTCACAGTGCCCAGATGCAAGGTAGCTGTTACTCAGCCGCCATCTTGCTCTCTCCTCCAGTCCGTCAAATTTAAATAAAAGTAAATGTGTCTTCCCTACCCCTCATCCTGTTTTTTAAATTTTTTCTTTGTCCTAAGTTTCCATAGTTGTATACCAATGAGCAGAGATATGTTTCCTTTGTATTCATTTTGCTCGAGGTTTTATAACTTTTGAATTTCTCAACTGCTTTCATCATTAGTAAAATTCTTATTATCTCTGCAAATTTTGCCTTTAACCTATTCTCTCTCTTCTCTGAGACTCCAGTTCTACATGTATCATACCTTCTAAGCAAGTCCTACATGTCTATAATGTTCCTTATCTGTTTATTTTTTCTATTTTTCTTTTCTATCTTCAGTTTGAGATTATTTACTGATCTGCTTTCCTCTTTTGTCTTGTATTATAAACGATCTGCTATTGAAACTAACGATTAAGTTCTAACTTCAAATTTTGCATGTTCTGTTTTAGAATATCTGTTTAAGTCCTTATAATAAATCTAAATTATCATTAATTATCTATGCCTCCATATATTATGTCCATACTTTCCTCTATTTTCTTGAACATACTATTCATAGTCATTTTAAAATAACTGGCAGCTAATTCTAATCTCTGATCCAACTGTTGGTCTGCTTCTATTGCCTTATTTAGGGTCCCATGATCTTGCCTCTTAGCATATTTAATAACTCTTTATGCTAAACACTACTGAGTCTTTATATAATGTTATCTTCTGTGCAAAAAAGACAGAAAAGGCTCCCCTTCTCCTCGGTTAAGCAAGTTAAGTAGGAGGCTCAGGCAAGAAGACTCTCCACCCAGTTAAGAGATAGAGCCAAGTACGAGGCCATTTTTATAGGCCCCGTCTGCCTGTGCCTTGACCCTCTTTCTAAGTCATGGCCCTTCACAGAGTTCAAGGAGAGATTGTTGTCTCCTTAGCACCAGACTCAGTTCTGCTCTTAAGACATTTTTAGCTTAATTTGGCCTCCGGCCCTGCCCAGCTTCGAAGGTTGGCATATATCTAGAGAGGACATGCCTCTTTAGCATATCTGGGGTCCCTCCAGTCCCATTTGTAGCCTCAGAAACCTCTTCTGTCTTTTCCGCCTTCCAGAAGCAGTCAAGCTTAGGTTCTCACTCGTCTACTGCTCCTGGAATCAATAGCTGCCCCAGGTAAAAAGCAGCTGTAGATCTTTAGTGCTCCAGGCCAGTCCCTCTGGAGTTTTGTCTCCTGCCCTCACAAGTCCATGTTTCCTAAGCACTGTGAGGCTGTGGGAGATGCCAATGTGCCTTCCAGAAGCTTCTGGCTCTCTTCAGCCCTGCTCCAACCTCCAAATGCCTTGTGGGGAAAATTCATCGTGTATTTGAGTGTCTCCACATCCCCCACTAAGTCTCTCTAATTTGTCACTCAAGTATGACCAGAAGACCCTGGGTAGTTTCCCTTCCAACCCCAGTAGCAGTCCCCTGCCTCAACTCCCATCTCCAGATTCAGCATGCTGCCACAGAAAACAGAACAGCTGGAAATCCTCAGGGTACCACCAAATGATTCTTCCTTCCCTGAAATTTTAGTCCAACTGCTCCTTGCTGCTTCAATGGCATGCTGAAGCCTTTAAGGACATGATTTTTACAACATGGCCAGCTTTTGATAAATGTTGTTAGCATCCCTAATAAATGTAATGCTATATTTTGCACTACTAATTACTTTCAATGAATGTCTAAACATTTGTAAGACATTTACTAGTCTTAATATTTTTTTACAGTTTAAATATGCTTTTGAAATAAAAGCATCAGTAAAATGGTTACTTCTTACCTCTTCATAAAACTTCAGCTGAGGTACAGCTTCATTAATTTCATTCAAACAAAAATCTTTAAATAGCAAGAAACCTAAAGGAAAAGAATAAAAAAAGATTCAGGGTGGCAATAAATTAAAATTATATCCTACAGAATGTTTTCAAATTAATGTGTTTACATATTATCTTTTCCTTCCCTATCTTTAAAAAATATAGAGAGGGATTTCAAGACACTAATTACAACCTAGAAGAAAATACTTCAGGTAAAAGAGTGCCACATACCTGGCCCCTTGCTTCAGGGTTCCATTCATACACCCCTCCCACTTCCTAAGAATTCCTGGGCTAGTGGTCACCACCGCTGGGAGCCAGAAATCACTACATGGGCAAAATAATAACCGAAGAAATTAGAGATACAGGTAGCATGGAAATGTTGGTAAGAGTTGCCAGGAAGCTGATAAACATTATGCCTTTAGATACAGGCCTAAAAGACAGAAAAGACAGAACTTTCACAACGTTTCTAGGCCTTTTCTCACCATTCACTACTTTCAACTCTCCACCAAATACGTAGTGCCAGAGCAGATTGCCCTTTCCCACCTCATTCTTTGTGTCTTTACAAATCCATGCTCACCTATAAGCAATCAGTACCTTATGCCTAAACCACCATCCTCTCTCTACATCTCGAAAACTCCTACCTAACCTGGCCTTCAGAATTGGATATACGAGCCACCTTTGCTCTGAAGTCCACTCTAGTAAGACGGCTTCTATTTCACAGTGCCCAGGACACAGCAGGAGGTCAATAAATGTTGGACAAATGTTTATCTATACAGTTTCTTTCCAACAAGTCTCTCTCAAAACATTTACCCCCCTCAAATTAATGATTAACAAGACTCCCACCCCACTTGAAAAGCCAGTTCCCAGTTTAATACCAGGCAAACATACATGAGCAAATGAACTTCAGCAGAACAAGTAGATACCAGACAGACAGGAGATACTTGCAGATTATAAAACTCCAAAAAGTCAAAACAATTAAAAAGTGCTAGAAGGGAATTGAAGAAACTCACAAAAAGTCGAAAATGTGGGGAGGTGGTGGACCAGAATTCCCCTGGTGGGACTGAGAAAAAGGAGCAGCTTCGACAAGATTATAACTAACATTAGCTTAACAATCTTGAACTACTAAGTTACTCCTTCATAAGTTCCCCAGGAATTCAGGGAGGAACCTGACCTTTAAAAATGGTAAATGCTTGTTGGTTTAAACTAGAAGAAAATGGTTAAGGCTAGTAAGCTAAGTAGCCTAGGCCAGACTTCACCAGGGTCGGGGCAGATGAACAAGAAGGATACCAGTCTCTACCCAGGGGCAGACGAACAAGAAAGATACAAGTATCTACCCAGGGGCAGATGAACAAGAAGGATACCAGTCTCTACCCAGAGGCAGACGAACAAGAAGGATACCAGTCTCTACCCGGGGCAGACGAACAAGAAGGATACCAGTCTCTACCCAGGGGCAGACGAACAAGAAGGACACCAGTCTCTACCCAGGGGGCAGACGAACAAGAAGGACACCAGTCTCTACCCGGGGGCAGATGAACAAGAAGGGTACCAGTCTCTACCCGGGGACAGACGAACAAGAAAGATACCAGTCTCTACCCAGGGGCAGACGAACAAGAAGGACACCAGTCTCTACCCAGGGGGCAGACGAACAAGAAGGACACCAGTCTCTACCCGGGGGCAGATGAACAAGAAGGGTACCAGTCTCTACCCGGGGACAGACGAACAAGAAAGATACCAGTCTCTACCCAGGGGCAGACGAACGAGAAGGATACCAGTCTCTACCCAGGGGCAGACGAACAAGAAGGATACCAGTCTCTACCCAGGGTCAGACGAACAAGAAGGATACCAGTCTCTACCCAGGGGCAGACGAACAAGAAGGTTACCAGTCTCTACCCGGGGACAGACGAACAAGAAGGATACCAGTCTCTTCCCAGGGGGAGACGAACAAGAAGGACACCAGTCTCTACCCAGGGGCAGACGAACAAGAAGGACACCAGTCTCTACCCAGGGGCAGACGAACAAGAAGGACACCAGTCTCTACCCAGGGGCAGACGAACAAGAAGGGTACCAGTCTCTACCCATGGTCAGACGAACAAGAAGGATACCAGTCTCTACGCAGGGACAGACGAACAAGAAGGACAACAGTCTCTACCCAGGGCCAGACGAAAAGAAGGATATCAGTCTCTACCCAGGGGCAGATGAACAAGGCGGGTACCAGTCTCTACCCAGGGGCAGACGAACAAGAAGGATACCAGTCTCTACCCAGGGGCAGACGAACAAGAAGGATACCAGTCTCTACCCAGGGGCAGACGAACAAGAAGGATACCAGTCTCTACCCAGGGGCAGACGAACAAGAAGGATACCAGTCTCTACCCAGGGGCAGACGAACAAGAAGGATACCAGTCTCTACCCAGGGGCAGACGAACAAGAAGGATACCAGTCTCTACCCAGGGGCAGACGAACAAGAAGGGTACCAGTCTCTACCCAGGGGCAGACGAACAAGAAGGACACCAGTCTCTACCCAGGGGGCAGACGAACAAGAAGGACACCAGTCTCTACCCGGGGGCAGATGAACAAGAAGGGTACCAGTCTCTACCCGGGGACAGACGAACAAGAAGGATACCAGTCTCTTCCCAGGGGGAGACGAACAAGAAGGACACCAGTCTCTACCCAGGGGCAGACGAACAAGAAGGACACCAGTCTCTACCCAGGGGCAGACGAACAAGAAGGACACCAGTCTCTACCCAGGGGCAGACGAACAAGAAGGGTACCAGTCTCTACCCATGGTCAGACGAACAAGAAGGATACCAGTCTCTACGCAGGGACAGACGAACAAGAAGGACAACAGTCTCTACCCAGGGCCAGACGAAAAGAAGGATATCAATCAGTCTCTACCCAGGGGCAGATGAACAAGGCGGGTACCGTCTCTACCCAGAGGCAGACGAACAAGAAGGATACCAGTCTCTACCCAGGGGCAGACGAACAAGAAGGATACCAGTCTCTACCCAGGGGCAGACGAACAAGAAGGATACCAGTCTCTACCCAGGGGCAGACGAACAAGAAGGACACCAGTCTCTACCCAGGGGGCAGACGAACAAGAAGGACACCAGTCTCTACCCGGGGGCAGATGAACAAGAAGGGTACCAGTCTCTACCCGGGGACAGACGAACAAGAAAGATACCAGTCTCTACCCAGGGGCAGACGAACAAGAAGGACACCAGTCTCTACCCAGGGGGCAGACGAACAAGAAGGACACCAGTCTCTACCCGGGGGCAGATGAACAAGAAGGGTACCAGTCTCTACCCGGGGACAGACGAACAAGAAAGATACCAGTCTCTACCCAGGGGCAGACGAACGAGAAGGATACCAGTCTCTACCCAGGGGCAGACGAACAAGAAGGATACCAGTCTCTACCCAGGGTCAGACGAACAAGAAGGATACCAGTCTCTACCCAGGGGCAGACGAACAAGAAGGTTACCAGTCTCTACCCGGGGACAGACGAACAAGAAGGATACCAGTCTCTTCCCAGGGGGAGACGAACAAGAAGGACACCAGTCTCTACCCAGGGGCAGACGAACAAGAAGGACACCAGTCTCTACCCAGGGGCAGACGAACAAGAAGGACACCAGTCTCTACCCAGGGGCAGACGAACAAGAAGGGTACCAGTCTCTACCCATGGTCAGACGAACAAGAAGGATACCAGTCTCTACGCAGGGACAGACGAACAAGAAGGACAACAGTCTCTACCCAGGGCCAGACGAAAAGAAGGATATCAGTCTCTACCCAGGGGCAGATGAACAAGGCGGGTACCAGTCTCTACCCAGGGGCAGACGAACAAGAAGGATACCAGTCTCTACCCAGGGGCAGACGAACAAGAAGGATACCAGTCTCTACCCAGGGGCAGACGAACAAGAAGGATACCAGTCTCTACCCAGGGGCAGACGAACAAGAAGGATACCAGTCTCTACCCAGGGGCAGACGAACAAGAAGGATACCAGTCTCTACCCAGGGGCAGACGAACAAGAAGGATACCAGTCTCTACCCAGGGGCAGACGAACAAGAAGGGTACCAGTCTCTACCCAGGGGCAGACGAACAAGAAGGACACCAGTCTCTACCCAGGGGGCAGACGAACAAGAAGGACACCAGTCTCTACCCGGGGGCAGATGAACAAGAAGGGTACCAGTCTCTACCCGGGGACAGACGAACAAGAAGGATACCAGTCTCTTCCCAGGGGGAGACGAACAAGAAGGACACCAGTCTCTACCCAGGGGCAGACGAACAAGAAGGACACCAGTCTCTACCCAGGGGCAGACGAACAAGAAGGACACCAGTCTCTACCCAGGGGCAGACGAACAAGAAGGGTACCAGTCTCTACCCATGGTCAGACGAACAAGAAGGATACCAGTCTCTACGCAGGGACAGACGAACAAGAAGGACAACAGTCTCTACCCAGGGCCAGACGAAAAGAAGGATATCAATCAGTCTCTACCCAGGGGCAGATGAACAAGGCGGGTACCGTCTCTACCCAGAGGCAGACGAACAAGAAGGATACCAGTCTCTACCCAGGGGCAGACGAACAAGAAGGATACCAGTCTCTACCCAGGGGCAGACGAACAAGAAGGATACCAGTCTCTACCCAGGGGCAGACGAACAAGAAGGACACCAGTCTCTACCCAGGGGCAGACGAACAAGAAGGTTACCAGTCTCTACCCGGGGACAGACGAACAAGAAGGATACCAGTCTCTACCCGGGGACAGACGAACAAGAAGGATACCAGTCTCTTCCCAGGGGGAGACGAACAAGAAAGACACCAGTCTCTACCCAGGGGCAGACGAACAAGAAGGACACCAGTCTCTACCCAGGGGCAGACGAACAAGAAGGGTACCAGTCTCTACCCAGGGGCAGACGAACAAGAAGGATACCAGTCTCTACCCGGGGACAGACGAACAAGAAGGATACCAGTCTCTACCCAGGGGGAGACGAACAAGAAGGACACCAGTCTCTACCCAGGGGCAGACGAACAAGAAGGACACCAGTCTCTACCCAGGGGCAGACGAACAAGAAGGACAACAGTCTCTACCCAGGGGCAGACGAACAAGAAGGGTACCAGTCTCTACCCATGGTCAGACGAACAAGAAGGATACCAGTCTCTACGCAGGGACAGACGAACAAGAAGGACAACAGTCTCTACCCAGGGCCAGACGAAAAGAAGGATATCAGTCTCTACCCAGGGGCAGATGAACAAGGCGGGTACCAGTCTCTACCCAGGGGCAGACGAACAAGAAGGATACCAGTCTCTACCCGGGGACAGACGAACAAGAAGGATACCAGTCTCTTCCCAGGGGGAGACGAACAAGAAGGACACCAGTCTCTACCCAGGGGCAGACGAACAAGAAGGACACCAGTCTCTACCCAGGGGCAGACGAACAAGAAGGACACCAGTCTCTACCCAGGGGCAGACGAACAAGAAGGACACCAGTCTCTACCCAGGGGCAGACGAACAAGAAGGACACCAGTCTCTACCCAGGGGCAGACGAACAAGAAGGGTACCAGTCTCTACCCAGGGGCAGACGAACAAGAAGGATACCAGTCTCTACCCATGGTCAGACGAACAAGAAGGATATCAGTCTCTACCCAGGGGCAGATGAACAAGGCGGGTACCAGTCTCTACCCAGGGGCAGACGAACAAGAAGGATACCAGTCTCTACCCAGGGGCAGACGAACAAGAAGGATACCAGTCTCTACCCAGGGGCAGACGAACAAGAAGGATACCAGTCTCTACCCAGGGGCAGACGAACAAGAAGGACACCAGTCTCTACCCAGGGGCAGACGAACAACAAGGGTACCAGTCTCTACCCATGGTCAGACGAACAAGAAGGATACCAGTCTCTACGCAGGGACAGACGAACAAGAAGGACAACAGTCTCTACCCAGGGCCAGACGAAAAGAAGGATATCAGTCTCTACCCAGGGGCAGATGAACAAGGCGGGTACCAGTCTCTACCCAGGGGCAGACGAACAAGAAGGATACCAGTCTCTACCCAGGGGCAGACGAACAAGAAGGACACCAGTCTCTACCCAGGGGCAGACGAACAAGAAGGACACCAGTCTCTACACAGCGGCAGACGAACAAGAAGGACACCAGTCTCTACACAGCGGCAGACGAACAAGAAGGACACCAGTCTCTACCCAGGGACAGACGAACAAGAAGGACACCAGTCTCTACCCAGCGGCAGACGAACAAGAAGGATACCAGTCTCTACCCAGGGGCAGACGATCAAGGCGGGTACCAGTCTCTACCCAGGGGCAGACGATCAAGGTGGTTACCAGTCTCTACCGAGGGACAGACGAACAAGGCAGGTACCAGTCTCTACCCGGGGGCAGACGAACAAGGCAGGTACCAGTCTCTACCCACGGGCAGACGAACAAGGCGGGTACCAGTCTCTACCCGGGGGCAGACGAACAAAGCGGGTACCAGTCTCTACCCGGGGGCGGACGAACAAGGCGGGTACCATTCTCTACCCATGGGCAGACGAACAAGGCGGGTACCAGTCTCTACCCATGGGCAGACGAACAAGGCGGGTACCAGTCTCTACCCAGGGGCAGACGAACAAGGCGGGTATAGTCTCTACCCAGGGACAGACGAACAAGAAGGACACCAGTCTCTAGCTATTGGCATATTAGTATTCACAGTTCAAATGAGAATAACAGTTGTGTCTCCACTGTCATTCCCTTCAAAATGATTCCTAATTCCCCTTTTCATTTCTTCTTTGACCCAAGAGTCATTGGAAATGCGTAGTTTGATTCCCAAAACTTTGGGAGTTTTTCCCCAGTATTTTTCAGATATTAATTTCTATTTAACTTTGTTGGGGTCAGAAAACACACTCATCTTGTCAGAGGACATCCTCCGTGTGACTTCAATGCTTTTAAATGTACTGAAATTAGATTTTGACTCCCAAAATTTGGTCTATCTGGTGCCAACTTGGTTTGATACGGTTCCTCAAGAGCATCCTCTGAATCCATCTCAGTGTCTATTTATCTCATCCATCACCAACAGAAAATGTTGGAATTTCCATTTGTAATTGCAGATTTGCTCCTTTTTTTTTTTTTTTCAATTTTGTGAGCTTTTGCTTCATGTATTTCTTTTTCTATTTTTGGAAGAGAAAATTAAAATGAGAATTTGAACAGGCATTTTGATCAAACTAGAGGTGTTTTTTGGAATGACAAAATGAAATACCACATGGGACCACCAGCTTTTGATTGCTTGGACTCACACTGGAGCTCGTCACCATAGCCCACCATGTCCCCTGCACTCGAGTCACAATTTCTTCTGCCTCACCCTACAATGTGTTCCCCGAGCTCCCATCATGTAGGCCACATTTCGGTATTTTGGTTTCTCAAACACTAACCTCACTCCCTTCTCGAGCTTCTTCCCCACTGTATCCCTATTTCCTCCAATACCCATTCCCTGGATCCTTTGGCCTTTGACAGCTCAGTTCAAATACTGAAGGAAGGAGGACTTCCGTGACTATCATTCGCTCTGACCTCTCAACCACACACACACATTCATTTCTTTATTGTCTATCTCCCCCACTACAATGTGCACTGAAAATGGACAGGGCACAGGTGGTTTCCTCTCTACTACATACACAGCAACAAGAACATTAACTGTGACATAGACGGAGCTCAGGAGCAAGAAGAAAGGAAGAAAGGTGAAAGGGAAGGAAATACTGTGAGGGGAGAGAGGGAACAGAGGGTAGCAAAGGAAAGGAGGCGGCACGATGGAAGGAGGGGGCGAATCAACACCCATTGTAGAAGGTTTTTACCTACGTCTTTAATGCACTTTCCATTGTCAGTGTGTAGAACAGGCCAAGCAATTAGTTAAACATGCTACATGGAGGGGGAGGGACAGTATGTCTCTCGTGTCTGCACATAAACTGAAGCTCTACTTTCTGCCAGCTGTTCAAATGGAGCTGCTAAAATGGAACAGCAAGAAGAAAGATATTTTGCCTTTTGAATAAATCCTAGATCATTGTGTTCCAGGATGAAAGCAATTTATGTGCATCACCCTTCAATTACATAAAAACCAAATGAGGCACTATTCGGAACAAAAACTAAAGAGCAAAAATAAGGAAATATTTTGCCTAATAAGTTTACACCATCATTGAGATTTCTCCTGATTTTAAAGAATAAAAAATAGTGACCTAATACCTGCTTTCTAGATCATTGTGGATTGCATTTACCTTGTTTCCTTATCTAAATGACTGCAAATTGCCTGAACACTGATTAACTTTTGGGGGTATGTAATACCCAGGAAAGGCAAAGTGTCCTAATTTGCCACCATAATATATTGTAAAAAGTAGTAGAAAGAAAGAATTGTATTGCTTTTTATAAAAACCAATGAGCGAAGAGCTTTTCAAAGTATCAAATCTAAGTTAATTCTATGAAAATTTTTGAAATTTAACTTTCTAAAACCTTACAAAGGGGGAAGAGAAATACAAAAATTTCATGCAAGAAATAATACTTATCCTACTTTTTGCCAAGGAGTTACTGTGAATGGAAAATAGATTATATAACTGCCAAAACTTCCTACCAATATTGACTAATTCTACAAAGTTACCACTAGAACATACAAGTAAATTTAGTAAGACCACAGAACAGAAGGTCATTAAATAAGAATCAATAAAATTCTTATATACTCATAGCACACAATACTAAAATAGAATTTTAAAAACCAGTCTATTTGCAACAACTTCAAAGATCAATACTTAGAAATAAATGAATAAGTAACATATAGTAGTGGTCCCCAATCTTTCTGGCTCCAGGGACCAGTTTTATGGAGGACAATTTTTCTCAGAGACCAGGAGTAAAGGAATGGGGATGGTTTCAGGATGACTCAAGTGCATTAAATTTATTGTGCACTTTACTTCTATTTTTATTACATTGTAACAAAATAATGAAATAATGATAAAACTCATCATAATGCATAATCAGTGGGAGCTCTGAGCTTGTTTTCCCACAATAGTCCCAGCACTGGCGCCATCTTCTCAACTCCACCCCAGATCATCAAGCACTGGATTCGTACAAGCAGCGCACAACCTAGGTCCCTCACAGAAGCAGCTTACAGTAGGGTTCAAGCTCTTACAGGAATCTAATGCTGCCTCTGAACTGAGAGGAGGTGGAGCTCAGGTGGTGATGACAGTGATGAGGAACAACTGTAAATACAGATGAAGCTTTGCTCACTCACCCACCACTCATCTCCTGCAGTGCAGCTCAGTTCTTAACAGGCCATGGACTGGTACCAGTCCACAGCCTAGGGGATGGGGACTGCAGAGGTACAAGACCACTGTGCTAAAAACTATGAACTATTACTGAGAGATATCAAAGAAGATCTAAGCACATGGAAATATATACTCAGCTCATGGACTGGAAGACTAAGTAGACTGATTTGTAGACTCAATGCAATTAGAATCGTAACCCCAGCAGGAGTTTTTAAAGAAAATGACAAGCTGATTCTAAAATATATATGGAAATATAAAAATCTTTGAATATCCAAAACATCTTGAGAAAGAAGAATAAAATTTGAAGACTTAACACTATCCAATTTCAAGACTCATTATATAGCTATATTAATCAATATGGTGTGGCATTGGCATAAGACTAAATCAATGGAACAGAAAAAACAGTCCAGAAACATGCCCACATCAATCTTGGTCAATTTAAGTCTTTTCAGCAGATGATACTGGAAAAACTAATATCCAAATTGTGCAGGGGGTAGGGTAAGGGGATAGGGGGTCTATAGAAACTGTTACCTCACACCTTATAAAGAATTAAATTAGGAATTATCATAAAACTAAATGTAAAGACTAAAATTATAATGCTTCTACAATATATAAAGACTGTCTTCACAGAAAACTTTCATGCAGAAGATGTCTTAGTCACGGTTAAGAAAAAAATTATAAATTATCAAAACTTAGGACTTCTGAACATCCAAAGACACTGTTAAAAATACAGACCAGCCATAGACTGGGATAAAATACTATACAACCTGCTGGTCAAAAGATGCTGGATATAAAAGAGTATATAATTCTATACATAGGAAATTCTAAAACAGAGAAAATTAATTGATCTATAAATTTTGTTTTAAAAGTCAGAAAAAAAAATTTAAAGCTTGCTTCTGGGACAGGAAAATGGGAAGAAGCATGAGGGAACTTTCTGGGGATGGAAATAGTCAGTCTTTCAATAAAGGCAGGGGTCATGTGAGTGAATGCATTTATCACAATTAAACTATGTATACAGTACTGTAAGTAAATCTCCCTCAAAAAAAAAAAAAAAGATCTGGAAGCAAATATTAACTCTAGTAAATAGGTTTGTTTTCATACAGGATGAGTTAGTAGTTCTAAAACTATTTGCAGTATGCTCTAGGCTTACACAAATAAGTGAGAAAAGCAGAGCTTTCTTGGAGAAGAGAGCTAAAGTCTGGAAAAAGAAGCGAACATGCACCGCAGCACTGGATTGGAACGGGAGTATCTACGTGAACTCATTACCTTTGGTAGGTGGACAGACAGGTGTACACACATAAACACACGCACATTTTCTCACTCTGTTTAGTAAGAAGACCTAGAAGCAACGACATGCCAACTGCACTGAGCAGTTCTAGAGCCCAAATTTAGGTTTCTAAACACCATTCTCCATTAAAAGGAACTGAGGCTCCCTGGAAAAGAAGCTGATTGATTCCAGGGCAGGAACAGTGATTAAGTAACAACAGAAACTTCAAACATCGTAAGCTGGAGAGTAAGAAAGTGCGCAGGGATGGGCGGTGCCTGTGGCTCAGTGAGCAGGGCGACGGCCCCATATGCCAAGGGTGGCAGGTTCAAACCCAGCCCAGGCCAAACTGCAACAAAAAAATAGCCGGGCCTTGTGGTGGGCGCCTGTAGTCCCAGCTACTCAGGAGGCTGAGGCAAGAGAATCGCCTGAGCCCAAGAGCTGGAGGTTGCTGTGAGCCGTGTGACATCATGGCACAGTAAGGGTGGTACAGTGAGACTCTGTCTCTACAAAAAAAAAGAAAGAAAGAAAGTGCACAGGGGATGATGGGAACAGATAAACAGATAAACAGATAAACACGGACCACCTTGAAAGTGCTCCTAGCAGCCTAAACTGGGATGATCTAAACAATAAAATTAATAATGATAGGAACAGATTATAACCTATTAGCTAAATTAAGGACCCCCAAATCCACAGTGATACAAGTAAACAAATGAAGAGGGAGAAGGGAAAGTTATTTCTTATATTCAAACACCAACTGAAAACTATACAAAGAATGGTGGAGTTAGGAAATCAATGGGTGCTGAAACTAGAGGGTAAAGGGTTGATGAAAAACAGAACATCTACACAGTGTCCAAAGCAACTCCTGCAAGTTACACTCTTAGAAAAGGAAAACTTATACTACCTAATGTCACAGTGGAGAACTCTAGTAAATACCTACTTTAAGCAAATGATCAAAATTAACAACAATGTCAGGAGAAAGCAATATCATGTTTCATGGAGAACAATACATCTCATCCACAGTCCTCCTGACAAAATACCTAATCTGAATCTTAACTATTACGGAGCATGAAGCAAACCAAAATAGAAGGATATTTTACAAACTAATTGGCCTGCACTCCTTAAAAATGTTAAAGTCAATAAACTGAAAGAAGGCTGAAGGACTTATTCAGATTAAAAGATACTGAAGATGTCACAACTGAGTCCTACATTGAATTTTGGACCAGGAAAAATTACAGCAAAAAAGGACATTTGAGGGAACAACCAGTGGAATGTGAATATTCACTGCAGCATCAGTGTTAAGTTTCCCGATTCCAAACATTGCATCGTGGCTATCTAAGAGAAATGACCTTGTTCCTAAGAAATACGGTCTGAACTCTACCGTGGTCAAGAGGTTCTAATGTCTCCAAATCATGCCCCAAAGTGGTCCAAAGTAAAAATCATAATGAAGGAGAAAGAATGATAAAAACAAATGAGGCAAAGTGCACACAAATGATGAAACTGCTTGAAGAGTACATACGATTCCTTACACTGCTCTCAAAATTTTCCTATAAGTCTGAAATTTTATCAACATATAATAATTAAATGTACAGTTGACCCTTAAACAACATGGGTTTGAACTGTGTGGGTCCACTTACATGTGACTTTTTTCAATGAATATAGCCAGCCCTCAGTGTTAGAGGGTCCAAATGTGCAACAAACCCAAAAGGGAAATACAGTCTCCTCAGGCTGTGAAGTCTGGGTACGTGGAGTGCCTGCTTGTCATGTGCATAGGGTCCACAGGGCTGACCGCCAGACTTGAGTGCACATGGATTTCAGTGCACTGGGTAGGTATCCCGGATCCAATGGGTATACTGAGGGATATTTATAAGAAAAGAGGTAAAATAAAAAAAAAGAAATTATGGCTAAAATTGGATATGATTTGGGGGAAAGAAGTTTATTTTATTATGCTAGAGAAAAATAACTGAAATTTGGCTTTTAATAATTTAAAATTTTATGTAACTAATAATAGAATGATTGCTGTTAACTCGGCTTTCAAAAATATATGCCTTTTGTAATTAGTAATTTCCTATTCACCTAAAATGAGCAAAATTTTGCACTAGAAAGAAAAATCTTAGAGCACTTTAAATCCTTGAACAATAACAATACAACAGAAATGCTAATTTAACTACAGCAGTGCTTATCAGCTCCACTATAATTAAACTTAATTCTGAAAGGGAGGGGAAAAAAAGCTGCTTTAACGTAGCAAATTAAAGTTACATGTTTCAAGGGTTCTCTAAAACATTTTTCTTCTAATTTGAGGATTATCATTTTCATGTATTACATTTCTCTAATGTCTTTAGGATAAACTACCCTACGCTACCAAGTCACAACTTCCATATAATTGGGAATTCCCTCCAACTCCTTCAAGCATCTCAAAACAATTTCCTTCCACCTCACCACCCTTTATCACAACATGCATCAGGAGACCACAACAGAATGTCTCTAAACCAGGGTCCGGAGCACCACATGCTGGACCTTGTATCTTAACTTCCGATGTGAACACATTAACAAAGCAAGTATTGGCCTTCTCCAAACATGATTTTCAAGTCTAAAAGAAAAAGATCTTGAAGTAATTTGAAGAATTTTTTCAATCTCAAGATTTTATTTCTCTAAATAAAATTAATTAATTATAAAGTCATGGATTGAAGAGTAAAGAGCGCATGAACAAAACCAACAAGCACGAGGTCAAAGTGCAGAAGCAAATAAAGCAAACTGGCTAGAGGGAGGCCCTGAAAGCGGAGGACAGACACTCAGGCAGGAAGAGACGTCAGTAACACGACAGCCCAAGGATAAAAATCAAATTATCCAAAAAGCATATAGCAAACACTCACCACAATTATGCCGGGTGGAGTATCAAAACCCCCTAATAATCAAATTATTTTTTAATGCATTTACTTATAAAGTTTCAAAAGTTAATTCAAAGTATTAAAATGCAACATGAAAACTAAACTTTAAAACCAGTGTATGGTGCCCCATGATTGCATTAATGTACACAGCTATGATTTAATAAAAAAAATAATAAAAATAAATAGAATTTAAAAAATTAAAAATTAAAAAAATAAAATAAAATATTATCATGAAATATCAGAATCAATTTTTTTAACTGACAGATAATGGAATCAAAAGAACCTTAAATTATAATTCACTTGGGAAATTAACTTATTAAACAGATTTGTGCATATATTTGGTACATGCCCACTACTGGTAAAGTGCTTCTATAGACCAGCAATGAACTCTGGGAAATTTAAATTAAACAACAGTACAAGTAATAACAACACAAAAATGGCAATACTAGGAATAAATCTAACCAGACATATGCTAAAAATTATAAAATATTTTTGAATACAATTAGAGATGATCCAAATAAAAGAAAAGAAATACTATATGAATGGATTGGAAGACTTGACGTGGTAAAAAAGTCCATTCTCTCCAAATTAACCAGATGTATGCTAGAAATTATAAAATGTTTATAAATAAAATCAGAGATGAGCCAAATAAATGAAGAGAAATACTACATTCATGGATTGGAAGACTTGACATGGTTAAGAAGTCCATTCTCCCCAAATTAATCTGTGGGTTTAACGTGATCCAGTAGGAAATTCTGTAAAAATCGATAAACTGATTCCAAAATTTATAAGAAAAAAAAGCAAAGAAAGGTAGAAAAGCTAGCTTTTTTTTAATTAACATTTTTGAAAAACAACAACGTTACGGAGCTCATCCTATCGGGTGGTAAGACATATTATAAAGCTCCTATAATAATCCAGGCAGTATGCAGTTAAGAGAAAAGGACGAGCAGCAAATCAGTGGAACAGAAAAGAGACCAGAAAGAAATGTACAGATATCTGATCAATTAAGTTTTGACCAAGGTACAAAGATATTTCAATGAGGAAAGTCTTTTCAACAGTGTGGAAACAACTGAATACGTATGTATAAAAGTATGCAATCCCTGCAAAAATTAACTGAAAATAATCATAGACTTACACACAATTTTTCAAACTATAAAACTTACAGGAAAAGATACAAGAAAATCTTGGCAACCTTGTGTTAAACAAAGATCACTAAGATCCAACATGATCTCTAAAAGTGAAAACTGACAAACTGAACTTTTTTACACTTCAAAACGTCTGTTCTTCTGAAGGCATGCTTAACTAAATGTAGACAAACCACACATTCAGAGAAAATATTTGCAAAATATGGATCTGGTGAAGGACTTGTATCCAAAACACATGAAGAGCTCTCAAAACTCAGTAATAAGAACACCAAAAAATGCAATAAAAAAATTTTTTGAGCAAAAGACTTGAATACTCTTTCACCAAAGAAGATGTGTAGATGTCAAATAAACACATGAAAAGATGTCCAATGTCATTACTCATTAGGAAAATATAAATTAAAATCACAATGAGATATCAGTATATACTTATTAGAATAGAATAAAAAAGAAGACGAAGAACTAAAGAAGAGGAGAGAGGAGACAAGCGGGAGGGGAGGAAAGGAAGATAATACCAAAGCTGGTAAGGATGTGGAGTAATGGGAACTCTCACAGACAGCTAGTAGGAATGCAATTTGTACAGCTCTTTGGAGAACATGTTCTTTAGAGTTAATAATACTTTGTTATTTGACCAAAAAAATCCTACTCTTATTTACCAAGAGAAATGCAAATGTAAATTCTGATAGTCACACAAAAATCTGAACACAAATGTTTATATTAATTGCAGCTTTGTACGCAATATTCAAAAACTGGAAAGAACCCAAATGTTTTTCAGCTGGTGAATGGATAAGCAGACTGCCTGCACTCATGCTACAGAAAACTCCTCAGGACAAAGGAATGACCACGGATGGCACGCAGCCCGAGTGTGCCCATGGATCGTGCTGAATGAAAGGGATGAAAGGCTGCACGCTGCCTGATTCCACTTGTGAGTCACTCTGGAAAAGAACTCACAAGAACTCACAAAACCACAGAACAGAAAACAGACCAGTGGTTGCCAGGGGCTGGGGTGTGAGATGTGGGCTGCCTATGAAATTGGGAACACAGAAAATTTTGAGAGGTCATGAACTGTATCTTGATTTTGGTCGTGATTACACACTCTGTGTGTCTGTCAAAACTCACAGAATTATACATCTAAATGGTGGATTTTACTTCATTTAAATTATAACTCAATAAACATGCCCCTGCCCCCACACCCCCCAAAAAACTGTTACCATGAAAGAAAAAAGAAAAATAAGATTGGGTAAACACAGCTGAGCCAGGAATAAGGCTCAGAGATGTGCCCAAAGAGCGGCTATTGTAAGCCATGAATTGGAATCTGAAAATGTCTAGGAGCCAGTGCCGATCACCTGCAGAGTTCTTAGCCTGGACAGGATGTTTGCATAAACCACAGGTTTGTATGGAAGATAAAATTTACTCACACACGTAGGGAAGGGACTAAACTAAGTCATTATAAAGTTTCTTGGTAATGCACAAGTCATTAATATGCTGATGTGTCCAGAATACACGGTATTCTTTACACATGAAAATAGAAAAAGCATACAGATATAAAACCTGAAAACTCCCATAAGATTGTAATGTCCCTACTGGATGAGTGTTACTAACCTATATTCCCAAGCAATATTTCTCCTTTTCGTTTCTTCCAAGTTTCAACAGGAGTAAATAAATGCAGGGTGGCCTTAAAGTTCATGTGCGATTTAAAATAGTGTGCAATTTTAAATGGCCACTCTATATAAATCAAAATGAGTATTTAGTTCATTATATTCATCTATTTAATGTAAACCCTCAACATTTTTATTTTTACTTAACTCTACTTATCAAAGTAGAGCTTTTACTTCTTGACTTAAAACTTTATAGAAGGAAAAAAATTATAAATGAAATACGATTTAGGAATATTGCAAATAGATCCTCTAAAACGCAAATTATCCATCCTACCCTTAGTTTAAATTCAGTACATACATATTCTTCCAAATATCAATAAAACATTCTTAGATTAATTAATGGGACCATTCATTTGCATAATGGAGAGATCTGGGCCCTGAATATGAAGAATCCAGTAGACAAAAGCACAAATGGTAATGAAAGTGGCCAAAGAAAAATCCATGGAGTGTTCGGAGCAATTGGCTCTTAAGTCAAAAGGGGAAAAAGAGAGTGGGAAGTGAAATGTGAGAATACAGTGGCAAGAAAATTCTATCCAAAACCCTTCCAATACTTGAATTTACTTTCAGCTTTTTAAAACCATTCTATTATGTGATGACAAAAAGTAAAAATTTCTGACGACACTACACTAAGAAGCTTCCCAGACTGCAGTTGATTTTTTTATTTACCACAGTTCTGTGAGCAACTGATAGTCAACAAACAAAATGACTGTTAAAAAAAGAGATTTAAAATGATTTAAAATGAGTTAAAAATTTATCTAAATATGTCTTCTGACATATATTTCCTAACGACTTCTCTAAGAACAATTATTAAAACTGGCACTATGGAAATTAGTGCATCAGTATACACGGATCAAACATGGCCAGGACAAAAGAAGCATAGGGCCTGGGACGGGCAGTGAACATGCTAAGTCTATCCACAGTTTTAACAAGGAAGAAATAGAGTAAGAGCCAACCAATTCAGACGTGTGTGTGTGCTTTGTAATAATTCACGAGGCCATGAAGTCATGATCTCAGCACTTTTTTTTGAGACAGTCTCACTTTGTCACCCTCAGGTGAGCACTTCCCTATACGCATGTTTTATTTCAATAAAAGTTTATTGAAAACAAGAGAGAATCAGCTGATACATATTTATGGCATGACAATATAGGTATAAAATGAAGGGGTTCTCAAAGCAATTACAACCTGATTGGAGATATTGATAGATAACGCATGAAGTGTTAATACCTGGCCTCCTTGAATTAAGTGCCAAATTTACTCTGTAGGGAGACATGCTCAAGCTCAAACTGTTAAACTTCCTTAGATGATGCCAACGGCATCCTCACTGTTCCCGGGACACTCTCATTCTCCCTTCCAATTCATCCTCTGTGCTGCTGCCCCAGATCTGGTCATGCCATTACCCTGCTTTGATCTTTCCACTGCTGCTGCACAGAATGTTGGAGGAGGCCCCGCTCCCTTCCTGCACACAGCAACTTGTGCTGAGCTCTGCCCTGCACCTGATCTGCCCACCACCCAGGTTCCAGCACTCACAGCTCAGCAGAGATAGTTGGATTTTCACTCTGGCTCCCCCTCACTCAGCACCCACCCTCTGCTCGCCAAGCCTCTGGCAATTCTCTGCCGCCCACCTGTCTACTCCCTTTCTCATGACCCTAGACCCTGCAGACTTGACCTGGTTAGCAGCCACTTTACCCTGATGACTCCAGCCAGGCCGGAGAGAAAGCAGTAAACTCTGAATGCCCACTCACCCCCAGGTTAGACAGAGTGACCTATTGCAACTATTTATTTTATGAATGGATGACATAGTCCAAAATGTTTTAAAAGGTTTCTCTCTTGCTTCTGTCTCCATCTTCGCAGCACTGGACCACCACCATTACCCCAAGGAAACTGCTCTAACTAGTTCCTTGCTTACTTTCAGGGACTATGTCACCTCTGAACCAGGGGTGTTAAGAAATCAGCATGACAACTGACAACGTCACCGTCTTTTCTCCCAGCTACATGCAGAGGACACCAAGTCCTAAGGGACACCAGCACCACAAGATGGAAAAGACTTAGTTTGTGGAGGGAAGCCTCATGCTGGCCTAAAGCACCTGCCTTGCGCTGTCAGCAAATGGGAAAGAATACACTCCTAGGCTCTGTGTAAAGCCTCTGGTGTTTGGGGGTTTCATTGTTACAAGTGCTTGTGTTACTTGCTAATATAACATAAAGGCAAGCACAAGTAAGGACTCTTGTTTTCCACCATATTATACATACTGTCCACAGAGTCTCTTCCATAACACTATTATCTTAAGAGATCTCTCTAACCAGGCACGAAGAACTACTCAATTCCTTTTTACAACTGCAAAACATTCCATTGTATGGAACATCATAATTACATAATTTGTTCCCTAGTGATGAACATTTGGGTTGTTCCAAATATTTTGCTTTCATAAAACTCCTGCAATAAATAACCCACTGCAGGCACCATTTCTCACGTACTCAAGTATATGTGTAGGCCACCTTCCACAGAGTGAAAATGTACGTCAAAATTTACATAGACATGGCCAACTCAGCCTCCACCGGAGCAGTACTTATTTATATTTCCACCAGCAGTGGATAAGAGCACCTGTTTGGAAACCCACAGCCATACCAAAAATGTGTTATTTAACTTCTGGACTTTGTCAATTTGAAAGATTGATACATAAATATATATATTTTATATATATATATATACACACACACAGAGTAAATTTAATTTGCATTTCTCTTTATTTCTGAAAAATGTTGAAATATTTTCTTACATTTAACTTCTACTTGGTTTCCTTTTTTTTAAATCAAATACACACAGATAATGAATACATTTATGCATATATGGGGTACAATGTGTTGATTTTGTTTTTATAAAATCTGACGTGGTTACATCAAACCAATCAACATAGCTTTCGATGCATTTACTTGATTATTGTGTTAAGACATTTACATTCTACATTTGATAGATTTGACTTGTATCCTTGCAATATGCTCCATAGATGTGGTCCCGCCTTTTACCCTCCCTCTATCAAAGCTCCCCCCTCCCCTCCCTTCCCACTCAATTTCTCTCCTTCATCCTGAGCTATAGTTGTGTTCTATCTTTCATAAGAAAGTATGACTAAATACTTGTAGAAGACTGAAACTGGACTCACACCTTTCACCTCTAACAAATATTGACTCACTGGATAAAAGACTTAAACCTAAGACATGAAACCATAAAGATTCTTGCAAAGAGTGCAGGGGAAACACTTGAAGAAATTGGTCTGGGAGAAAACTTTATGAGGAGGACCCCCTGGGCAACTGAAGCAATACCAAAAATACACTACTGGGATCTGATCAAACCAAAAAGCTTCTTCACAGCCAAGAACACAGTAAGTAAAGCAAGTAGACTGCCCTCAGAATGGGAGAGGATATTTACAGGTTACATTTCTGACAAAGGTCTGATAACCAGAATCCACAGAGAACTCAAACTTATTAATAAGAAAAGAACAGGGGGTGGAGACAAGATGGCTGACTAAAGCCAGCTTTCCACAGAGGCTCCCATCCAGAAGGAGAGTTAAAGGACAGAAATTTAGCAAGTAATCTGGTGGATTTGAGCTGCACCAAGAGAGAAGGTTGAGGAACACACATCAACCCTGCTGAGGTGAGCTGCGACCCCAAGGATACAAACAAAAGGTACAAAATCCATCGCCAAGCGGACAGGAGTCCCCTCCCCCATGAGAACGGCTCGGAGTGCCCCACAAACAAACGAGCAGAGTTCAAAGGTCCTCCCACCACTGCACTCCATGGGAGAGACCCTCTAAAAACTGGACCTACCTCCCCTACTCGGGTGCAATGGTGTTCTCCTGCCAGGCATAAAACTGTATATATTCTCTACCTGCAACTCTGAGCTCTAAGCACTCCCCTCCATTCTCACTCTGAGGTCTGGAGGCCTGTCCCCCAGGAGTCCAGACTCTTGGGTGATTTCTCGAAGGGTGTGGACAGAGCCTAAACTGCAGCTGGTCAGTGCTGACTCTGGGGTACGGGAGCGAGGAGAGGACAGTCGGCTGAGAGGGAACCACACCAGAGCAGCAGTTCCCTGAGGCACAGAGCAGCAGCCATCTTTTAGCAAAAATACGGCTCACTCCTGGATATTCTGAAGCCACACCCCTGTCTCCCTGGGCAACCAGAGGAGGCCAGCAACCAGCACGAACAGATCTGGGACGGAAACGCAGGCCCCGTGAGTAAAGGATTTGCCTGAGGCGGTACCGACCTGGGTGGAGCGCAGGGACTAAAAACGCACTCTCAGACCCCAGAAGTTCCCAGGACGGGGCTGACCTGGAGGACCACTTTACTGAGCCTAAGACGCACCTGACCCTCAGGGAATCATCAGCCTATAGACAAAGGAAGGCAGCAGGATAGAACTGACAGGTAACCGAATACAAACCTGCAGGAGCAAAGACAGGGCCTAAGGCACAGGCTCTGGGAACTCAAAACAGCTTCTCTTCTGCAGGGGAATTTAGCAGGAACAGAAACAAAATCCCACGAAGTTGTTCTGTTCTGTTCTGTCAGTAACATCAATCGGGGTGGGGCTGGAAATGAGTGAACACCCCGCAGCCTTCATCAAGCACCCAAAGTTGTCAAGCCTCATCTCCTCATGCTAGATAGAGGCAGAGCACAGCGGCCTGGCTCACCAGAAATACATTTCCTTGTGATTCAGGCAGGTGCAAACCCCTGGAGTGTATGTTCACTACAGGCAACTTGGTCAGCCAACTACAGGGCTATCAGAGACTGGGTGTGACAGAGGTGCAAGGTGGGGAAGGAGGCATCAACCTTCCCAGACTGATCTATTTTGGTGGGTGGCTCCTCCTGACTTCACGCAGAACTGGAGCAAGCCATATCAGAGTAGTCACCAAACCCCTGTGATCCAGTTCCCAGAGACCTCTTAAGCTCTCCCACCAGAGACAGATGCTGACTGAGACAACTGATTTGGACCTTTTGAACTGAGCCAATCACCTGAGGACTATTCAGGTGGTGCCCTGGGTGTGTGGTTGTAGGAAGGTTTGATTTTCCTTTTCCAATTGTTGCCTGTGGTGGGTGGGGTGACTTAATTGCTGGTATTCTCCACAGCTGAGACTTCAACCCAGAGTAACTGTTTCAGTAGGGTCGAACAGAGACCAGCTGAAAACAAGACAGAACCACTTAGCCCCACCACACCAAACAGGGCCCCAATTTCTCAGTCCATAGCACTGTACGGGTCCTCAACAAAGCTCCAGGGGAAAAATTAAAGTGTGTAAAACAATCATGGGGCGGAATCAGCGGAAAAACTCTGGTAACATGAATAACCAGAATAAAACAACGCCCCCACAGAAAGATGTGGCAGATGTAACTGAAGATCCCATTCATAAACAGCTGCCTGAGATGTCAGAAATCGAATTCAGAATTTGGATTGCAAACAAGATTAATAAAGTGGAGGAAAATTTGGAATTAGAAATTCAAGCAGCAATTCAAAAGTCGGAATTAGGAATTTGAGGAGAAATTCAAAAGTTGTCTCAAGAATTTAATGAATTTAAAGACAAAACCACCAAAGATTTAGACACACTGAAGCAAGAATTTGTAGCCCTCAAAGATATGAAAAATACAGTAGAATCCCTCAGTAACAGAGTGGAGCAAGCAGAAGAAAGGATTTCTGACATTGAAGACAAAGCCTTTGAATGCTCCCAAACTCTTAAAGAGGAAGAGAAATGGAGAGCAAAAAACAGATCATTCTCTCAGAGAGCTCTGGGATAATTTGAAGAAGGCGAATATACGCCTCATTGGAATCCCTGAAACCCATGAAGAGGCCTCGCCTCGCAAAGAGGCTCTTCTCCATGAAACTATGAAAGAGAATTTTCCAGACATGCCTAGAGATTCTGAAATTCAGATAGCAGACAATTTCAGAACCCCAGCACGATTCAATCCCAATAAGACATCCCCCAGGCATATCATAATTAACTTCACTAAAGTTAATATGAAGGAGAAAATTCTCAAAGCAGCCAGATGGAAGAAAGCCATTACCTACAAAGGGAAGAATATTAGAATGACTGCAGATCTCTCTGATGAAACTTTTCAAGCCAGAAGAGGGTGGTCATCAACTTTTAATCTCTTGAAGCAAAATAACTTTCAACCCCGGATCCCGTATCCAGCTAAACTGAGTTACATTTATGATGGAGAAATTAAATACTTTAATGACATTCATATGTTGAAGAAATTTGCCATAACCAAACCAGCTCTTCAGGATATTCTCAGACCTATCCTCCATAACGACCACCCCAATCCTCTACCACAAAAGTAAACTCACTCAGAAACTTTTGATCAAACTCCAACTTCCACACTGCCGAAAGGATTAAAAATGTCCACTGGACTTTCAAAAAGCTTGATACCCAAAATTTTACCAGAATTGTCAATATTCTCCATTAATGTGAATGACTTAAACTGTCCTCTAAAGAGGCATAGGTTAACTGACTGGATACAAAAAAAAAAAAAAAAAAGGCTAGATATTTGTTGCATGTAAGAGTCACATCTTACCTTAAAAGACAAATATAGACTCAGGGTGAAAGGATGGTCATCCATATTTCAGGCAAATGGTAATCAGAAAAAAGCAGGTGTTGCAATTTTATTTGCAGATACAATAGGCTTTAAACCAACAAAAGTAAGGAAGGATAAGAATGGTCATTTCATGTTTGTTAAGGGTAATACTCAATATGATGAGATTTCAATTATCAATATCTATGCACCCAACCAGAATGCACCTAAATTTATAAGAGAAACTCTGACATGAGCTACTTGATTTCCTCCAACTCCATAATAGTTGGAGATTTCAACACTCCTTTGGCAGTGTTGGATCGATCCCCCAATAAGAAGCTGAGCAAAGAAATTTTAGATTTAAACCTAACCATTCAACATTTGGATTTAGCAGACATCTACAGAACATTTCATCCCAACAAAACTAAATGCACATACTTCTCATCAGCCCACAGAACATACTCCAAAATCGATCACATCTTAGGTTACAAGCCTAACCTCAGTAAAATAGAAATTATGCCTTGCATCTTCTCGGACTACCATGGAATAAAAGTTGAGTTCAGTAACAACAGGAATCTGCATACTCATACAAAAACATGGAAGTTAAATAACCTTATGCTGAATGATAGCTGGGTCAGAGATGAGATTAAGAAGAAAATTGCCAAATTCTTGGAACAAAACGACAATGAAGACATGAATTATCAGAACCTCTGGGATACCGCAAAGACAGGTCTAAGAGGGAAATTTATAGCACTGCAAGCCTTCCTCAAGAGAACAAAAAGAGAGGAAGTTAACAAGTTAATGGGACTTCTCAAGCAACTGGAAAAGGAAGAACATTCCAACCCCAAACCCAGCAAAAGAAAACAAATAACCAAAATTAGAGTAGAATTAAATGAAATTGAAAACAAAAGAATAATACAACAGATTGATAAATCAAAAAGTTGTTTTTTTGAAAAGGTCAATAAAATAGATAAACCTTTTGCCAACCTAATCAGGAAAAAAAAGAGTAAAATCTCTAATCACATCAATCGGAAACGACAAGGATGAAATAACAACAGACTCCTCAGAAATTCAAAAAATCCTTAATGAATATTACAAGAAACTTTATTCTCAGAAATATGAAAATCTGAAGGAAATTGACCAATACTTAGAAGCACATTACCTTCCAAGACTTAGCCAGAATCAAGTGGAAACTTTGAACAGGCCCATATCAAGTTCCGAAATAGCATCAACCATATAAAACCTCCCTAAAAAGAAAAGCCCGGGACCAGATGGTTTCACATCAGAATTCTACCAAACCTTTAAAGAGGAATCAGTACCTATATTGCTCAACCTGTTCCAAAAGATAGAAAAAGAAGGAAAACTACCCAACAAGTTCTATGAAGCAAACATCACCCTGATCGCCAAACCAGGAAAAAAAAACAACAAGAAAAGAAAATTATAGACCGATATCACTAATGAATTTACATGCAAAAATATACAACAAGCTCCTAACAAACAGAATCCAGCAACACATCAAACAAATTATACATCATGACCAAGTCAGTTTTATTCCAGGGTCTCAAGGCTGGTTCAATATCTGTAAATCTATAAGTATAATTCAGCACATAAACAAATTAAAAAACAAAGACCATATGATTCTCTCAATTGATGCAGAAAAAGCTTTTGATAATATACAGCATCCCTTCATGATCAGAACACTTAAGAAAATTGGTACAGAAGGGACATTTCTCAAACTGATAGAGGCCATCTACAGCAAACCAACAGCCAATATCATATTGAATGGAGTTAAATTGAAATCATTTCCACTCAGATCAGGAACCAGACAAGGCTGCCCATTGTCTCTACTGCTCTTTAACATTGTAATGAAAGTTTTAGCCACTGCAATTAGGGAAGAAAAGGCGATTAAGGGTATCCATATAGGGTCAGAAGAAATCCAGCTTTCACTCTTCGCAGATAATATGATTGTATATCTGGAAAACAAAAGGGATTCTACTACAAAACTCTTAGAAGTGATCAAGGAATACAGCAGCGTCTCAGGTTACAAAATCAACATTCATAAACTGGTAGCCTTTATATATACCAACAATAATCAAGTTGAAAAAACAGTTAAGGACTATCCCATTCACGGTAGGGCCCAAGAAGATGAAATATTTGGGAGTTTATCTACAAAGAAAACTATGAAACTCTAAGAAAAGAAATAGCTGAAAATGTTAACAAATGGAAAAACATACCATGCTCATGGCTGGGAAGAATCAACATTGTTAAAATGTCCATACTACCCAAAGCAATATATAATTTTAACGCAATCCCTATTAAAGTTCCGCTCATACTTTAAAGATGTTGAGAAAACAATACTTCGTTTTATATGGAATCAGAAAAAACCTCGAATAGCCAAGACATTACTCAGAAATAGAAACAAAGCAGGAGGAATCACACTACCAGACCTCAGACTATGCTACAAATCAATAGTGATCAAAACAGCATGATACTGGCACAAAAACAGAGAAGTAGATGTCTGGAACAGAATAGAGAACCAAGAGATGAATCCAGCTACTTACTATTATTTAATCTTTGACAAGCCAATTAAAAACATTCAGTGGGGAAAAGATTCTCTATTTAACAAATGGTGCTGGGTGAACTGGCTGGCAACCTGTAGAAGACTGAAACTGGACCCACACCTTTCACCATTCACTAAGATAGACTCTCACTGGATTAAAGATTTAAACTTAAGACATGAAACTATAAAAATACTAGAGGAGAGTGCAGGGAAAACCCTTGAAGAAATCGGTCTGGGCGTGTATTTTATGAGGAGGACCCCCAGGCAATTGAAGCAGCTTCAAAAATACACTACTGGGACCTGATCAAACGAAAAAGCTTCTGCACAGCCAGGAACACAGTAAGTGTTCACAGCAAACAGCCCTGAGAATGTGAGAAGATATTTGCAGGTTATGTCTCCGACAAAGGTTTAATAACCAGAATCCACACAGAACTCAAACGTAGAAGCTGAAAAGAACAAGTGATCCCATCGCAGGCTGGGCAAGTGACTTGAAGAAAAACTTCTCTAAAGAAGACAGGTGCGTGGCCTACAGACATATGAAAAAATGCTCATCATCTTTAATCATCAGAGAAATGAAAATCAAAACTACTTTGAGATATCATCTATATCACAAAATCCCAAGACCAGAGATGTTGGCGCAGATGTGGAGAAAAGGGAACACTTCTACACTGCTGGTGGGAATGCAAATTAATACATTCCTTTTGGAAAGATGTTTGGAGAACACTTAGAGATCTAAAAACAGATCTGCCATTCAATCCTATAATTCCTCTACTAAGCAGATACCCAGAAGACCAAAAATCACATCATAGCAAAGGTATTTGTACCAGAATGTTTATTGCAGCCCAATTCATAATTGCTAAGTCATGGAAGAAGCCCCAAGTGCCCATCGATTCACGAATAGATTAATAAATTGTGGTACATGTACACCATGGAATACTATGCAGCCTTAAAGGAAGATGGAGACTTTACCTCTTTCATGTTTACATGGATGGAGCTGGAACATATTCTTCTTAGTAAAGTATCTCAAGAATGGAAGGAAAAGTATCCAATGTACTCAGCCCTACTATGAAACTAATTTATGGTTTTCACATGAAAGCTGTAACCCAGTTATAACCTAACAATAGGGGGAAGAGGGAAAAGGAGGGGAAGGAGAGGGAAGGTGGGCAGAGGGAGGGTGATTGGTGGGATTACACCTGTGGTGCATCTTACAAGGGTATATGTGAAACTTAGTAAATGTGGAATGTAAATGTCTTAGCACAATAACTAAGAAAATGCCAGGAAGGCTATGTTAACTAGTGTGATGAAAAGGTGTCAAATGGTGTATGAAACCAGTGTATGGTGCCCCATGATCACATTAATGTACACAGCTGTGATTTAATGAAAAAAAAAAAAGTAAAAAAACTTGTCGAAGCTAAACACTTTAAAACTTCCTTACAGAAAACAAAATGTGAACACGCAACTACAAATTAAAGTCATCACACCCGCTAGATCCTGCATAGATCACTTAAGTCCCATCTCGTTCCGTCATGCGAACATTCGGAAACACAGCAAAGCAAACAATGGTAAGAGAATCAGGTCAGGAAAGAAGATTCCCACCAAAAAGTGCTTGTAATGCCAGCAATTCATCAATTAAAATAATCAGCTACCTCTATGGAATAGCTAAAATCCAAAGCACTGATTAACACCAAGTGCTGGTAAGGATGTGGAGGAACAGGCATCTCCTTTATTGCTGGTGGGAATACAAAATGGTTCAGCTACTTTAAAAGACAGTTTGGTAGGTTCTTATAAAACTAAACATCCTCATAACATATGACCCCAAAATCACACTCTTTGGCATTTACCCAAATGGGTTAAAAACTCATGTCCACACAAAACGTGCACAAAAATACTAACAGAAGCCTTATTCATAATTGCCAAAGGAATAACATGGAATTATAGACCTACCTATAAGTGATCCACATATCCATTCGATAGGTGAATGGATAAACAAACAGTAGCCTATCCACAAAAAGAAATAACAAGTATTACTCAGCTACCCAGCCAGGGAAATATGTAGAAGACACTTAAATCATATTGCTAAGGGAAAGAAGCCACCAGTCTGAAAGGCTATAGGGGTGTCCAACCCTTTTTTCTTCTCTGCTACCATTAGAAGAACAAAAGTTGTCTTGGACACACATTAAATACACAGACTAACGAAAGCTGATGAGCAAAAGCAAAGGTCCATGCGTGTTTTTTCATGATATCCAGTGCCGAAGAAAAGCAAAACAGTCCTCAAATAATCTGTATGGGGCCACAGGCTGAACTCCTGGATACCGTATAATTCCAAAAATATGACATTCTGGAAAAGGCAGAACTGTAAAAATGATAAAAATGTTCAGTGGCTGCAAGGGATGCTCAGGAGGGGAGGGTGGACAAACAGATGAAGCACAGAAGGGTTTTCATGGCATGAAGCTACTCTGTGTGAGTTGCAACAGTAGACATATATCATTAGGCATTTGTCAAAACCTATAGTCTGTACAATAGCAAGAAGATAACTTATGGACTTTAACTTACTATAACATACCCACTTTGGCTCATCAGCTATAACAAATGCACCCACTAAAACAAGATGTCAATAACAGGGGAAACGTGGACTGGGGGGGCTATACAGCAACTCCCTGTACTTTGCACTCAATTTTTCTGTAAACCTAAAACTCCTCAAAAAAACCCAATGTCTGTTCATTTCAAAATAAAAGAACATTAAAGATTTAAAAAAAAGAAAGAAAAGAAAAGAACAAGTGATCCCATTTCACTATGGGCAAGAGACCTAAACAGAAGCTTCTCTGAAGAAGACAGGCGCATGGTCTACAGACAACGTGAAAAAGTGCTTGTCATCTTTAATCATCAGAGAAATACAAATCAAAACCACTTTGTGATACCATCTAACTCCAGTAAGAGTAGCCCACATAACAAAATCCCAAAACTATAGATGTTGGCGTGGGTGTGGAGAAAAGGGAGCACTTCTCCACTGCTGGTGGGAATTCAAACCACTACGTTCCTTTTGGAAAGAAGTTTGGAGAACACTCAGGGATGTAAAAATTGACCTGCCACCGGATCCTGCAAGACCAAAAATCACTTGACAAAAAAGATATTTGCACCAAATTATTCATTGTAGATCAATACGTAATAGCCAATTCATGGAAGAAGCCCAAGTGCCCATCGACCCATGAATGGATTAATAAATTGTGGTATATGTATACCATGGAATATTATGCAGTCTTAAAAAAAGATGGAACCTTTACCTCTTTTATGTTTACATGGAGGGACCTGGAACATATTCTCCTGAGTAAAGTATCTCAAGAATGGAGGAAAAAGTATCCAACGTACTCAGTACTTCTATAAAACCTACTTATATTTGGTTTCCTTTTTAATGACCTGCCTTTCAATAGCCTTTGCCTGTTCTTACTCTGGATGATGGGTCTTTTGCTCAGTTTCTAGGGCCTTCCTGTCCTGGGTTCTGTACTGTGCTACTCAAGGGCTCCTTCTAGCTCGGCAGCGCTCCGCCACTTGGTTGGGTAGACCCTCTCGCCCTGTTTAGCTGATGCGTGTGTCCATTTCTGGTTGCTTGTCATGTTCCTGGCACTGATGGAAATACCGTTAGCATTTCCATTAAGCATGACTCTGCCTTGGGAATAGACAGCATGTACCATGTTAAGGAAGGCCATGTGTCTTCTGACCCGGTAAGTAGCAGCTGTTCCCTCATTTGTCTCCCTGAGTAGTCTGTGGACAATATGAGTGGTCTGTTTTTGTTTATTTTTCTCTTGTCCCTGGCACAATAGCTAGTGCTTCTCTGGCCCAATAAACATTTGATAAACTTACTAAGGGGAAGATCAGTGTGGCTTGGGGCACAGCCTCGTGTGGTTTCAGGAAGAAGTAAAGAGCAAACTGGAATTGAAGAATAATGGGCCAGAGAAAAGAAAAAAGGAACAAGTGCTCAGGGGCAGGAAATTTAACTTGAGATGAGAAAAGAGGGAGGCCTCAGTCTGGCAATTCAATTTGGGCAAAGCAAATCCCAGTGGGGAAGGGGTGTAAGATACATCTCAGGGTGCAGCAGAGGCCCAGATGTGCTGGCAGGGGTTGGCCTTCAGCCGGAGGCCAAGGGCCACAGTCTCAACAACACCCATACCTGGTATCCAGCAGTTATACAATACCCAGAGTTTACTAAAAGCTTTTCTGCCAGAAAGCCTGCTAGGGAATAGTTTTTAATATAAGTGTGTAATTGTTCTCCTAAAAAAAACTCAGCTCTTGACTCCAGGTGTGAGGATTTTAAAGCAGAATACTTTGTCCTAAACATAGCAGGCTCCAAGCTAAACTGAAAGGCTGTATCAAGAATTGGCACCCCTTCATCTCCCTCAAGGCACCCCATCTGTCATGACACCTGTCCCCACATGGCCCCTGTATCTGCGTCCCATTCCCTAACCTAATCCCCAAACAGGTACTAGATCAACACTAAATACCTATGTACTAATAATGCCTTCCTATCTCCACCCCCTGAATACTTCCATTAGAATGTGAAGATATTATCAAAAGCCTTCAAGACTCAAAAGACTAAAACCATAATGGTGGGATGCCACGTGGTGTGCTTGCCGCTGTCAACCCTGCCTGTGGACCCATCCTCACAACCCACAGCCTAGTGCTGTGCCCCCTCAGGCAACGTGTGGTTGGAGCTGCTTTTCACATTTAATTCGAAACTTAATAAACATGAAAGGACTACTTACTAGAGCTATGAGATGTCTTCTGTAATTATTGTACACAAATTCATACAACTCAACTAAATACAGTAATTCATCAATTGAAAAAGATATTTTAGGGTGGTGCCTGTGGCTCAGTGAGTAGGGCACCGGCCCCATATGCCGAGGGTGGTGGGTTCAAACCCAGCCCCGGCCAAATTGCAACAAAAAAATAGCCGAGTGTTGTGGCAGGCGCCTCTGTAGTCCCAGTTGCTTGGGAGGCTGAGGCAAGAGAATCGCGTAAGCCCAAGAGTTAGAGGTTGCCGTGAGCCATGTGAAGTCACGGCACTCTACCCGAGGGCGGTACAGTGAGACTCTGTCTCTACAAAAAAAAGAAAGAAAAAGATATTTTAACAAAGGTAAATGATAGAGGTATTTTAAAAGCCATCTGGTAAGTTGTAAACACACTTTTTAAAGGCAGTCACACCCAGTGCCTTATACACACACCATCACAGAAGTGTGGCAGGGGCCAGGGGTAGCAAGGTTGGCTTAACTGGTAAATGCTCCTTCCACTTCTGTCCCAGGGAAGGACAGGTGACCCAGCTGATACTCCTTGGCCGGTCTACTCAAAACAGCTATCCAATGGATCCCTCTATTTCTATTTCAAATTTGTCAATTTTTTTTTTTTTTTTTGAGAAAGAGTCTCACTATGTTACCCTCCGTAGAGTGCCATGGCATCACAGCACACAGCAACTTCAAAGTCTTGGGCTCAAGCGATTCTCTTGCCTCCGCCTCCCTTGTAGCTAAGCTAGGACTTATAGGACTACAGACGCCCTCCGCAACGCCCAGTTATTTTTTTGTTTGTTTGTTTAGCAGGCTCGGGCTGCCACGTTCAAACCTACCAGCCCCTTGCCTGTGGTTGGTGCCTTAACCACTGAGCTACAGGTGCCAAGCCTAAATTTTTCATTTAATTGACAAATCACTATATTCAGCTGGTTATAAATTAAAATGAATTTGGGCAAGGGTGACACATTACACTAGAGATGATGCTATCACCCATCCCAGCAGAGCACAGATGACAGAGGAGATAGGAGGGAGGGCTAGTATATCACAAGCTGCCGCCACACTAAAACATAATCACACAGCACACAAGTACACTCTTTACACTAAATGCTGCAAATAAGAGTTTTATACTAACAGCAGTTGAAATGGTTTCATACTGAAACAGAAAGTCAACCAAAAAGATGAAAAGTCAATTCTTCTGATGTGCAAAATACTGAAATAGAAACTTCAGAATTATAAAAAAAGCGTAAGAGACTAGCTCTAATCTCCAAAGAATATATAGTCCAGTTAGGGAAACAATGTGAAAAGGGCAGTTCACAATACAACCCTTTCTACAGTAAGTGCCCAGGCAAATGCTGAAGATAGTAAGTGCAGCAGGAATATCAAAACAAGAGATCATTTATGGCTCAGCGCTTGTAGCTCAGCGGCTAGGGCGCCAACCACGTACACCAGAGCTGGCGGGTTTGAATCCAGCCTGGGCCCGCCAAACAACAATGACAACTACAGCCAAAAAATGGCCGGGCATTGTGGTGGGTGCCTGTAATCCCAGCTACTTGGCAGGCTGAGGTAAAAGAATCGCTTAAGCCTAGGAGTTGGAGGTTGCTGTGAGCTATGATGACACAGCACTTTACAGAGGGCGACAGCTTCAGGCTCTGTCTCAAAAAAGAGAGAGAGAGAGAAAGACAGATTATTTATAGCCAGAAAAAAGGGGTTTTGAGCTAATCCTTGAATGGTGGGTCTTTGCAAAAAGCCTGGCAGAGAATGTGGCATTCCACGGAGGGAGACGGGGTATGAGATGCACCTGCAGAGGTGAGGCCAGCTCTGACACCCTGAATGACAGCAACAGGTGGACTCAGCAGGGGCTTAGGACGGAGCAGGGCAGGATGAGACTGCTGCATGCCAGAAAATGTGCTAGAAAAAGAAAAAATAAATAAACATAGGACAGTTAGTTAGGAAGGCCTTAAAATCTCTAGATCAGGGTAATGATGGCACAAGCTAAGGGGGAAGGTGGAGCTAGAAAATGACAGGGCAGGAGTGAGAAGGGGAGAGGAGTGGACAAAGAGTCAGAGTTCGGGATCCTCAGTGGCATGCAGGACAGTAGTGTCATTAAAGTCACAAGGAAGGGAGGAACAGGAGACAGGTGTGCGCATGTGTGTGTGTGTACATGTACAGTGGTGTCTTCCTTTGGGTTTTTCTGGTAAGGGGAGATGACCAGTGAGTCTGGACCTGTTCTAGAGGAGGCAAGGGCACCACATTACACTGTTAAAGATCACTCACTAGGAAACGAACCACACACAGGCACTGGCTCACTAAGGCGGGGGTGAAGCTGTGGCATCGGGCAGGTGCAGAGGATACTGGTGCGGGAGCCAGAGGAGACGGTGAGGGAGGCTGAGGGCTGGGCGGAGCACCACGAGGGCGGGAGGCTTCACGCAGCCCCTGCATCTCTGTCTCATCATCCCGTCTGTCAGTACATCAGCTGGGTCCTTCCCTTCTACAGTTATGAATAATTTAAAGAAATATACTTTATGGATTATATTTATTCTCCTAAATTTTAGAAACTTTGTAAATACCTGCCTTCCAAAATATGGCACTGAAGTTCTCCCTGAGTCGTCTCTTCCCTGCCCTGGGGCATCCAACAGCAGCATGTCAGGTGCTAGCTCCAGAACAGGCCCAAACCCACCCCATCCCTGCACCTCCACTGCTCTTACTCTGACATTAGCCAGTGCTGGCAACTTTCTAGGTGGGGCAGGAACCTCTGAATTCACTGCCTCCACTCTTCCACTTTGACCCCGGACAATTCATTCTCCATAAAGAGGCTGGAATAATCTTAAAACAAGTCAGATCTGGTCAAAAACTTCCAGAGCTTCCCATCACACTGTCGGTAAGATCCTGCCTAACGGAGCCTTCGGTGCTCCCAGCCTCCCCTCCCCCATCCTTCTCCCTGGATGCTGCCAGCCTCGGCATTCTGACTGTTTCTGAACACACCGTGCTCTCTCCTGCCTCCGGCCAACAGCAGTGCTGCCCCTCCCACCGAAGGTGCTCTTCCTCCTGATCTTCAGGACTACAGCCTCTGCTCTTCTGATCTTGGCTCAAATTATATCCTTAAAGAAACGTCCCCTGAACAACAAATCTAAGTAATCACCTCCTCAGTCTCCTTCTGCTTCAAGCTGGCTTCCCTTCCCAACACTTCAGAGTCGGCAGGTCCCTGTACCCACCCCTGTGCACTAGCTAAATTCTAGCTGCTGCTGTCCAACAAATGGTATGGCTTTGGTCAACTCACTTCCTGCCACTGTTTCTCAGTGTCCTCACCAACACGAGAAAGGGAAGGGGACTGACCAAACCTGAAGTTCCATTCAGGCCTAACATCCTAGGGTTGCATGAATTAAACTGGGGCTAGTTTCGATTTTATCCTCTTCTGCTGTTGCTCTTATTGCTATTTTGGCAGGGGAAGGAGGAAAAGAAAGAGCCAAAGGAGAGAAAAAGAAGATTAAAGGGGAACAATGTGGAAAGGAGAAAAGAAGATGGAAAAAGAGGGAGAGGGACCACTTCTTGCGGGAAATTAATCATGTGGCTTTGTCCTGTCAACAAGTAGCCACTTCAAAGGGAAGCCCAGCCCCTCCTGGGAGTCCTGGCACTAGTTAACCTGAACTCTACAGCCTCCCCTGAAGACATTTCGCCTGCACCGTCAGAGGAAAAACTTCAAAACTGTCTTAGTCAGCTTAGTATAGTATTAAGATGTGAGCTTTGGAGTGAAGCAGCTCCTGACCACGTGCAAGACACAGCTACATCCCTTCACTGTGAGGCCCGGCCAGGTTCCTCGTGCACACAGACACACACACAGCTACTCTGAAGACTATGTGAGATCACACATATGCAACAGCTGCTATCATCACCCAAACTATACAAAAAATGCCTTTTTCAAAGCTGCTTAGATTTACCTGTGCTGCTGTGGATAATCTGGAAATCAGTCATCATCATTGTTTTGCTCTGTGAAGTTATAACAATGGCCCTATATGTCTAGGCTTTTATAGGGAGCCTTAGTTTCAAATATTTAACCCATTTTCCCACCAAGGACCAAATATTTTATCTCAAAAGTAATACTACACTTTGTGACATAATACGTATGTAATAAGGGCTGCACATCTTACCATATCAGATTTATCACCACAAACAACTAGAAAACTGGACAGAGGAGGTACACAAAATAAATGTTTTCATATATGGAGAGAGCTATGATCCCTAAGAGAAGGTAAATAAACTAGGAGGTCTCTGGGTTGAGCCAACTCTTGGCCTGGAGATACTTTCTGAAGTGCTGAGTGGGGGACCCAAGTAGGCCAGTGTGGTCTTACTAAGGGATCAGTGCCAGGAATTCAGGGAGGCCAAGATTCCTGGAAATGAAAGAAAGAAAAGAAAGAACAGAAGAGTAGAGGAGAAGGGAAGAAAGAGGAGGGTAAGGGAGGGGAGGGGAGGGAATATGCCAGTGGTGGCAACAATATAATGTACCGAAATATATTCAATTCAAAAGAAGACAGGAAAAAAGCAAACAAAAATAAAGAACAATAAATAGGAAACAACTAGGAGAATGTGAAACTTAAATTCAACTATTTTCTTAACTAATTGTAAATGATATGAATTCTACTTAGCTGGCAGGGATTGTTAGTCTGAACCAGATTCTGCCTGTAACAAACACACTTTCTTTTTGTTTGTTTTTTTTTTCTTTTTGCTGTTCATTGGAGGGGATTCTTTTTTTTTTTTCTTTTTTTTATTGTTGGGGATTCACTGAGGGTACAATAAGCCAGGTTACACGGATTGCATTTGTTAGGTAAAGTCCTTCTTACAGTTGTGTCTTGCCCCCAAAAGGTGTGTTACACACCAAGGCCCCACCCCCTCCCTCCTTCCCTCTTTCTGCTTTTCCTCCCCCCCACATGACCTTAATTGTCATTAATTGTCCTCATGGCAAAATTGAGTACATAGGATTCATGCTTCTCCATTCTTGTGATGCTTTACTAAGAATAAGGTCTTCCACTTCCATCCAGGTTAATATGAAGGATGTAAAGTCTCCATTTTTTTTTAATAGCTGAATAGTATTCCATGGTATACATATACCACAGCTTGTTAATCCATTCCTGGGTTGGTGGGCATTTAGGCTGTTTCCACATTTTGGCGATTGTAAATTGAGCTGCAATAAACAGTCTAGTACAAGTGTCCTTATGATAAAAGGATTTCTTTCCTTCTGGGTAGATGCCCAGTAATGGGATTGCAGGATCAAATGGGAGGTCTAGCTTGAGTGCTTTGAGGTTTCTCCATACTTCCTTCCAGAAAGGTTGTACTAGTTTGCAGTCCCACCAGCAGTGTAAAAGTGTTCCCTTCTCTCCACATCTACGCCAGCATCTGCAGTTTTGAGATTTTGTGATGTGGGCCATTCTCACTGGGGTTAGATGGTATCTCAGGGTGGTTTTGATCTGCATTTCTCTAATATATAGGGATGATGAACATTTTTTCATATGTTTGTTAGCCATTCATCTGTCTTCTTTAGAGAAGGTTCTATTCATGTCTCTTGCCCGTTGATGTATGGGATTGTTGGCTTTTTTCATGTGGATTAATTTGAGTTCTCTATAGATCCTAGTTATCAAGCTTTTGTCTGATTGAAAATATACAAATATCCTTTCCCATTGTGTAGGCTGTCTCTTTGCTTTGGTTGTTGTCTCCTTGGCTGTACAGAAGCTTTTCAGTTTAAGGAAGTCCCATTTGTTTATTTTTGTTGTTGCAATTACCATGGCAGTCTTCTTCATGAAGTCTTTCCCTAGGCCAATATCTTCCAGTGTTTTTCCTATGTTTTCTTTGACGATTTTTATTGTTTCATGCCTTAAATTTAAGTTCTTTATCCATCTTGAATCGATTTTTGTGAGGAAAGGTGTGAACAAACACACTTTCAACACATAAATACAGAGACAAAGTAGATGTCAGTCATATATTATCAGAATAAAGAAAAATATTTCACAATGATGGAGGCAATTCCTAAAAAAGACATAACAATTGTACTGTATGTGCACCTATGATAGAGGACCCAGTAATTCTTCTCTAGATATTTAAAAAAGAGAAACGACAGTGAATGTTCACAAGACTTGTGTGTAAATGTCCATAGCAGCTTTATTCATAATTGATCCAAACTGGAATTGCAGTGTCCACAAACAAACTGTGTTAACCAGTTCCAGACTGCATAGACTGTGGACTGTTGGGAACTGGAGTGCACAGCAGGAGATAAGCAGCAGGAAATCGAGAGAAGCTTTGTCAGCATTCATGGCTGCCCTCCATCACTCGCATCACTGCCCGAGCGCTGCCTCCTGTCACAGCAATAGTGACACTGGATTCTCACGGGAGTGCAAACTGCACTGTTAACTGTGTGTGAGAGGGAGCTAGGTTGCATGCTCCTTATGATAACAATGTAGATACTGTAATGATGTCGTATAATGTAACAATGTGACAATGATAATACAGTGCACAGTAATTGTAATGCCCCTGAATCATCCCAAAATCACCACCATCACTCCAGTCCATGGAAACATTGTCTTCCATGAAACCTGTCGCTGGTACCAAAAAGGTTTGGAACTGCTGATTTAAGAAATTCCATTCAGATTCTATGTGGATTCCTAACAGCCTATACCAGGAAAATCAGCAAAGTTTTAGACACAGAGTTTCACTTTATCACCCTTGGTAGAGTGTGGTGGCATCACAGCTCACAGCAACCTCCAACTCCTGGCTTTGGGTGATTCTGTTGCCTCAGCCTCCCGAGTAGCTGGCTGTTACAGGCGCCCACCACAACGCCTCGCTATTTTTTTGTTGCAGTTTGGCCGGGGCTGGGTTTGAACCCACCACCCTCAGTATATGGGGCCGGTGCCCTACTCACTGAGCCACAGGCGCCAGCCAGCAGATGTGACATCAGCTCTCTGGACTTTGCCTGCCTCTCAGAAGATGCTTCCAGCTGCAGTGTGGATCAGCTTGGGATTGGTGCTTTTTCTCTGAGTCAAGCAGAGGTCTTAGCTGTGTATTGTTGATGTGAACTCTACATCCTTTCTGGTCCTAAGTTGCTGGCACTGTTGTACAGCTGAGGGCTGTGACTTAAGAGTCTTAGCCTTGTTTCATCCATTTATCTAAATGTCCTCTGACGTTTTAATTGGTTACACCATCCTCCTTTTGGCTCTCTGTCCTGTCACCTTAGAAGTGGTTTGTTAAGAAGATGGCAGCCGAGTAACAGCTTCCTTGCATCTGGGCACCGTGAGTCTGGGGAGATAGGATTCCAGGCATCTCTGGCTGGTGGGAACTGCCTATCATCACTCCTATGAGGATACAGGGAGTCAGCGAGAGACTTCTGGACCCCAAGAGGAGGACTAAAACAGTGGAAAACCGGCAAGTTGTCGCGTGTGTTCAATCTGTCTAAACCCGCCCACAACTGTAAGTTCAGTAGCAGCGAGACTGCAAACCAGAAAGGCCTTACCTGTGAACTGTTTTGATGTCCTTGGGCTTGGCACTGAGTTGAACTGCCCTGGGGAAGACCGGAGCGGGAGTGCGGAGAACTTTGGCCGTTGTCTAGGGCCCCAGTCTGAGCCGCTGAGCCAGACGGAGCTAATAGTGTTTGGCGGTGGGTCACACAGAACCATTGTCAGTGATCTGCCCTGGCAAGCTCCGCCCTCAGGGTCGCAGAGCTAGAAACGGGTGGGAGCTTGTAACCCAGCAACCAAGTAGCCTAAGGGTGGGGTCTGAGCCGCCTTGCAGCCCTAACCCTCAGGGGCAGAATGAGACCCGTTTTGGGACACTGGGTAAGCGGATAGCCACTTCAGCAGTGATTCCAGCGAGAAAGTTGGGAAAGCTTCTGCTCAGCAAGTTTACAAGTTCAAAGTGCCTTTTAAGTGAGCTGAAGAGAGATTTAGGGTGTCTACCTGCTGGGGTTTGAGAAATCAGCAGCCTCCAGTCGTATCAGAACTGTGACTAACATCTCATACCCCAGAAGACCACGTGTTGCCCAGACAATATTCAATAACATATACAAACTGCTTTGTTTTGGGTTGTGTATTTTTTTCTTTTTTTTTGTTTGGTTGTTTTTTTTTGTTTGTTTGTTTATTTTGACATTGTTGATGTTCTCTTGTTTTTTAATTTCAATCTTTTCCATACAGATCCCTTTTTCTTTCTCAACTTTTCTAGTTTAATTATAATTTCCCATTGCTGCCTTTTTTAATAACTACAACTTCATTTTTGCTAGTGTTTCTACCACTATCATTTGGTTTTTCACCCAATTGTATCCCCGTAAAGTTTTCTGTTTGCTTGTTTTGGTTTGATTTATAGCATTTTTGTCTTTCCCCTCTACTTGGTGGAGGTGGGGTACTGTGTCTGATCAGGTTAGCAAAGAGCTGCTGACCTCAAGGGAACCACCCAACTGGGCACTCCCAGAAGGTGGGGTTTTTTAAGGTTGTGTCAAAGTACCCTACTGTACACCTATATTGCCCTGTCCCCCTCTTTCTATACCTCTCTTCTTTTTGTCAATATTCCTTATCCCCACCCCCTCCCCTTTCTCTATCTTTCTTTTTTTTCTTATCACTCGGTCCTCCTTTCTTTCATCCCTTTTTTGCTCCTCAACCTTCTCACCCTTCTGGTCCTGTAACCCTTAGTCCACAGGCACAAGAACTTAAAGAGCAAGAGGAAGTGAAAGGAAAATTAGGGCAAGGAAACAGATAAAAGAAATCACTCATGAGGAAGAATCAGCAGAAAACTCCAGGCAACATGAAGAACCAGACCAGAAAAACCCCGCCAAGGGACCATGAGGTAGCTACTGCAGAGGATTCCACCTATACAGAAATGTTAGGAATGACAGAAAGGGAATTTAGAATACACATGTTGAAAACAATGAAAGAAATGATGGAAACAATGAAGGAAACTGCTAATAAAGTGGAAAATAACCAAAAGGAAATCCAAAAACAAAATCAAATCAGAGATGAACGATATGAAGAATATAAAAAGGATGTAGCAGAGCTGAAGGAAATGAAACAGTCAATCAGGGAACTTAAAGATGCAATGGAAAGTATCAGCAACAGGTTAGACCATGCAGAAGAAAGAATTTCAGAGGTAGAAGACAAAGTTTTTGAGATAACTCAGATAGTAAAAGAGGCAGAAAAGAAGAGAGAGAAAGCAGAACGTTCACTGTCAGAATTATGGGACTTTATGAAGCGTTCCAACATACGAGTTATAGGAATTCCACAAGGGGAAGAAGAATGCCCCAGAGGAATGGAAGCCATACTAGAGAATATTATAAAAGAAAATTTCCCAAACATCACCAAAGATTCTGACACACTGCTTTCAGAGGGATATCGGACCCCAGGTCGCCTCAACTCTAACCGAGCTTCTCCAAGACACATTGTGATGAACCTGTCCAAAGTCAAGACAAAAGAAAAGATTCTGCAAGCTGCCAGGAGTAAGCGCCAGTTGACCTACAGGGGCAAATCCATCAGAGTGACCGCAGACTTCTCTAATGAAACTTTCCAAGCAAGAAGACAATGGTCATCTACCTTTAATCTACTTAAACAGAACAATTTTCAGCCCAGAATTCTGTACCCTGCTAAGATAAGCTTAAAAATTGACGGAGAAATCAAATCATTTACGGATATACAAACATTGAGGAAATTCGCCACAACAAGACCAGCTCTACAGGAAATACTTCAACCTGTTCTGAACACTGACCACCACAATGGATCAGCAGCAAAGTAAGAACTCAGAAATCAAAGGACAGAACCTAACCTCCACACTGATGCAAAAGATAAAACTAACCAATGGATTCTCACCAAATAAGACGAATAGAATACTACCACACTTATCAATTATCTCCATAAATGTTAATGGCTTGAATTCCCCACTGAAAAGACATAGATTGGCTGACTGGATTAAAAAACACAAGCCATCCTTTGCTGTCTGCAAGAAACACACCTGGCTTCAAAAGACAAATTAAAGCTCCGAGTCAAGGGTTGGAAGACAATTTTTCAGGCAAATGGAATTCAGAAGAAAAGAGGAGTTGCAATCTTATTTTCAGATACATGTGGATTTAAAGCAACTAAAGTCAAAAAAGACAAAGATGGTCACTTTATATTGGTCAAGGGAAAACTACAACAAGAAGACATTTCAATTCTAAATATTTATGCACCCAATTTAAATGCTCCCAGATTCTTGAAGCAGACCTTACTCAGTCTGAGCAATATGATATCTGATAATACCATCATAACAGGGGACTTTAACACACCTCTTACAGAGCTGGACAGATCCTCTAAACAGAAATTAAACAAAGATATAAGAGATTTAAATGAGACCTTAGACCAACTATGCTTGATAGACGCATATAGAACACTCCACCCCAAAGACAAAGAATATACATTCTTCTCATCACCCCATGGAACATTCTCCAAAATTGATCATATCCTGGGACACAAAACAAATATCAACAGAATCAAAAGAACTGAAATTTTACCTTGCATCTTCTCAGACCATAAGGCACTAAAGGTGGAACTCAACTCAAACAAAAATGCTCGACCCCACCCAAAGGCATGGAAATTAAACAATCTTCTGTTGAATAACAGATGGGTGCAGGAAGAAATAAAACAGGAAATCATTAACTTCCTTGAGCATAACAACAATGAAGACACAAGCTACCAAAACCTCTGGGATACTGCAAAAGCAGTTTTGAGAGGAAAATTCATCGCTTTAGATGCCTACATTCAAAAAACAGAAAGAGAGAGCATCAACAATCTCACAAGAGATCTTATGGAATTGGTAAAAGAAGAACAATCTAAGCCTAAACTCAGTAGAAGAAAAGAAATATCCAAAATCAAATCAGAGATCAATGAAATTGAAAACAAAAGAATCATTCAGAAAATTAATGAAACAAGGAGTTGGTTTTTTGAAAAAATAAATAAAATAGATAAACCATTGGCCAGACTAACTAGAAATAGAAAAGTAAAATCTCTAGTAACCTCAATCAGAAACGATAAAGGGGAAATAACAACTGATCCCACAGAGATACAAGAGATCATCTCTGAATACTACCAGAAACTCTATGCCCAGAAATTTGACAATGTGAAGGAAATGGATCAATATTTGGAATCACACCCTCTCCCTAGACTTAGCCAGGAAGAAACAGACCTCCTGAACAGACCAATTTCAAGCACTGAGATCAAAGAAACAATAAAAAAGCTTCCAACTAAAAAATGCCCTGGTCCAGATGGCTTCACTCCAGAATTCTATCAAACCTTCAAGGAAGAGCTTATTCCTGTACTGCAGAAATTATTCCAAAAATTTGAGGAAGAAGGAATCTTCCCCAACACATTCTATGAAGCAAACATCACCCTGATACCAAAACCAGGAAAAGACCCAAACAAAAAGGAGAATTTCAGACCAATCTCACTCATGAATATAGATGGAAAAATTCTCAACAAAATCCTAGCCAATAGATTACAGCTTATCATCAAAAAAGTCATTCATCATGATCAAGTAGGCTTCATCCCAAGGATGCAAGGCTGGTTTAACATTTGCAAGTCCATAAACGTTATCCACCATATTAACAGAGGCAAAAATAAAGATCACATGATCCTCTCAATAGATGCAGAAAAAGCATTTGATAAAATCCAGCATCCTTTTCTAATTAGAACACTGAAGAGTATAGGCATAGGTGGCACATTTCTAAAACTGATTGAAGCTATCTATGACAAACCCACAGCCAATATTTTACTGAATGGAGTAAAACTGAAAGCTTTTCCTCTTAGAACTGGAACCAGACAAGGTTGTCCTCTGTCACCTTTACTATTCAACATAGTGCTGGAAGTTCTAGCCAATACAATTAGGCAAGACAAGGAAATTAAGGGAATCCAAATGGGAGCAGAGGAGGTCAAACTCTCCCTCTTTGCTGACGACATGATCTTATACTTAAGAGAACCCCAAAGACTCAACCACAAGACTCCTAGAAGTCATCAAAAAATACAGTAATGTTTCAGGATATAAAATCAATGTCCACAAGTCAGTAGCCTTTGTATACACCAATTAACAGTCAAGATGAGAAGCTAATTAAGGACACAACTCCCTTCACCATAGTCTCAAAGAAAATGAAATACCTAGGAATATACCTAACGAAGGAGGTGAAGGACCTCTATAAAGAAAACTATGAACTCCTCAGAAAGGAAATAGCAGAGGATATTAACAAATGGAAGAACATACCATGCTCATGGATTGGAAGAATCAACATTGTTAAAATGTCTATACTTCCCAAAGCAATCTACCTATTCAATGCCATTCCTATCAAAGTACCTACATCGTACTTTCAAGATTTGGAAAAAATGATTCTGCGTTTTGTATGGAACCGGAAAAAACCCCGTATAGCTAAGGCAGTTCTTAGTAACAAAAATAAAGCTGGGGGCATCAGCATACCAGATTTTAGTCTGTACTACAAAGCCATAGTGCTCAAGACAGCATGGTACTGGCACAAAAACAGAGACATAGACACTTGGAATCGAATTGAACACCAAGAAATGAAACTAACATCTTACAACCACCTAATCTTCGATAAACCAAACAAGAACTTACCTTGGGGGAAAGACTCCCTATTCAATAAATGGTGCTGGGAGAACTGGATGTCTACATGTAAAAGACTGAAACTGGACCCACACCTTTCTCCACTCACAAAAATTGACTCAAGATGGATAAAGGACTTAAATTTAAGGCATGAAACAATAAAAATCCTCAAAGAAAGCATAGGAAAAACACTGGAAGATATTGGCCTGGGGGAAGACTTCATGAAGAAGACTGCCATGGCAATTGCAACAACAACAAAAGTAAACAAATGGGACTTCATTAAACTGAAAAGCTTCTGTACAGCTAAGGAGACAATAACCAAAGCAAAGACACAACCCACACAATGGGAAAGGATATTTGCATATTTTCAATCAGACAAAAGCTTGATAACCAGGATCTATAGAGAACTCAAATTAATCCACATGAAAGAAGCCAACAATCCTGTATATCAATGGGCAAGAGACATGAATAGAACTTTCTCTAAAGACGACAGACGAATAGCTAACAAACACATGAAAAAATGTTCATCATCTCTATATATTAGAGAAATGCAAATCAAAACATCCCTGAGATATCATCTAACCCCAGCGAGAATGGCCCACATCACAAAATCTCAAAACTGCAGATGCTGGCGTGGATGTGGAGAGAAGGGAACACTTTTACACTGCTGGTGGGACTGCAAACTAGTACAACCATTTTGAAAGGAAGTATGGAGAAACCTCAAAGCACTCAAGCTAGACCTCCCATTTGATCCTGCAATCCCATTACTGGGCATCTACCCAGAAGGAAAAAAATCCTTTTATCATAAGGACACTTGTACTAGACTGTTTATTGCAGCTCAATTTACAATCGCCAAAATGTGGAAACAGCCTAAATGCCCACCAACCCAGGAATGGATTAACAAGCTGTGGTATATATGTATACCATGGAATACTATTCAGCCATTAAAAAAAATGGAGACTTTACATCCTTTGTATTAACCTGGATGGAAGTGGAAGACATTATTCTTAGTAAAGCATCACAAGAATGGAGAAACATGAATCCTATGTACTCAATCTTGATATGAGGACAATTAATGACAATTAAGGTTATGGGGGGGGGAAGCAGAAAGAGGGATGGAGGGAGGGGGTGGGGCCTTAGTGTGTGTCACACCTTATGGGGGCAAGACATGATTGCAAGAGGGACTTTACCTAACAATTGCAATCAGTGTAACTGGCTTATTGTACCCTCAATGAATCCCCAACAATAAAAAAAAAAAAAAAGAAATTCCATTCAGCAATAATAGAAACAAAATTCCAATACAAGCAACAATGTGGATGAATCTCAAAAATATTATGCTGAGCCAAATAAGTCGGACACAAAAGGATATTGTTTGATTCTATTTATATAGGAAGATCTAAAAAAGGTAAATATAATGTATTGCGTCTGAAAGCAAATCAGTGCTTTTCTAGGGCTGGGGTGAGCTGAATAAAAAGGGGCAAGAGTAGACTTTTCAAATGGTCTATGAATGGACACAAGTGCACACATTGGCCAAAACTCAAACCCTACTCTTAAAATGAACTTCATTTGTATGCATGTTATTGTATGCATATTATACATCGGTAAAATTGCTCTGCAAAGTTAAGAATACAAGCACAGGGCACAATTTATCAGTAAACAAGGCAAAAAGTAACAACTGGATTCTTATAAACAGCAGTTGGTACCTCATAAATAAGAACTAGGTACATGTGCAAACAATAAACTAAAAATGAAAGAAAAGGGTCAAAAATCAATGTTCCCATTAATTTATTCCATGTCAAGTTCTTTTCTATTTCCAATTTTGAATTCACTTGTTGGTTTAAAAGTAGAAGCACAAAGCGAAACAAATTTCAGTCTCCTTAAATAGTCACAGGTTATCTGATAAGGAATAGATTCCTGAAGAGCAAAAACTCAAAAGACTAATAATGATTTCAATTAAAAAAAATTTCTTTGGAGAGTAAGTGTATATTATACAAGGTAAGAATATTTCTTCTCTAAAACGCTGCCCCAGTTTCCCTCTTTGTGTTCCAGTGTTATAAACAGTTCCTTGTACTCCTTGTACTCCCTGTCCTCGCATGTGCTGGGATTTCCCTTCTGACTCATACCTGTAAGAGCCTGCCCCGCGCATCAGCCTGCAGAGAGCTAGCAGAGTCAAAGCAGAGCTCTCAGCTGACCTGAAAGCATCAGGAACGGTGCAAAGGAGGTGTGATGATACTCCAGCCAATGGCCACTGTGCACATCAAGTTACTTTGATTCCACAAGACATAAACAAGATCATCACCTTGCAGCCTCAACCTCTTATCTGAACTCTTCCTTTAACCTTTGGTCCAAACTTGACTGGAGGATACAGTGTCCCTACAAGCCACTCACCCCACCCCTCCCTAAACCACCTGCTTTTGAACAATACAATTCATTAAAATTCCTAAAAATCCTACTGGTTCTATTTTCCAACTCTGGAATTCCATACCTTCTCAGCACTTCTGTCTCCACTGCTATCCTGCTGGTCAGAAGGCCATTACCACCTCTCACAGCCTCTGGCTTCGAAAGGCCTCCTCGCCCATACCTTGCCTCCCCAGCAACCAGACCAATCCTCCAGCACTGAGTCAGATCACAGTACCTCAGTGCTCACACATTCCTCTGTCCTGTGTCTCCTGGCTAAGATCGGAAGCCCTGGCCCTGGTCTCCAGGGCCCTGTGTCCCCCTTCACTCCCACTCCCTTTCTGTACAGCCCCCACCCCCACGTTTTCCTGGACTATGCAGCTCCAGCCTCTAGGCCTCAGCCCTGCTGAACACCCCACCTGGACACTAACTCCCCAATAAATCCAAGGAGGCCCGGTCCCCATCTCCCCCATGACTTTGCGCAACTGCCATTTATAAGTAGCACCTTCTCAAAATGCCCTATTTAAAACCACAACAATGCCTGTAATCCTAGCACTCTGGGAGTCCAAAGCAGGAATATCCTTTGAAGGCAAGAGTTTGAGACCAGCCTAAGCAAGAGTGAGACCCCCCTCTACAAAAAACAAAAAATTAGCTCACTGTTATGGTGGGTGCCTAATTCTCATCTACTTGGAAGGCTGGGCCAGGACGATTGCTTGAGGCCAAGGAGTTTGAGGGGGAAACTCCAGCCTGGGCAGACAGACAGAGTAAGACTGTCCTCAAAAAACAAGAGGGAGAGAGAATGTGTTAGCTCCATAAGGGTGTGGATTTCAGCTTCTGTTCACTGAGGCACTTCCGGTTAACACAAGAATATGTAGCACATAATTAAATTTATGGATGAATGACTACATTTTTAGCAGTTAGTGCAAACAAAGCCTCACAAACAGCTAATGGGATATCTTGGTTTTGACTTTGACTGGAAATAGAAAAAATAAAATAAGTCAAAAATAAGGTAAAACCATCAGAAAATGAATTTCCAAAAAAGCTAAAACCAGGGGATATTATGACAATGCACTACCACCTTGAATCTCATAACCATCTTGGGGTTCTTAAAATCCTAAAATGGTCCAATCACCCCCCACTGTCAGTTCTAAAAGCTTAGAGATAACTTTTCTCATCTATGTGATGCTTCACAGGTCCTCAATGTTCTCTAGCAATACAGATTAAGACCCCACACTGCTAATTGCTATAGCATAATTTTTTTTCCTAAAATATGTGGACTCTGATAGCCAGAAGGTTGAGTTCAGCTGCAGATGCTGGCTGATAAGCAAGGCTTCCCTCCTGGGTAAATGAGTGGCTTCCCCACATTTGCCTGGGGACTTAAATTCATGCCTCAGAAAAATGACCAGAAACCTTTTCCATGAATCTCAGGGCTCCTTGGCAGTGGTAAACACACTTAACAAGCTGGTCAATATTAGAATGTCAAAGATCTGTGTACTTTACCCACATTCTTTGCTACTCATCTTTTACAGGGTGAGCTGGTCAGGGAAGGGAGCCTTCTGAGGCCGATTCTATCTTAGTCTTTCTATTTAATGAGGCATTCCCAGCAAAACACTCAGAACACATTTGATTGGGAATATCCCATTCAACAAAGCAGATAAAGTAGACCAACTACAGAGAGATCTTTGTGCACTGCCCCCAAATTCTGGATTTTAGTATCATTACATATTGAATAGGAATTATACAGTTGACAAAAATAAGTTCTTATTTAAAAATAAGAAAAAGGAACTTCATGTGCATGCTAATTTCCATGCTAACTTCTCCTGGTTATAGGCAGAAAAAGTACATGACTTTCAATCCAGTCTCTGTCTTCTGAGAGTTGTGAAACTTGGTCATGTTATTTTACTAGCATACAGAAACGTGGTGGGGTGTTGAGTACACAGGTGGCTATCACTGTCTTAAATTGATAGTAATTCCTATTATGGACTAATAGTATTCCAATCACAGGACTGGAAGAGCTCTGGGAAAATTAAATAGTAACAAATTTTTTTTTACATCATAATACTTGGTATATTTGGATTTCTTTTTTTTATTTTATTTTAATTTTTATTGTTAAATCATAGCTGTGTACATTAGTGCAATCAAGGGGGACAATGTGCTGGTTTCATATACAATCTGAAATATTCTCATCAAACTGTTCAACGTAGCCTTCATGGCATTTTCTTAGTTATTGTATGTAGACATTTGTATTCTGCCTTTAGTAAGTTTCACCTGTACCAATTCTAAGATGCACCGTAGGTGTGGCCCCACTCATTACCCTCCCTCCACCCTAACCTCCCCCCTCCCTTCCCCTTCCTTGACACTTTCCTCATATTCTTGTGCTATAGTTGGGTTATAGCCTTCATGTGAAAGCTATAATTTAGCTTCATAGTAGGGCTGAGTACCTTGGATACTTTTTCTTCCATTCCTGAGATACTTTGCTAAGAAGAATATGTTCCAGCTCCATCCACGTAAACAAGAAAGAGGTAAAATCTCCATCTTTCTTTAAGGCTGCATAATATTCCATGGTATACATGTACCACAATTTGCTAGTCCATTCCTGGGTCAATGGGCACTTGGGCTTCTTCCATGACTTAGCAATTATGAATTGGGCTGCAACAAACATTAGGGTACAGATGTCTTTGTTATATTGTGATTTTTGGTCTTATGGGTATAAACCTAGTAAAGGAATTACAGGATCAAATGGCAGGTCTATTTTCAGGTCTCTAAGTATTCTCCAAACGTCCTTCCAGAAGGAAGGTATTAGTCTGCATTCCCACCAGCAATGTAGAAGTGTGCCCTTTTCTCCACATCCACGCCAACATCTCTGGTTTTGGGATTTTGTTATGTGGGCTACTCTTACTAGGGTAGGTGATATCTCAAAGTAGTTTTGATTTGCATTTCTCTGATGATTAAGGATGATGAGCTTTTTTTCATGTGTTTGTAGATCATATGTCTGTCTTCTTTAGAGAAGTTTCTCTTCAAGTCCCTTGCCCACCCTGAGATGGGATCACGATTTCTTTTCTTGCATTTAATACATTTGAGTTCTCTGTGGATTCTGGTTATTAGACCTTTATCAGAGGTATAACCTGCAAATATTTTCTCCCATTCTGAGTACTCTCTGCTTGCTTTACTTACTATGTTCTTGGCTGTGCAGAAGCTTTTTAGTTTGATCAGGTCCCAGTAGTGTATTTTTGATACTGCTTCAATTGCCTAGGGAGTCCTCCTCATAAAATATTCACCCAGGCCGATTCCTTCAAGAGTTTTCCCTGAACTTTCTTCAAGTATTTTTATAGTTTCATGTCTTAATTTTAAATCTTTAATCCAATGAGAGTCTATCTTAGTTAATGGTAAAAAGTGTGGGTCCAGTTTCAATCTTCTACAGTTGCCAGCCAGTTCACCCAGCACCATTCGTTAAATAGGGAATCTTTTCCCACTGGATGTTTTTAATTGGCTCGTCAAAGATCAAATAACGCTAAGTAGCTGCATTCATCTCTTGATTCTCTATTCTGTTCCAGACAACTACTTCTCTGTTTTTGTGCCAGTACCATGCTGTTTTGATCACTATCGATTTATAGTACAATCTCAGGTCTGGTAGTGTGATTCCTCCTGCTGTGTTTCTATTGCTGAGTACTATGTTTTGGCTATTCAAGGTTTTTTCTGATTCCATATAAAATGAAGTATTATTTTTTTCAAGATCTTTAAAATATGACAATGGAGCTTTAATAGGAATTGCATTAAAATTATATATTGCTTTGGGTAGTACAGACATTTTAACAATGTTGATTCTTCCCAGCCATGAGCATGGTATGTTTTTCCATTTGTTAACATCTTCAGCTATTTATTTTCTTAAAGTTTCATAATTCTCTTTGTAGAGATCTTTCACATTCTTTGTTAGGTATACTCCCAAATATTTCATCTTCTTTGGCACTACTGTGAAAGGAACAGAGTCCTTGAGACTGTTTTTTTGGCTTGGTTATTGTTGGTATATATAAAGGCTACAGATTTATGGGTGTTGATTTTGTAGCCTGAGACACTGCTGTATTCGTTGATCACTTCTTAAAGTTTTGTAGTAGAATCCCTAGTGTTTTCCAGATATACGGTCATACCATCTGTGATGAGTGAAAGTTTGATCTCTTCTGACCCTACGTGGATACCCTTGATCGCCTTTTCTTCCCTAATTGCGACGGCTAAAACTTCCATTACAATGTTAAAGAGCACTGGAGACAATGGGCAACCTTGCCTGGTTCCTGATCTAAGTGGAAATGATTGCAATTTAACTCCATTCAATACGATATTGGCTGTGGGTTTGCTGTAGATGGCCTCTATTAGTTTAAGAAATGTCCCTTCTATACCGATTTTCTTAAGTGTTCTGATCATGAAGGGATGCTGGATATTATCAAAAGCTTTTTCTGCATCAATTGAAAGAATCATATGGTCCTTATTTTTTAGTTTGTTTATGTGCTGAATTACATTTTTAGATTTACATATATTGAACCAGCCTTGAGACCCTGGGATATATCCCACTTGGTCGTGGTGTATAATTTTTTTGATGTGTTGTTGGATTCTGTTTGTTAGGATCTTATTGAGTATTTTTGCATCAATATTCACTAGTGATATTGGTCTATAATTTTCTTTTCTTGTTGGGTCTTTCCCTGGTTTGGGGATCAAGCTGATGTTTGCTTCGTAGAATGTGTTGGGTAATATTCTTTCTTTTTCTGTATTTTGGAAGAGGTTTAGTAATATAGGTACTAGTTCTTCTTTAAAGGTTTGGTAGAATTCTCACGTAAAGCCATCTGGTCCTGGGCTTTTCTTTTTAGGGAGATTTTGTATAGTTGATGCTATTTCAGAACTTGATATAGGCCTGTTCAACATTTCCACTTCATTCTGGCTATATCTTGGTAGGTGGCATACTTCCAGGTATTAGTCGATTTCTTTCAGATTTTCATATTTCTGAGAATAGAGTTTCCTGTAGTATTCATTAAGGATTTTTTGAATTTCTGAGGGGTCTGTTGTTATTTCATCATTACCATTTCTGATTGATGAAATTAGAGATTTTACTCTTTTTTCCTGATTAGGTTGGCCAAAGGTTTATCTATTTTATTGATCTTTTCAAAAAACCAATTCTTTTGTTTTCAATTTCATTTAATTCTGCTCTGATTTTGATTATTTCTTTTCTTCTGCTAGGTTTGGGGTTGGAGTTTTCTTCCTTCTCCAGTTCCTTGAGGTGTCCCATTAAGTTATTAACTTCCTCTCTTTCCGTTTTCTTGAGGAAGGCTTGCAGTTCTATAAATTTCCCTCTTAGGACTGCCTTTACAATATCCCATAGGTTCTGGTAATTCGTGTCTTGATTGTTGTTTTGTTCCAAAAATTTGGTGATTTCCTTCTTAATCTGGTCTATAACCCATCTATCCTTCAGCATAAGGTTGTTTAGCTTCCATGTTTTTGTATGGGTATGCAGGTTCCTGTTGTTATTGAGTTCAACTTTTATTCCATGATGGTCTGAGAAGATGCAAAGAATAATTTCTATTTTTTTTAATTTGCTGAGGTTAGATTTGTGGCCTAGGATGTGGTCAATTTTGGAGTATGTTCCGTGGGCTGATGAGAAGAATGTGTATTCAGTTTTGTTGGTATGAAATGTTCTGTAGATATCTGTTAAGTCCAGTTGTTGAATGGTTAAGTTTAAATCTAAAATTTCTTTGCTTAGCTTCTTTTTGTAGGATCTATCCAGCACTACTAATAGGGTGTTAAAATTTCCAACTACTATGGAACTGGAGGAAATCAAGTTGCTCATGTCTGTTAGAGTTTCTCTTATAAATTGAGGTGCGTTCTGGTTGGGTGCATAAATATTAATAATTGAAATCTCATCATATTGAGTATTACCTTTAACAAATACGAAGTGTTCATCCTTATCCTTCCTTATTTCGGTTGGTTTAAAGCCTATTGCGTCTGCGAATAGGATTGCAACGCCTGCTTTTTTCTGCTTTCCATTTGCCTAGAGTATAGATGACCATCCTTTCACCTTGAGTCTAAATTTGTCTTTTAATGTAAGATGAAATTCTTGTATGCAGCAGATATTTGGCTTGAGTTTTGTATCCAGTCAGCCAACCTGTACCTCTTTAGAGGACAATTTAAACCATTCGCATTAATTGAGAATATTTATAAGCCTTTCGAGAGTCCGTTGGACATCTTTAATCCTTTTGCGACTGTGGAATTTGGAATTTGATCAAAATTTTCTGGGTGGGTTTACTTTTGTGGTGGAGGATTACGCTGGTCTTTATGGAAGATAGGTCTGAGACTATCCTGGAGAGCTGGTTTAGTTATAGCAAATTTCTTCAACATGTGAATGTCACTGAAGTATTTAAATTTCTCCATCATAAATGAAGCTCAGTTTAGCTGGCTACAGGATCCTGGGTTGAAAGTTATTTTGTTTTAGGAGATTAAAAGGCAATGACCATCCTCTTCTAGCTTGAAAGGTTTCAGCAGAGAGATCTGCAGTTATCAGGAGTCCATGGATCATATATCAACATTCCTATAGTTCTAGTGAATAACAGACATTAAAAGATTGCGTTATTCCAGCAAAATGTAGTTTTAAAATTCTTTTGGGAACTGATAAACATGACTGTTCTCAGAATTTGAAGGGCTATTATCAAAAGAAAACCAGCCCTAATAAAATGGTTCACAAAAGAAAAAAAAGACAACCAAATTTTCTCACAGAACTGGTTTAGCCTTTGTATCCTCTTTTTATCCTTTTTACCCCCAGATCTCTCAGCTGGCCCAGATATTTGGAGCCGCAGAGGCTGTGTTGGGCACACGCCAATACCAGGGCCGGATGCCCAGCCTCAGTTGATCCAACATAGATGATGCAGTTAGCTGAAAGACTGCCTGGCAGGTAGGCTCGTGAGTAATAGCTTTCCTCTCTCCCCTCCTGTCTTTCCTTTCTAGGCAGCATTTCTATTAAGAAACCCAAGTGGAAACTGTGCAGAATCTATGACCTTAATTTACCTACAGTCCCCTTACCACTGGCAGCCTGGTGTTGCCTTTCCGACTGAAAATCCAATTAGCTGTGCTTAGTCAAGTGTATATCTCAGCTGTCTGAAAGTTGGCTCTTTAACTCTTTCCCTCACCAAAAGTCTCCACCAAGGCATGGATAGTTGATACTGAATGAATGGTATCCAAGTTTTTCATCTCTCTTGCTATGGTTGCTCTGAGCTATAAAAAGTTGTAGAAATATGGGGCAGCGCCTGTGGCTCAATGAGTAGGGCGCCAACCCCACATACCGAGGGTGGCAGGTTCAAACCCGGCCCTGACCAAACTGCAACAAAAATAGCTGGGCGTTGTGGCAGGTGCCTGTAGTGCCAGCTACTCGGGAGGCTGAGGCAAGAGAATCGCTTAAGCCCAAGAGCTGGAGGTTGCTGTGAGCTGTGACTCCATGGCGACAAAGTGAGACTGTATCTCTAAAAAAAAAAAAGAAGAAATATGACTGGGGGAGTGTGCTGGCTCTGTCACTGTCCATCAAGGTCCTCTGTCAGGGGAGAGAGAAACAAACAGCTCCAAAGGTAGAAACAAAGGGGGAAACAAAGACTGAAGCTGGTTCCCTGCCACAGGCACGGCCCATAAATTTTTTCTTTATAAAAAAGGACTCTGGGGAGGCGCCTATGGCTCAGCGGGTAGGGCGCAGGCCCCATATGCCGAGGGTGGTGGGTTCAAACCCAGCCCCGGCCAAACTGCAAAAAAAAAAAAAATAGCTGGGCGTTGTGGCGGGCGCCTGTAGTCCCAGCTACTTGGGAAGCTGAGGCAGGAGAATCGCCTAAGCCCAAGGAGTCGGAGGTTGCTGTGAGTTGTGTGAGGCCACGGCACTCTACCAAGGGCAATATGGTGAGACTCTGTCTCTACAAAAAAAAAAAAAAGACTCTGTGGGTGGCGCCTGTGGCTTAAAGAGGTAGGGCGCTGGCCCCAAATGCCAGAGGTGGAATTTTCAAACCCAGTCCCGGCCAAAAACTGCAAAAAAAAAAAAAAGGACTCTGTAAGGGAGGTAAGGGAGTGACTTCCACTACACAACATATTCATTTTATAATGAAACATATACTTTGGCCCCAAATGTCAAGTATAATTTATGTATTCTTCTACTAAATGTTCCTTAAAATCATCTTTAGTATGTTTGAGACCAAAATTAAAAAATATTGAAGAAATTAAAGTGAAAAGTAAAATGAAAAAGAAGTAAAAGTTACCAGAATGGAATAAAAGAAGTAAAACTGTTTTTATTCAGACAGAACTGAAATTAAGAAAACTCCACTCACAGTAACATCAAAAAGATTAAAGACTCAGGAATAAATTTGGTAAATTTGAGGCTGAAAACTACAAAGCACTTCTGAGAGAAATATAGGAAGACAAAAGGAAAAGATTTGGAAGTATTTCATTTTCATGGGTTGGGAGAGTTAATATTTTGAAAATGGCAATTTTCCTCAAATTGATGTATAGATACAAAACAACCCTGTCAAAATCCCAGCAAGATTTGTTTGGTGGAAAGCGAAAAACAGATGCTAAAAAATCATACAGAAGGCGTTGTGGCGGGCGCCTGTAGTCCCAGCTACTCGGGAGGTTGAGGCAAGAGAATCGCATAAGCCCAGGAGTTGGGAGGTTGCTGTGAGCTGTGTGACGCCACCGCACTCTACTGAGGGCCATAAAGTGAGACCCTACAAAAAAAAAAAAAAAAAAAAGAAATACAAAGGATCCAGAACAGCCAAAACAACTTTGGTGAGGGGAGACACATTTTTATTTGCCAATTCCAAACTTACTATAAAGCTACAGTAATTAAGATAACACTGCACTGCCATAAGGACAGACCCAAAGATACACGGGACAGAATGGGAAGGCCAGAAACACGTCCTTAGACTCACCATCAATTAATTTTTAACAAAGTACCTAGGTGATCCAGTGGGGCAAGGGAAGTCCCTTCAACAAATGATTTTCAGATAACTGGATACCCACATGAAAACAGAGATACATAAGTTTAGAACTCACATCATAGACAAAAATTTACTAAAAATCAACCAGAGACCTAAATGTAACAGCGACAACAATTAAACTTCTAGAAGAAAAATAGAAAAAAAACTGTGAATTTGTCGTGTGAAACGTTCATAGATATGACACTGAAGTATTAATATGAATCATAAAATAAAAAATGTGTAAATTTAACTTCATAAAAATTAAAACCTCTGAAAAGTTAGATTCTAGTCACCACCTGAAAGAAAAAAAAATACCTGTAGTTATAAGTCATACATATGGCAAATAATGTAGATAAAGAAAATCTAAGTTTTCAAATGGGCGGAAGATTTAAATGGATATTTTACCAAAGAAGATATACAAGAGTTAATTAGCACAAACATGTTTGTTATCATTAACTCTTAGAGAAATACAAACCAAAACCACAATTAGATACTGCCTCATACTCATTAGAATAGCTACAATCCAAAAGACAGATAACAACAGCAAGTATTGATCAAAATATGGTAAACCTGGAACCTTTATAAACTGCTGGTGGGAACATAAAATAGTATACTCACTTTAGAAAGCAATCTGGAAATTTCTCAAAAAGCCAAACATAAATTAACATGCAACCCAGCAATTCTGCTCCTGGGTATATACCCACGAGAAATGAAGACATAGACCCAACAAAAAACTTGCACACAAATGTTCATAGCAGCATTGTTCTTAATAGACAAAGTGGAAATAATCCAAACGTCCATCAATTGGTGAATGGATGAGCAAAGTTTGCTACATCCACATAACAGAATACTATTCAGCAACAAAAGGTAATGAAGTTACTGATACACACAACAGTGCAGGAAGACATCAACAACTTATATTAAGGAAAAGAAGCCAGAGACAAAAGACCACGGACTTCACAGTATACCCTTCCATTTTCACGAACTGTCCCACGGACTTCACAGTATACCCTTCTATTTTCACGAACTGTCCCACAGAGTTCACAGTATACCCTTCCATTTTCACGAACTGTCCAGATGCAACTACAGAGACAGAGGGCAGACCAGTGACTGCCTGGGGCTGAGGATGGAGTCACTACAAATGCGCAGGAGAGTCTTTTCCAAGTATGGAAATGTCTTAAAATTGAATTATGGTAATGATAACACAACTCTAGAAATACACTAAAAATCATCAAATAAAACACAAGGAATGAATTTTATGGCATGTACATGTACACTATATCTCAATAAAGTTGTTTATTAAATAGTAAAAATTGCAAGGTTATAAGAGACACAAACTTCAAAAAGATTAATATTCAAACTCTGGATTAAGCTCTGAAGTCACTGCTATAAAATGAAATGCCTTCCGTGGCAATATGCGATGTAATATTACATTAGCCATCGTGTTCTCTCTACAAGAATAACATTTGCATATTTCATGCATTGAGTATCTATTTTAGTGCTCCTTATAATTTGAAACATGCTCCTCTAATACAAGTGAATAGCAGACACAGAAGCTAAGTAGATTGTCCACAGACGGATGGAATTTATCAAATCCCATGTGCCTCAACTGCATACAATGAAATTACAATTTCAACATATCTTACAGAAGAAAAATAGCAACAAAATAATCTTAACTATAACTGATAAATTGATTTTACTGTTTATGTAATAATTGGTATCCCCTTAAAACGAAACATGTAAGTTTTACTAACAGCAAACTAGGAGTGAACTTAATTGATACCTGCTAAGATATATAATTTCCACATAAGGATGAAAAGCAAGATAAAAGTAGCTGTCCCTTAATCTCTTCATCCTGAATATTGGGAGTTACAAAGAAGGAAGCATTTATCCTGCTATATGCACTTTCTGTTGCTGTGCTACATGTCACCAAAAATTTAGTGACTTAAAAACAACACCCGTGTTACCTCACAGTGCTGTAGGTCAGAAGTCCAGGCAGGCTCTGTTGGTTGTCTTCCAAGGCCACATTCAAGGTGTCAGCCAGCATGAGTTCTTATCTAGAGGCTCTGGACAGCAGTCTGCCCCCAAACTCACTCAAGTTGTGGGCAAAATTCAGTTCCTTTCTGCTGTAGGACTGAGGATGGCTGTTTGCTCAGCTCCTGGGAGGACCCACACTCCTCAAATGTGTTCACTCCTCCATCTGCAAAGCCAGCAACAGTATGTCCACTCTTTCCTGAACTTCAAGTCTCTGACTTTCTCCTTTCCTGCCAGCCTGAAGAAACTCTGGTTTTAAAGAGCTCGTGTGGAGAGATTAAGCCCATAAAGACAATAACCTGCATTCTATTTGCAAACTCTCTTTTGGCCACATTATGGACAGGAGCAACACACAAGACTATCCCTACCACATCCACCTTTCACATGACACCTGCCCACCACATCTGCCTTTCACGTGACACCTGCCTCCCACATCGCCTTTCACGTGACACCTGCCTCCCACATCGCCTTTCACGTGACACCTGCCTCCCACATCGCCTTTCACGTGACACCTGCCTCCCACATCGCCTTTCACGTGACACCTGCCTCCCACATCGCCGTTCACGTGACACCTGCCTCCCACATCGCCTTTCACGTGACACCTGCCTCCCACATCGCCGTTCACGTGACACCTGCCTCCCACATCGCCGTTCACGTGACACCTGGCTACCATGTCTGCCTGTCTTACTAAACCATATTTAAAGCAAGTAAATGTCCCTCACATTGATGAGTAAAAGTACTAAATGCAGAAGTAATAGCATAATTAGAAAACTCACCATTTTGTAAGCTCCCTAATAAAATAATTGATTCAAGCAAAGATTGTTGATGAAAAAGAAACAAAGAGCAGATGACAGCTGAATGAGGAACTGACAGCTGAGCATATCTGAGACTACTTCAGATACCTGCCCACAGAGAGAGCCCCTGCCGCATGTGTCTCCTCTAACAAGTGCGCAGCACCGTCTGGGCGCCTGTAGCTCAGTGGGTAGGGCGCCAGCCACATACACCAGAGCTGGTGGGTTCAAACCCAGCCTGGGCCTGGCAAACGACAATGACAACTACAACCAAAAAATAGCCGGATGTTGTGGCTGGCACCTGTAATCCAGCTACCTGGGAGGCTGAGGCAAGAAAATCGCTTAAGCCAAAGAGTTGAAGGTTGCTGTGAGCTGTGACGCTACAGCTACTATGTCTACAGAGGGCGACATAGTGAGACTCTGTCTCAAAAAAAAGAAAAGAAAAGTGCACAACACCAACTACGAAGCACTCTCACCACAAAGAATTAAAACTAAATCTAACCAAGCCATGAGAACTAGCTTTCAGTTTATAGGAAATACAGGAAACAGAAGTACAATTTAAATGGTACCATTAAGAAGCAAACAGAAAATCCAGACTATGGAACATTCTATAACATAAGAGACGCAGTTTCTCCAATAATTACCTCTGTGTGTGCATGTGTGTAGAGGGTGGAACAGGAGCTGTTTTCAATTAAAAGAAGTATCATTACTAATTACAAGAACAATATTTGGATCCTAACCTAAAAAGTAAAAGGGCCTTTTTAAGTGAATGGGAAAAATGTGACCGAAGAGTTAGTATTAGAATCTTCTAGGAATTGTCATAAATTTCATTGTTTGGGATACAGACATTAAGATTGTGTGAGAAAAGCATTCATATTTTTCAAAGATGCATATGAAATGCTATGAGTGGTTTGCTAAAACATATAGAGGTTCATTATTCTAGTCTACTTTTGTATATGTTGAAAAATGTTTTAAATAAACAATTTTGCATAAGAGCTTTCCTTCATCAGACAGCTGCTAAGAACCAATGGTTGTGTCAAGGGCTTTGAGTACGCTATTGCCTACTAAATTGTCACAATGGCCTATGGGGCAGGTACTATTGGTGTCTACCTTTTAGATAAGAAAACTAACGAAATACCCACCATTCTGAGGTGTGGCAAACAGGTCTGCCAATCGCCTGTTATCTCATCAAAGTCTCAGAGGCCGAGTAAATGAAAGATTTCCACATTTTTCATTTCACAAAACATTTTTATCAATCAGTGGCAGCACCCATTGGAGGGCAGTGCCCAAAACCTGTGCTGACTATGCAGGAGCGGGCGGGAGGCCTTGGTAAGGTATGAGAAGACAGGGAAGGAGTTGACAGGCAGAGGACAGAGGGTGGGAGAGAACCAAGAGAACCAGGGAAGCAACAACAGGAGAGGGTGGAAGGGACAGTAAATGGGAAGAGTCAAGGGAGGGGCAGAGGGAACAGACAAGAAAGACAAACAGGACGGCTCGTATGGGAATAGGACCTGGGCAAGGCAACTAGAGCGCCAGGTGAAGTTTCTCTGGCCACAGCCAACCTCTTCCCCAATCCCTAATGCCAGGCAAAAGGGAGAAGGCTACAGAGGAAAAGTAAAAAGGGGGAGCAAACACAGACACGTGGTAAGATTGCTGTCAGAGGCGGTTAGATGTGTGTGCCTGGTACTCTCTCCCTAAGCCTCCAATCAGTCACTATTCTTTCTCAGCTTCTCCGGACTGGCTCCAAGCTCACAAATTAGAGAGAAGGAAAATAAAGGAATTATTTATTTAAAACATTTTTAATTTTATCAGCTTAACTGAGATAAAACTCACAGCCCATCAGCGTCCAGAGAGGCTGATGTTGGAGCGAAATCTGTTTAGCTATAGCCAAGTGCCAGGCCTGCACTAGCACCAGTGGCCACTCAGTCAAAGGCGCCCAGAGCCAGGGTTAGCTAAGGTTTTAATCCAAACAATGGAAACTTCACATTTGTGGGAGCTGTGTATGTTTGGCGGGGATGGCACAGGAGTTACAGGAGAGAGAGAAACAGAAAACACAAAGGAAGAAAAAATCACTGATGCAGCTCAGGAACTGGAACGAGAGCCACAGGGGAAAGCAGGTTGATCCCAATCTTCCAGTTAGGTCCTAACAGTAGGGAAGCACTCACATCGTGTTAAAAAAAATCCCTTCCTTTGATAGCACATTATTCATAATAGCCACAAGGCAGAAACAGCCCAATGCCCACCACCTGGCAAAGGGATAAACAAAATGCGGTGCATCCATGCAGTGGAGTTATTCAGCTATAAAAAGAAGTGAGGGTCTGGCATGGACCTTGAAGGCAGACTGAGAACACAAGGCCACTGGTACTTAATTCCCTCCATGTGGAATGTCCAACACAGGTAAATCCATGGAGGAAAAACTACAGTACTGGTTGTCAGGGGCGGGGGGAGGAGGAAATAGGGAGTGAGTGACAGCTAGTAGATACCGAATTTCTTTCTAAAACACTTTATAAACATATTCTAAAACCCCATGCAGATGGTTGCACAACTCTTGTGAATACCCTGAAAGTCACTGTAAAAAAGTAAAACTGTTTTCTTTCTTTTTTTTTTAGACAGTCTCACTTTGTTGCCCTCAGTAGAGTGCTGTGGCATCACATCTCACAGCAACCTCAGACTCTTGGACTCAAGCAATTGTCTTACCTCAGCCTCCCGAGTAGCTGGGACTACAGGCGACCATCACAATGCCCGGCTATTTTTAGAGATGGGGGTCTCACTCTTATTCAGGCTGGTCTTGAACTCGTGAGCTCAGGCAATCTACCCGCCGCAACCTCTGAGAGTACTAGGATTATAGGCGTGAGCCACCGCACCCAGCCTAAATGTTTACTTTCAATGGGTCGATTGTATACTATGTGAAATATATCTCAACGAAGCTGTGAAAAAATAAATTTAAAATGTTTTAACTAATAATAAATAGATAAATAGTTCCTGTTCCCCATCCCTTCCATAGATAGGGAGTTTTTCTCTCTTGTTCTTCTGAGTTTTGTTTTCTGGTTTTTAGTACAAAATAAAAAGCAAAAAATTATTTATGTAGATGAAAGTTAAACACAACATAAATAACGACAAGCAGTGATAACTAATGAAACAAAAGCCACATGCTTTTAAGTTATCTGTTTGCCAGTCAAATCCTGAGGAGCAGCCCAGAACATCTCTGCGTGGCAAAGGCCATTAGCTTTCCACACATTTCCAGTAGCCCAGATGGGCCACACTGCCCTGCCTCTCCAGTTCTCTTCAGTCACCCTTCCACCACTGTCCTTCATGGGGCATCCACAAAGGTATACTTACGGAAGACCACCTTAACTGGCTAATTTTTTTTCTTGTTTTTTTGGCTGGGGCTGGGTTTGAACCCACTACCTCCAGCATATGGGGCCAGCGCCCTACCCCGTTGAGCCACAGGCACCGCCCTTAACTGGCTAATTTTTGTAAAATAGATAATAAAAGTGCTTTACAAAAAGCCAAAGACTTTGCATCAGTTTCTCCTTAACTTCAATAAAAGAGAACATCACAACTCTTCCCTGAAAAACCTATCTGGTTCCTACTGGCTGACCCTCTCCATTTTACACGCACTCTTTCCTTTCTGACAGTCTTTGAAGAATTATCAGAGTACGAGAATTGGGAATCAGAGCAAGTCACTTCATCTCCCGGTGTCCACATCTCCTCATCTGCAAATGAAGGGCTGCCCGGAACTGCAGCATCTCACAGGATACTCCACCTCCAAGGGCTCTATCAGTCATGTAAGATTGTGGAGACAGCTACATATGCAAATAGAGTTCTAGGGAACTTCAATTTCTTGGAATTTTAATGAAGTAATTTTCTTAGCAATAAAATAATTTAAAAACTACAAAACAATCTCAGCAATTATGGGAGGGAAGCAAGGTGCAAAGGAAGGCAAAGCACGTCCTGTTTTCTTACATTAGACGACACTGATTTCATGTAAAAACCCTAGATTTACCCATTTATCTCATCAAAATGGGCATACTGACACTATGGCTAGCTGCCAGACCAAATGATGACTTTTACCCTGGATGAGAATTAAATATTATTTAGAAAATTTCTGGACAGCAGGAACTAGTTTTTTGAGAGTGAAAAAGAACAAAGGAAAAAAAAAAAAAAGGAAAGAAAGAACGTGGACTATAGCTTTCATCTAACCCTGCTGACAATCACCTCTGTAAAAACTACCAGCTTTTTAGAAGGCAGATGAGAATATAATACCTTATATGTCTTCTTACACCTGGAAACTAAGGCAATTCCTATGCAATTCCAATTTTCTCAGGCACTAACTGCTAGGTAACTGCAAAGCACAAGCACGTCTACTCCTGCCAAGACCAGCTCTGGCCAGACCTGGGCCTCCAGCAGTGAGAGATGGGTCCCTAGCCCATAGGTACATATCCGTGGGTCACTAAGAAAGTTTTGAGACAGAAAGTGTTATGGTCCATTATTTCACTTCCAAAAAACACAGTCAATAGCAACCTTTGTGATTCATTCATGCAAGTTTTAATTTGCTCGGCTTATTGTGTTGCTGCGAGGGCTTCATTTGTTTCCATCTGTGTGGATTTTGTTTCTTCATTATTTGTGTATCTCAAAACTGTTGTAATGACCCACATGTATAATGGGGCCAGGTAGTCCTTGTTACCTGTTGAGTAGACACTCTTATTCCCAGAGCTACACAATAAAAATAATCAACATGGTCCTGATCATAAAGAAAGGCACACAAACCCATAAACCCATGAAAACCAACGACATCAAATCATGCAGCCCCAGGCCCTGGGAGGAAACAGCTGACAGTAAGAGTGGAATAATGTTTATGAAGATACACGCCAGCTCCCTGTGGCCACGGGAGGCACACGGCAGTGTGAGAAGCTGAGGCCCTCAGACAAGCTTAAGTCCTGAAGGAGGGCAGTGAAGACACATTAGCTATTAAGGGGGGGCTCCAACCGGGCATATTTTAATTACCCAGTACCCAATGTTTTGATTTGGGCAACCCACCAAACCACTGTAAAACCCAGAGTCACACTAGTCTGTTTCACAATAGCTTACTCCTAAGATTATATTACTAGGAATATGAATCATCACTATGAACTTCATTAATTACACAAAACGTCCTTCATTCCCAGCTGTGGCTATAAAGGATATAAAGCATTCACACAGTGCTGTAGTATGACCCCATTTCACTACTGAAATGGCAGTATAGAAACTGAGCAAGCCGTACTTACCGATCTTCTGATGAAAAATCTTGTCAAAGGTTATTTCATTTCTCTCCTCAAGATACTTCTGCATCACGCTCCGGATACTGAAAGGGAAGAGTGACACATGTTTAACAATACAGCCTGCATCATAAGTGTCCCCAGTATGACGAACATACAGATGCCTTGACTCAAGGACATTAACATTATGAGAGACGTCCTCATGCCTCATGTGAAGCTGGAAACTTCACAGCATCAGCCACTGCCCTCTCCTGCTAACCAAGGGCAAACTGACCTGTAGATACTCGACTACAGAGTAACTCAAGGACTTTGAAAACCCACAGTCAATACAATCACTTTCCAAAATAGGCACATACCTCACACTCACACACACACAACACACCATACACACACATACCCCACACTCACAAAAGAGTCCGCTAATCAATTAATAAGTTTCGTCCTATAACAAAGGTCAAAGTTCCCTTAACATGACTGATATTCAAAAAAATCATATTTCTATACACCAATAATAAACAATAAGAAAACAAAATTAAAAGGGAGACTTAATTTGCAACAACATACAAAAACACCAAATATTGAAATATTTCTCCAAATTATGCATAAGATCTTTGTTTGGAAAATTACAAATTATAAAGAGAGAGACATTAAGAAGATCTAAATAAATGGAAAAGTATGCCACAGTTATGAACAGAAAGATTTAATATTGTAAAAATTGAAAGTTTACCTAAACTTACCTATAAAACCAATATAATTCCCATCAATATCCCAACAGGGTTTTTCACAGAACATTGAAAACAGAATAGTCAGGCATAGTGGCTGGCTCCTACATCCCAGCAACAGGGGAGGCTGAGGCAGGAGGACTGCTTGAGCTCAGGAGTTCAAGGCTGCAGTGAACTATGTTCACTCCACTATATTCCAGTCGGGTTGACAAAGCAAGATCTTATCTCTAAAATTAATTAAGTAATTAATACATACATAATAAAATAAAAATGTATTTATGCAAAAACAAAAGCCCAGATCAAGAACAGCCAAAACACTTCTAAAGAAAGAGAATAAAGATACAGGGGTTTATTATGATGCCAAAATAATTAAGACAGGATAAACAAACTGATCAAGGAAATGGAATAGAGAACACAGAAACAGCCATACATACATGGAACTTTGAGATGTAAAAGCAGTTGCAAGTCAGAAAAATGGGGAAAGGATGAATTATTCAAAAAGTGATTGTCCTAATGTAAAAAGCATAAAATTGAATCATTGTCCACTGATGGTGAAAGTGAATAATTTGGCATCATTGTTATTTTTACTCTTTAAAGCAAACTAAATGAAGTATAACTTGTACATCATTAAATGCATATATAAGTGTACCATTAGATGAGTTTTTGACCAATGTATATTCCCACGTTAACTTTTATCCTAATCGAAATACAGAATATTTCTGTCACCCCAGAAAGTATCCCTTTACAATCAGGATGTTCACGTTCTGGAATCTAAGCAACTGTTGATCTGCTTTCTGTTAGCATAGATTACATGCTTCAGTTCCAGAATGTTACATAAAATTACACAATATATTGTCTAATGTGCGTGGATTCTTTCAATTGACATAAGAAAGCTTCATCCATATTGCTCTGTGTGTTAAGTATTTCATTCCTTTCTGTTATCGAATACGATGCCATTGTATGAATATTTCACAATTTGTTTACCCATCCATTGGTTGATAAAACATTTAGTTTGCATCCAGTTTGGAGCTTTATGAATAAAGATACTTTAAGTACCTTTGTATTGTCTTTTTGGGGCATATTTTTTCATTTTTGATAAATAAATACCAAGAAATAAAGTCATTAGTCACGTGGTCAATTATAGCACATATAAAAACCTTCAGAACTATACTCCAAAGAGGCTAACACCATTTTACATTGCCACAAGGAATGATAGTTCCAGTCACTCCACATTGTTTTCAATACTTGTGTTGTAAAACTTCTTAATTTTTAGCCACTCTGTTGGGTACATGGTGGTATCTTATTTTAATTTGTAATGTGGTTTGCTTTTCCCTAATGAACATGTTGAGCATGTTTGGACATGATTATTGGAATTTGCATATCTTCTTTTGTGATGTATATAGACAGATCTTTTGCCCATCTTTCATTCGGGTTGTTTGTCTTATTTCTCAATTGTAAAACTCCTTTACTTAGCCTGGAAATAACTCCTATGTCAAATTTATGTGAGGCTATTATTTTCTCCCAGTTGGCACCGTGACTCTTCTTCATTTTCTTCAGAGTCCTTCTAAGAATAGAAGTATTTAATTGACGAATTCCAATTTGTTAGTACTTCTTTAATGAACAAAAATCTTTCACACTGAGGTCATGAAGGTCTTAATCTATATTTTCCTTTAGAAGTGTTAAAGTTTTCTCTTTTGTGCTTAGGTGTAATATCCATTTCAAGTAAATTTTTGAGTTCGTATAGCACAAGGTAGGAATCAAAGTATTTTTTTTTCATTGTAACACCTATCACCTGTTGAAACACTGTTATCCGGGGCCTTCTATTGATTCTATCTTTGGACCATCCTACTGCACTGATGTATATGACTATCCGTATACAAATACCATATTGTCTTGGTTGCTCTTTTCTAACTTAAGAATTTAGATCCAGAAATTAAATCCAAAAAAAATTAAACTTTAAAAATAACCATTTAAAGTCATAAAATTCCTGCTAGGGATTCATTTAACTGCATCTCACAGATATTAAAACTTTCCATTTTCATTTTCATTCAATTCTAATTATTTTCTAGTTTCCCTTGAGATTTCTTCCCTGAGCTCTGAGTTACTTAGGACAGTGCTGCTTCATTTCTAAATATTTGGAGATTTTCTGTTCTCTTTCTGTTAGTAAATTTTAGTTTAATTCTTTAGTGGTCAGATAACATACTTTGAATGATTCAGTCAAGATTTGTTGATAATTGTTTTACTGCCTAGAAAATCATCTATCTTGCTGAGTATTTTATGCGCACTTAAACAGAATATATAGGCTGCTTGTTGGATGAGCTGATCTATAAATGTCAACAGGGTCAAGTTGGTTAACAGTGTTGTTTACATTTCCTATATACTTACTGATCGTCTACTTTTTCTACAAACTACTGAGAGGGAAGTATTAAAATCTTAAACTATATTTAACAGCTCTGTGAAGGGCATGAACATTTAAGATTATTATACTTCTTGGATGAAATAACTCCATTATCATTATAAAATGTATTTAATGTCTGTTTATAATCTTTAAGTCTATTTCATCAGGTATTAATGAAGTCATTCGAGCTTTCTTTTGGTTCGTGTTTCTATGGCATTACCTTGGTCTATCTTTTTTAAGTATCTATGCTTTTATATTTAAAATAAGTTTCTAGTTCACAGCATATAGTCATTCCCAAATATCCATGGGGGATTGGTTCCAGGACCCATTCAGATACCAGAATCCACACATGCTTGCTTCCCTTTTATAAAATAGTGTAGTATTTGCATACAATTTAGGCACATCCTCCCATATGCTTTAAGTCATCTCTAGATTATTTACAATACCTAATAAAATATAAATGCTGTGTAAATTGTTGTTGTATATTATACTATATTGGATTTTTATTTGTATTTCTGTTGTATTGTTAATTTTTATTGTTTTTCTTTTATATTTTTCAAATAATGTGGAACCTCTATAGGTGACCACCTCCCTACAGCGACCACCCCCTAATGTTCATAGACTGGACATGCACCACATGTACTCAATGGAAGTTCCTTATGTTGGGCCCCTCTTTATGTGGACCCATTTATTACAGTCCCTTGAGTGGTAAGCTTACAGAGGTTCTATTGTAGTTTTGATCCATGGTTGGATTAATCTAAAGATGCAGAATCAGCAGATACCAAGGGCCAATAATATAACTGAATCTTGCTTTTTATCTTATTTGATGGTTTCTGCCTTTTAATTGAAATATTTAAACAATTTGAATCTAATGAAATTATAGATATGGTTGGGTTTAAATCTATCTATTAACTTGCTATTTGTTTTGTATTTTCCCATCTATCCTTTCTCTTACAGCTTTCTTTAACTATAATTTATTAGCTATAGCACATCACATTATAAATGTACAGTTAGATGACTTCTAACAAACTGAGGACAACTCTCGACTCAAACCAGTTTTAAAATACTTTCATAATGCCAAAAAGTTCCCTTATGCCCACGGACAATCAATCTCTGGGTTCACCTCCACCTCAGACAACTACTTACCTTACGTGTTATTTTTAAACTTCTTCCTTTCCTAGAAATTACATATGAAGTGGAATTACATACAATGTAGTCTTTTGTATAGGGCTTTTTCTTTCTTTTTTTTTTTACAGATTTTGGCCAGCACCGGGTTTGAACCCACCGTCTCTGGTATATAGGGCCTGCAATCTACTCCTTTTTGAACCACAGGCGCCTCTTTGAGAGGTGTGTCCAGCCTGCTGCTGAGCCATTCTTTTCTATTGCTGAGTAGAATGCATAGCTGAGTGTAATTCCATTATCTATTCACTATTCAGTGAACACCTGGATTATTTCCTTCATGTAGCTATTACAAATAACGCTTTTATGAACATCTACCAATAAGATCATGTGGGATAGTTCTCTTAGGTAGATACATGTAAGTGAATTAGCTAGATCATATGGTAATATGTTTTAAAACATTTTTCAAAGAAGCTACCAAACTGCCTTCCATTTTGGCTATACCATTTCACATTCTTATCAGCAATACAGGAGAATTTTCATTTGTCCATGTTCTTGAATACCCTCATTTTCAGACTATTTTAGGATATGAAATATCATCTTACTGTGTTTTTAATTTCCATTTCTCTAATAAAGTAATGATACTAAGCATTTTTTCATGTGATAAGTAGCCCTTCACGTTAATACGTCTATTCAAATGTTTTGCCTTGGCTGGGCACAGAGGCTCACATCTTTAATTCTAGTACTTTAGGAGGCCAAGGCAGGAGGATTGCTTGAGCTCAGAAGTTTGAGGCCAGTCTGAGCAAGACCCGGTCTCTACAAAAAATAGAAAAATAAGCCAGGCATGGTGGCACACATATGTAGTTTCAGCTATTTAAGAGGCTGAGGCAGGAAGATCATTTCAGCCCAGGGATTTGAGGTTGCTGTGAGCTACAATGCCACTGTACTCTACACAGGGCAACAGAGCAAGACTCTATCTCAAAAAAATAAATAAATAAAAGAATGTTTTTTGCCTGTTCTAAGGAATGGTGTCTTAATATTTAATTGTAGGAGTTCTTTACATATTCTGAATACTGGACACAAGCTATTTATCACATATTGTCAAATATTTGTGATTTTCAAATCTTTCTCAGAGTGTATAATTTATCTTTACACTTGCTTAGGGCTGCCTATAAAGGACAAAGGCTTTTAAATTTTAATTAAACCCAATATATAAATATTTTCCTTTCATAGATTCTGTTTTTGGTGTTATGTCTGAGAAAATTTTGCCTAACTCAAAGGTCACAATGATTTTCTCCTAGGTTTTCTTCTAGAAGTGGTATCATTTTAGGTCTAAATATGAACTATAATCCATTTTGAGTTCCTTGGGAGTATGGTGGGAGACAAAAAGCTAAGGTTTTTATTAGTTCCTTTCCATTTTTGCATATGGATATCAATTGTTCCAGCACTATTTATGTCTGCCATTTCCCCACTGAAATGCATTTTTTTCAAAAGTCAATTGACTTGAAAAGTGAGGATTTACTTCTGCACTCTCTATCCCATTCCATGGTCTCTGCGTGTTCCCCATATGCCACTGTGGCACTGTATTGATGACTGTAGCGATATAGTAAATTTTGAAATTAGCATTAAGTCCTCTTTGTTCTTTTTCGCAAAATTGTCTTTCCTGTTCTGGGTCCCTTACATCTCCATACAAATCTTAGGATCAACTTATCAGTTTCTAGAAAAAAGACGACTTGGATTTTGATGGGGATTACAGTGAAGCCGTGGATCAATGTGGGAGAAGTGCAGTCCTTTCACCTGCACTTTGTTCCTGTTTTCTTCTTCTTTAGCCTTCTTTAAAGATTTTTTTTTTTATGATTCCATTTATCTTCTCTACTAGTTTAACCCTTTTCTTTCTTTTTATTTGGGGGCGCTCTAGAATTTACAATATACATCTTTCATTTATTATAATCTGCCTTGAAATAACGATTTTACATTTCCATACTCTGCCCCCATCCTTTGTGACATTATAGTCATACACTTTATTTCTATGTATGTTATAGATCTCACAATGTATTTTTATTTATTTTGCTTTAGACATGCAATTATTTTTTAAAGTAATTAAGAAAAAATGTATTTAGAATCAACTGCCTTTTTTTTTTTTTTTTTTTTTTTTTGGCCGGGGCTGGATTTGAACCCACCACCTCCGGCATATGGGACCGGTGCCCTACTCCTTGAGCCACAGGCGCCGCCCTCAACTGCCTTTTTATTATTTATGGTGCTTTCCATTTTTTTGTAGAGATCCAAATGTCATCTGAGACCACATACCTACCTCTTGCCTAACAGAATTCCTGGAACATCTTCTGTACGCAGAGTAACCAACAACGAATTCTTTCAGCCCTTCGTTGTCTAAAAAAATATTTATTTTGCCTCATTTTTTAAAAGATATTTTTATTGGGTGTACAATCCTTCCTAGGCTGGAGGTTCAATTTTGTTTTGTTTTCTCTCAGCACTGATGTCACTCTACTCTCTCCTGCTCACACAGTTTATGTAAAAATCATTCTAGAATTTTTATCTTTGTTCCTTTGTACATACATTTCTTTTTCATCTGGCTGTCTTTCTATACCTAGCTGCTTTAAGAATTTCTCTTTATCCTTGGTCTTCAGCAATGTAACTAGAATGCATCTAGAGGTGTGCTTTCCCTCCTATATTGATCCTGCTTGGGAGTCTCTGAACTTCTTCATGGACACATAATAATTATATTTACTCATGGGGTGCATGGTGATGCCTATACATATAATGTATGTATACATATAATGCAGTGATCAAGGCAATCAGCATATCCATCATCGCAAACACTTGTGTTGTGAACATTCGACATCCTCCTTTAGCTATTGAAAATGACATGTTATTGTAAATTAAAGTCATCCTAAGGTGCTATAAACACTAGAACTTATTCCTCCTTTCCAGATGGAATTTTATATCCCTTAAAAACTCTCTCTGGCTAGGCGCAGTGGCTCATGCCTGTTATCCTAGCATTCTGGGAGGCCGAGGTGGTGGATTGCTTGAACTCGGGAGTTTGAGACCAGCCTGAGCAAGAGTGAGACCCGTCTCTACCAAAAAAAATAAAAACTAGCCAGGAGTTGTGGTGGGTGCCTGTAGTCCCCAATACTCCAGAGGCTGAGGCAAGAGAATCGCTTGAGCCCAAGAGTTTGAGGTCTCTATGAGCTATGATGCCACGGCATTCTACCCAGGGTGGCAGAATAAGACCCTGTCTCAAAAGAAAAAAAAAACCTCTCCCTATCCTCCCCAGCCTTCTCTGAACATTTTGACTCGTAGTTTCTATCATTCACAGGTTTAGTAAAAGTCTTAGCCATTCCATCTTTACACACCTCTTCGGTCTGCTCTTCAGCACTGCACTTGCTCATATTTTACCCCTTTGGATATTGGCCCATAGGTCCTAGACATAGACCATGATACCCTAGTTATAAACCCAGAAATAAAAAATATAATCTATAGAAATTCATATATGTGATAAAACCATAACATTTTGAAAGGCAAGGGAACGAGTAACATAAAATTCATAACGCGTGGTTATCTATGGGGGAGGGCAAGGAAAAGGAACAGAAGGCCGGGAGACAGGAGGGGGAAGAAACTGTAGTAGAGGGAGACTGTTCTCAATATCCTGCTCTCCTGCTGGGTGTTGGTGCTATAAGTGTTTCTTACATTATTGACAATGAATGAACGAATGCTTCGATGACTATAAAAGAAAGAGATCCATGCATAAATAATGAGAGCAGCATGAGTTTATCAAATTCTGTGTATATAAAGACAAGCACTTGAGCCATGGTAGGCACTAAGTGAATTATGAGCCTCCATAAAGATATGTATGAAGACGAAGGGTTTGTTTTTCAAACAAGTTACAAAACAAGTTAAAAAAGAAAAGTTGCACTATGCTAGGTACAGCCCTATCATTAATAAAAATAGTATGGTTATTTACCCCTATATTTAATTGTATCTGCGTGTAAGTCATTTATAATATTCTCCTATCTCGAGTTGTTAGAGAATAAATGAAATGTTTTGAAATTGTTAATTACAAATAACAAATATTTTGAAATTGAAAATTATTGATAAAATTTTCAAGTAGGAGAGATGTTTGAGATACAAGTTGTATAAAAATAAATCCATGTACCAAAATTTTCCTCATCTCTCAATTTTTATAATGTCAAATATTTCCTTGACTGAGGCAATCTAAGCTCAGTTGAGCCTAGACTCTATTTGTAGATGATATTAATGGCTTTTGAAGATGGACAGTCTTTCCTTCTTCAAGAGAGAATTAAGTATTTCATTTATTTTCTAAATTTTCATATATTATAATTACTTTTTCACCTATCATGACTCTCATTTTTCCCTATAAAATATATTGGAGAAGTATTCCAGAAACATCCCAGAAACAGTCACCAAATTTAGAAATTTACTACCTATTCCATTCTGAGTTTCAATGTTTTCCTTATTTACCTTAGATACAACTCTAACTCCTACTATGATATGATTTTTGTGATTTCCCACCTATAAAGAAAGGGTGGCTAAATTCTTACATACTTTCATAAAAGAATCTTCCTTGGTGTAAGAAATGACTATTTTCTTCCCTAACCATCAGAAAGCTAGTCTGTGCTTCTATCTGTATTTTTTCCCTACAATTTCTTTCTTTCTTTTTTTTTTTTTTTAAGAGCTAGGGTCTTGCTCTATTGCCCAGGCTAGAGTGCAGTGGCATCACAGAAATCTCAAACTCCTGGGCTCAAAGGCTCCTCCTACCTCAGCATCCCAAGTAGCTGAGACGCCAAGTGAACACCACCATGCCTGGCTAATTTTTCCTATTTTTTGTAGAGGTGGGGGGTCTTGCTATGTTGCCCAGGCTCATGAAATCTCCTAGCCTCAAACCTCTCAAGTTGCTAGGATTACTGGTATGAGCCACCAAGCCAAGCTTTTTCCTAGAATTTTTGACTATTACCTTATGTTCTACTTTTAATTTTCTTCATTGTACCATTAAACTGCTACCCTGTTTCCCCGAAAATAAGACATCCTCCGAAAATAAGACCTACTTACAGGAAAGATAAGACATCCCCTGAAAATAAGACCTAGCACATCTTTGGAAGCACACCTTAAAATAAGACACTGTCTTATTTTCGGGGAAACGGAGTATTTGCATTTTAAATAACTTGCATGTTTTAATTATTAGCTCAAAGAATATGGCTGGTCTTCTAACACTACATATAAAAAGTAATTCAAGATGGAACACAAAGCCAAATATAAAGACTAAAAGTATAAAACTTCTCAAAGAACACATATTTAAATATCTTTGTGACTGGACATGACAGCAAAAGCATTAAAGAAAAATTGATAAATTTAATTTTATTAAAATTAAAAGCTGCTGTTCCTGAAAAGACACTTAGTAGAATGAAAAGCCCACATACTGAGAGAAAATATTGGCAAATTATATATATGATCAAAGACCTGTATCTCATATAAATAAAGACCCATTCAAACTCAAGAATAAGGAAAAAATACAACCCAATTTTAAAAAGTGGGCTAATGATTTGAATAGAAACTTCACCTAAGAAGATAAGGGATGGCCTAAAAGCATATGAAGATGTTGAACATCATTAGTCATTTAGAAAAGGCAAGTTAAAATCACTATGAGATTCCACTACACACCTATTAGAGTAGCTAAAATCAGAAAAGACCACACAAATGTTAGTGAAAATGTGGAATAACTGCCATTCTCAGACACTGCTAGTGAGAATGTAAATGGAGCAAACTCTTCAGAAAACACTTTGGCAGTTTCTTAGAAAGTTAAACTACACCTACCACGTGATCATTCCTAGGTGTTTACCACAGAGAAATGAAAGCATTTATTCATATAAAGCCTTGTGCGTGAATATTCTTAGCAGCTTCATCTGTGATCGTCAATAATTGAAAACAACCCAAAAGTCCACAACAGGTAAATGGGTAAGTATCCATATAATGGAACATTACTCAGCAGTAAAAAGGAATGAATAATTGACACATGAAAAACATAGGTGGATCTCAGAATAATTCTTGTGTTAAAGAAGACCCTAAAACAGTACATGTTGATTACAAAGAGGCAAGAGCAAACTTTTAAGAATGATATATGTGGTATGATATACACCTTTGGTCTCTGTCTCGTTTTCCTGCCACAGAGCCCCTTGGAATTTCCTGAATGATAGGAACATCTTTTATTCATAAGAAGCCCTTTTGCCATACTTGAATTGATGCTAATTCTTGGTGGATATAGCTTCGAGACGGGGGCTTGTTCTAACCCAGTAGTCATAACCACATGACTAGGGGGTTAGAACTCTCAGCTTCACCCCCAGACTGCTGGGAGGCTGGAGACTGAGTTCAATCACCAGTGGCCAAGGCCTTAAGCAATTATGCGTACTTTGCTAAGAACACCGAGTTTGGAGAGCTTGTGGGTTAGTGAACACACCTACGTGCTGGGAAGCTGGTGTGCCCAGACAGGGCATAGATGTTCTGCACTCTACCCGTTCCTGCCAGACCTTGCCCTGTGTGCCTCTTCCACTTGGCTATTCCTGAGCTATATCTTTCATAATAAAAGTAATCATAAGTACATGGGTCACTACAAAAGTTTTGAAATTTTGAAAGCGTCCTTTCTGATTTACCAGTGCAATTTTCAACTTGCTCAGCTTACCAGTGTTGCTGGGAGGACTTCCATTATTTCCATCTACTCAGATTTTACCTTTCTTGATTTTTCTATATCTCAAAACTTTCATAATGACCCATGTATAGCTTTTTCCTGAGTTCTGTGAGTCGTCCAGGCAAAACATCAAATCTAGGGAAATAGTCATGGGAACCCTTGAATTTGTAGTCAGACAGAAGTGTGGGAGACTGGGAACCTCAGCTGCAACCTACATGGTCTGCCAGTTGGTGCCAAAGAATTGAGAATTGTTGATGGAAGACAACATAATATGTATGTTCACAATCTTAATTTTAATAACCATTTCACACATGTAAACAAAACTTACCAAATTGTATATTGAAATATGTATATTTTAATTATACTTTAATGAAGTTATTTGTTTGCTTTTTTAAAAAAATTACTCCATGGGGATGCAATCAGCAAAATCCTGGGTATGGGAAACCACACAACAAATGACCCAACTTCTTTAACAAAAAAAAATTTCAAGAGAGAATAATGATGGCAGAGGAACATAGAGGTTAAAAAAAAAAAAAAAACTTTAAAAGAATTAACAGTAAGGCATCATATATGAACCTTATCTGAAACTCAATTTAAGTTAAAAAAAAGTTCTTTTAGAAAATTGGAGAAATGTTAAGATGGATTAAATATTTGCTGATGCTAAGGAAGGCCCTTTTTTAGCAGTGGCAATATATTGTGCTTACACTTTTGTTTTTTTAAAGAGTTTTATCTCCTATGAATATATACAGAAATATTTATAGATGAAACAATATATCATGTCCAGTTATATTTCAAAATAATCTAAGGGGAGCAGGAGGTATAGGTGAAGCAAGACTGGCTGTGTATTAGTAACTGAGGAGGCCAAGGGACAGCTATGCCAATTTCACACTGTTATTCTCTCCTGTACATGTTTGAAATTTTCATCACAGAAAGTTTTGAAGAATCAGATTCTACTACTTTTACATTCCTTCTTACAAAAGTAGGGCCTATATACTGACAGGAGGCCTAATAGATTTTTTTTTTTTAATTTAATACCAACTGGATGGAGATAAACCAACCAGTCTGTCATGCCCAAATAGAATCCTGCTATATAGATGCATGACAAGTATAATAAATACTGCTTCATAATTTTAAACCTTTTTTCTACTACTAAAGTAGTTGGATGACCAGCCCACCAAATAACCTGCTGCCTACTAGCCCAGGAATAGGCAGCCTCGGCTGGACTTCAACTAGTAGAGAAACCACAATTCGTGCGACAGAACAAGATACCTCTCATTATTAAAAGCCTCCATATTATACATGAGATTTAATACTGTTTTATTCTAATGTCCAAAATTATTTTAAACAAATATTTTAGATATTTTTTCCTTTTTTTTTTTTTTGTTTCCAAGACAGAGCCTTACTTTGTCATCCTCGGTAGAGTGCCATGGCGTCAGAGCTCCCAGCAACCTCCAACTCTTGGGCTCAAGCGATCCTCTTGCCTCAGCCTCCCAAGTAGCTGGGACTACAGGTGCCCACCATAATGCCCAGCTAATTTTAGAGATAGAGTCTCGCTCTTGCTCAGCCTGATCTCCAACTCCTGAGCTCAGGTGATTCACCCACCTTGGCCTCCCAGCATACTAGGATTACAGGCATGAGCCACCAAGCCTGGCCTAAACAAATATTTTAATATGTGATATCTTGCCTAAAAAAACTAGTAGCACATAATAAGGTACTTGTGAAGATAATGCAAGATGATAAGAGAGTGCTCCTTAAACTATAACCAGTGTACAAATGAGCATTTTTACCATCACTGGCCATCAAGAACCCAAAAAGATTTTTTAAAAGATAAAGATGACCAGCTCAGTGCCTGTAGCTCAAGCGGCTAAGGCGCCAGCCACATACACCAGAGCTGGTGAGTTCAAATCCAGCCCAGGCCTGCCAAACAACAATGACAACTAAAAATAGCCAGGCGTTGTAGCAGGCACCTGCAGCCCCAGCTACTTGGGAGGTTGAGGCAAGAGAATCACTTAAGCCCAGGAGTTGGAGGTTGCTGTGAGCTGTGATGCCACAGTACTCTACCCAGGGCCACAGCTTGAGGCTCTGTCTCAAAAAAAAAAAAGATAAAGATGACCAAGCAGTCACAACAAGACTGAACTCCTTTCAAGTGAAACTATTTTTTTTCATATATAGTTACTATTTTCTACAGACTACTCATCAAGCTCCCGAACTGAGCTACCTTATCCAAATGCACAATAAAAAGTTTACTACTAGATTTAAAACCACCAAACTTCACCAGATAGATTCCAAAGCAGTTAAATGCAGTTTAATGAAGTTTAACAGTTTAATGTCAACTTTCCCAAGTTTCTTCAGTTCTCCAGACCTCTGGCAGAAAATCCCTCACATATAATTTGCATATTATTAAACAATTCAGCACAGGACAAACTACATTCAGAAGACCACAACCCAACTGAGCTAAATGTAAATTTAACTTCCTCTGTGTTCTTCCTACAATATTTTGATAATACACATTCTGCTTTCAATGCCTTTTTCTTCGCAATTTATAACTGGGCGTTAAAGTGACATTAAATATACTTGAATTTCACTGGCCCACAAAAACAGTCATACACAAAAGTCATCCTTAAACAGATACCATGCGAAGGATGAACAGATTAATGGGATTGTCAGTTCACATAATAAAATTTCATAATCTAAACCATCTCTTCAAATTAGTTAGAATAATCATTTCAGAATCCACTCACCTTTTCATCAAAAAGCTGTATCCTACAGTTGTGTTGTTGCTTATGTGAAATAAACATTAGCAGAGAAAGACTAGAGGCAGGGACACTGGTGTAGGAGGAGCTGCGGCCTGCTCCTTATCTCTGAGAGTCATTTTCCTAAAATATAAATCTGATCGTGTAATTATCTCATTTAGAAGATTCCCAGGGCCTCTGTTTGCCTAATGCCCAGACTCCTTAGCACACTGCAGGGAGCATTTTCAAAGGGGCTGCATACACCATGGCCTGCAGTTGTCTTTCTCACGTTGCAGCCACACGATTTTTTCACCTTCCATAAAAAAAAAATATATATAGGCTCTTTCATAGCACAATCATTTTGTAAACACCATTACCTCTAATGCCTTTTTTTTTTCCACATGAAAACCTTCTATTCAATGCTCCATGATCCAGTTGGTGGATCACCAACACTACGGACTCGCCCTCGACTTTTCAGAGATGAGCCCTCCAGCTTCTGCTTCCACTGTGGGTGTATGTCACTGTCGTACAGTTCCCCCACAATCAACTGTAATTATTAACATCTCTACATCTCCCTCTAAACTTGTGAACCCCTGACGGACATGGGCAATCATCCTAGTACTCAGTCCCACACTTTCAACACCACTGCACACCAAAAACTGTTCAGTTTTGAGTTGGCATTTTGTCACTACAAAATGCTCACAAATGAAAAAGCTTCACTTACCTAAATAAATTCCACAAAATGATACTATGGAAGCACATTCAAGTTGGTTAATATTTGCTAAGGATCTGTTATGGGTCTGGAAGAATTCTGGTTACAAGAATATAAAAAGATGAATCAGACTAATTCATCAATACTTAATGTGTACCCCAGAACTAGTTCTATAATTAAGGATCTATCTAGGAAGATAATGAAAAGGGGGCTTGAGAAAATGCAATACGCTACCAAGATGATATTTCAATTTAACCTTAACTTTTTTTAGAATGGTAACAATCTTTGTGTGATGACCCAGGATTTCAACCTTCAGCGCCTCTAAACAGCTTGTACCAAGGGATCCCAAATAAATGAAAAAACAACCAATAGCAGTGTTTTCACTGCAAACACTGTTATGAATGACAATGAAAGTAAACATTTGGAGACTTTACTACAGGCCTCTATCCAGTCTTTACATCTAGCTTATAGTTTGAATAGGTATAACGAGCTCATCTGTACATAATTATATACAGATGAGATCAATTGAACTGTTCAGTTTTTGAGTTGGCAATTGATATGTGATAATACATTTAGTTTTAATTAATGGATGGCATGGTGACCATTATTATATCCTTCCACTTATCAGTAATGCTCATTTCTCGAGAATGATGAATATCACATCTCTCACCCTCTCTTTCAGCTCAATGGTCACATGATCTAGCTCCCACCAATGAAATTCGAAGAGGAGCAATACACACTACATCCACATCACTTCTTCAAAGCAAATTGCTTGCACTTCACTTCCTTCTCCTGACTGAGAGACAGCCATGACCCAAACACCTGCCTTGGCTACAAGGCAGACGTCCCAAGGTGAGGATGGCAGAACCAAAATCTAAGCCCAACAGTGGTCTTGGGATGCACAGCTAAGTCCCTTCCCTAGTCAGTTCATTATCACTCTAGACCAGTGATTCTCAAGCTTGGCTATACTTTAGGGTCACCTGGGAAGCTTTTTGAAAATATTGTTGCTTAGCCCTCTCCTCAGAGATCCTAATGGGACTGGTCTGTGCTGTGGCCTAAACTTTGGGTCTTGTGTTTTGGGTCTCTTTGTTATAATAGTCTTCGGGTTATACTCTAACTAGCAGAGCTGGCTTTTCACTACGTTATTCAGAATAGCATTTAAAACCCATTTAAGGCTTATGAAATGCTTACTTCTGAAATTTTCCATTCAATATTTTCAGACCTAGGTTGACCATAGGTAACAAACCAGGAAAAGCAAAGCCACAGGGAAGGCGGGACATCAGATAGTCACAATGTTTTTCAAAGTTATTTCTCAAAACAAATATAAGTCTTCAGAAACAGTTCTCCCAAATATTTTACCACCTTCTTACCTCTGACCTCAGTTGATTCTAGTTTCATATTTACATATTACATTACTCAATAATAAATCATTAGTTTTTCTCAGCTGGTATTTTTCTCAGGTAAGCTTCCCTAACATTGTTTACTATTTTTCATAGTTTTAAGGAAAGGTATATTGCTAAATCAGTCCAAATTTGGAATTAAAAATATTATAATCTACACAATATTTTTTGCACATTCAAATGAATTCAAGAATTTCTGATCTCATACCACTTGAAGAATCAAATCTTAGCCACACTCTAAAGAGTTAAATACTTTGCCAGCCTGAGCAGCAAAGCAAGACTCGTGTCCTCAAAAAGAATTTTTAAGGGCTGGATGGTACATGCCTGTAGTCGCAGCTACTTGGGATGTGGAGGTGGGAGGATCATTTGAGCCCATGAGTTTAAGGTTTTAGTGTGCTAGGATAATGAATGCCAGGGTACTCTAGCCCTGGCAACAAAGCGACACTCTGTCTCAAGTAAAGAAAAAAAAAGTCAAATATTTTAGACATCAGCTATATCTAATATAGGATATTAAATACATATATTCTTTGAGAAGGGAGGGAAAAACCAATTCATTTATCTGTTCATTTAGCCATTTCATTCATTCAAAATACACAAACTACACTCTATGAGCAAGGCACTGTGCTTTTCTTTAGGAATAAAGTGAAAACTAGCCATTCCCTGCCCATGTCCAGAAGGGGTGACAGTGGAGGGCACAGGCAGCCCCAGTGCAATGCAACAGGTCTGCTTCCACAGGGCCAGTGGCAGGGTCCAGAGCCCAGGAGGACACAGCTGATCTGAACATCTGAGGGGCAAGTGGCAAGAAGCAGGGAGGGATGGGAGGCCACTGGTCTTCTCGGAAAGGTTCTTGTGAGCCCTGTTAGCTGCACCAAATAACCAAATGAAACGCACAAAGGACAACAGCAAATAAAAAAGGGCGGGGGGGGGGAGGATGCCAGGCCACAAATAGTCTCCCACTTTTGACTCATTTATTTTTATAACTGTGTGAGAAAAATTCCTAAATTACCAACCATGAAATTAACATCCGGCTTTTCATGGCTTTTTTAAAGCAAACACCTCCTTCCCAATGACTGACAGATGAAATTACGGCTAGCAAAAATGCCAACTCATTTGATGCAAATTGCCATACTTTCCGGATACCCAAACACAATCCAGGCCTCCTAACCCCTCTCCTCCCTAGCATAGCATGAGCCAGTCTGGAATTTGAACAAACAAGCACTATCTAAGCAAACAGCTTTAAAAAATGAAATCTGCTCCACGAGCTCCATTCAGTATAATTTTTCTGCTGCTTACCTTCTGATCTGGGGTGTGATACCTTTGTCACATGAAGACTTCTCATTTGTGCCATCACACCCTTTAATCACCTCTCACACCCTTTATTCTCCTCCTTTAGGTTTGGGGATTAGCCCTCTGCACTCCAAAACAATAAAAATGTACCCTCTTACCTTATTGTATTTTTGATATTTTTATCTCGCTAAACACCTGGAATGTACTTTTGTGCCCAATGTAAATGGATTCTAACACTTATAGCCTATGACACAGCACTCTTCTTCCTCAACTCAGAATGCCACCTTTATTCATAAGTAAACCAAATTCAAATGGATATATGTGAACATATGAATATTTATACTATTTTAAATGCTACAGCAATGTTTTATATCTGGTACAGCAGATCCCCTTTGTTTTACTTTTTCAAAAGTCTATTGGTGACTTTTGCCCATTTTCCCTTCTAAATGAATGAGGGTACATTATGTGAGATCCCGCCAAATATCCTCCATCCACCCTTGTACACAAAGCAAGGGTACATTTCGAAACAACTAAGAGTGCATTATAAATGTCTTACCACAAAAATAAGTGAGGTGATGGTTATGTTTATTAGTTTGATTTCAACCTTCCTTATTGTATATCAAATCGTCACATTGTAACCCATAAACGTATATGCTATGATTTAATAAAAATTAAGTTACAAAAAATAAATGAATGAGGATACACTTGTTTTTGTTTTGTTTTCTTAGAGACAGGATCTTGCTCTGTCACTAAGGCTGAGGTGCAGCGGCACCAACCCAGCTCACTGGAGCCTCGACCTCCTGGGCTCAAGAGATCGTCCTACTAGCTTGTGGGGTTCTTTAAAATTCTTATTTGGATTAATTTTCATTTGGATTTTGATCTTGAGTTTATAGATTAGTTTGAAGAGAACAGACATCTTTGTAATATTGAGTCTTCCTACCTAGAAATATGGTAGAGTTCTTTGTTTATTCACATTTTCTTGTTCTCTTAATAAAATTTTGCTTTTCTTCATACTGATCTAGTTGGGTATGACTAAGAGAGGCCTGTCTTAGAGCAACACATTAGGGAACACTTATTCTAAAATAATTATTTTGAAATGTTTTGACAAATTACTCTTCATGTAATTTAAAAAATAGAAAGCTGTTAAAGTAATTTTAATAAGAGAGACCTACATTGCAAAATTTCATTAGGCTTGTAGGGATAGTAAGCTTAGACGATAGATCATCTTAAATAGCTTGGCTTATTACTTTTTTGCTGTTAAGTTTAAACACCAGAGCTATGATTTAATAGATATTCATGATCTGAATAGAGTTCAGCGAAATCATTTGTACTCAACAAGAAACTAGGTATAGTTTTCTAAAATATTCTTACTATGCTTTTTCCCTTTAATAGCCTTCTTGTGTTTTTTCCTCCTCCTTTCAGGGCAAGTCTTCAGGTCAAGAGGATGCAAATCCATCCACTCTAGTTGGATTAGTCAGGACACTTGGGTTGCAAATGAGCTTATTAAAACTCTACCCACATCTCTTTAATCACCTTCACAGAGCCTCTTTTGGAGTCATTTAATGCGATTTTGAAAAAATACATAAACCTCCCTTTGGTCTAACCTGCCAGGAACACAGTGCATTCCATATCTGTGAATTTCATGTCCTAAGTCACCAGTGCTCTTACACATGACATTGGGACAACAGGTTTCCAGTAGCCCTGCAGGAATATAGTTATGATCTTCACACCTGGCCATCTATTCTTTTTAAATATTACTGTAAATTTTTTCAAACATTAAGAAGAGTAGAGAACAGTACGGTGAGCCCTCATTCACCCCGTATTAGCAGTTATGAGGGTTGTACCAGCTACTTTTACCCACACCCTCCTTCATTTGTAAAGCTTTTTACAACAGATCTCAGGCCACGTGTCATTTTACCCTTATTGCTTTAGTTGACATTTCTAAAAATTAAGGATATTTTCCTTATAGAAAATGCAGCCCATTATCATTCCTAATGCCACCATGGAAATAACAATAACCCCTGAAGATTCAATACCCAGTGACATTTCCATGATTCTCTCAGCGGTGTCTTCTGTACATCTGGTAGGTGTGAATCAAGATCTAACCAAGATCCACATACTCACTTGATCGTTATAGCTCTTAGGTCTATCCTAATCTAGGGCCCCTACTCTCCTCACGCCCCACCTTTTATCTTCAGTGACTTAAAGAAAAATCAAGGCAATAGCTGTGGAGGATATGCCCCATCCTGGGTTTGTCTGTTTGTTTCCCCATGCGGTCATTTGACTTGTTGCTCTATCACCACATTCCCTACAAAGTGAAAGCTCAAAGGACTCGATCATATTCAGGCCCACCATCTTGGGGCAGGAACACTTTCTGAACAGTCCTGGCTACTTCAAATTGCCTCACACAAGGAGGCACAGAGTTATTTCATCCTAGTGATACTAAAAATCACTTAGGAAATTTAGTTGGTGACAGTTTGATCTCTCCATTTGAAATTCCCCATCAATCTTTTATTTAGTGATTTTCATACATTGATGATCTTTGCCTAAATCAATACTTTGACTCAAAAGTGCAAAAGGGTGATGTTTTTAAAATTCCACCCTTCCTTCCACATTCATTTAGCAATTCTGGAAACAATTTCTCCCATCGACTAGGGTTTTTGATTACCCTCATATGTAGTTTATACAGGAAAGGCAAGCAAGATGCAATATAAATGCTTAATTATTTACATTTTTAACTGCTGCTTTTCGAAGACAGAAGAACAAGCTAAAAAACTCACTGGCTAAAAACCAAAGTGTCAGGTAGGCTGCATCCCTTTACGGTGGTTGTAAGGCAGAGTCCATTTTCATGACTTTTCCAGATTCTACAGGCTGCCTGTGGAGATCAGTCAGGTGTGTTCTGTTCTGTTTTGCTTTGGGAATCTCTCTTTTTGGATACCATGAATATCTTAATTTTGGTCTTGCTGCTGTGATAAATTAATACAAACTTGGTGGCTTAAAACAATGGAAATTTATTATCTTATTTATCTGTAGGTCAGAAGTCTGAACAGATCTCACTGGCTAAAACCAAAGTGTCAGGTGGGCTGCATCCCTTTATGGTGGTTGTAAGGGAGAGTCCATTTTCATGACTTTTCCAGATTCTACAGGCTGCCTGCATCCCTTGGTCCATAGCCCCTTCCTCCATCTTTCCATCTGCAAAGCCAGCAATGGCTGATCTTCACTCATTCTCACACTCGGTCACCCTGACACTGACTCCCCTGTCTCCCTTGCAATAATAGTGAGCCTGCCCTGGTAATCTGAGATAATCTCTTTATCGTCAACTCGGCACATTAGCTGCCTTAATTTCATCTGCAATTTAATACCCCCTTGCCATAGAAAATAACATATTCACAGGCTCTGGGGATTAAGACATGAACATTTCAGGGGATAATTATGCTGCCCACCAAAACAGGTTTATATATATTCAGAGAACTATACTCAGTTGTAATCATATTCTTTTGATGCTCAGAGTATTCCACCTTTGGCCATTGGGAACCCCTCCTCTGGCCTCTGATGTTTGTTAGACCAGCTCTCAGACAGCTCCTTTGTTTTCTGATCTAATGGATTATAGAGGTTCCAGGTGCGTCTTGCCCAGGCCGTGCCCCTACCTGGAATCAGGTACGGTTGTGCAGAGTGATGGGAATGCAATTGTTTCTTGGACTTATCAATGGCTGGGGCTGATAATTACATATATTTGAAAAGAAAAAAAAAATCATGGATTTCAAATGACTTCTAATTCAAATTTAACCTTACAGGGTTCTTAACCTAACTAACTCTTACCTTATACTGATGTAGCTCTTCATTTATAATTAAAATCTTGGTCCTTATCAGCAATAGCACCATTCTTTTTTGTTTTATCCAACTGTATCTATATAGTCTATATAAAATAATTATTTATATAATTTCAATACAATAACATTACTTCTAACTGTATGACTTCTCAATAAAATTTAAAATGTTTTTGAAGCTCTATTTTTTCTTTTTCTTTTGAGAAAGTTTTATTTTGTCGTCCTTGCTAGAGTACCATGGCATCAGTCTAGCTCACCACAACCTCAAACTCCTAAGCCCAAGCAATACTCCTGCCTCAGTCTCGGAAGTAGCTGGCATTACAGGCACTCACCACTGTGCCCTGCTAATTGTTCTATCTTTAGTAGAGACAGGGTCTCGCTCTTGCACAGGCTGGTCTCGAACTCCTGACCTCAAGCAATCCTCCTGCCTCCTCAGGAGCGCTAGGATTACAGTCATGAGCCACCACCCTGCGCCATTCTATTTATTCTGAAAATATAGAAGACAAGTGGGATCATCCAGCAAAACTTCTAATGCCCAATTCTTACTTATTTCTAGGTCTCTCCCCTACAGAATGGCTCACACACACGGTCAAAGATACATAAGTAAGAATATTCACTGCAGTAGCATCTGTGATTATGAAGAGGGTTAAAAAGACCACAGTGCTGACACACCATACAGGGATTAAAAAGACTGAGCTGGAGCCGTACCTGACAAGGAAAAGCTCAACACATTCCCAGGAAGAAGGCAAGTCTGATAAAACTCCATCCCAGCGTGACCTCAACAACCCATCTGTGTAAAGGTTAAACATTCAGCCTGTTTCATTACTTCTATCACAAGTTAGAATGTCACTACATAGTCACTAGGTAATCAAGTTTAACACAAAAACACTCCTTTATGTATCTACAACAACAGATGCTCAAGTCCAGGATATTCGTTTACCTATTGACAGGGATAGCAATGAATTTTAACTTTGTTTTCCTAAATTAGGATGCACTTGAAAGGACAAAAGAGAAAAGATTTTTGGAGTAAGACATTAAAAACTCTTGACGTGTAGCTTTTCTTAACTTGTAACATGACCATCATTATTAATAACTATTCTGTTATATAACTGAAATCTATGATGCCTTCTGGGGAATTATTGATATATTTATTATTAAGCCAAAGCATCCAGTGAAATCGTACCACTGGAGCACCTTCCTCAGATCCCTGTCATTAACACCCTTTACTGAATGAACACAATACATTATTAAACTGTGTTACCCGTGTCTGAAACTGACAGTGTTTCTCTACCCAAATCCAAGAATTGGCTCCTGTTAAGATTTGCCTAGCAAAATACAGCCTGAAGGCTTTTATTAAAACACACCAAATTTGGAATCAGAAGACCTGAGTTTGAAGCCCAGCTGTGTCATTTTTTTATCAATATGACCTTGAGCAATTAACTTCTCCCTGAACCTGAATTTCCTCCTTCTAAAACAGGATGATGAGTATTACGAAGCCATTTCCAAGAATCTCTAAATTAAAAAAAAAAATGCTTGCCCTGTGAGAACAAAGTCTTAAATCAATACATAACACAATGGGCAGAGAAATGTCAAAGGTTCCTGACTGGGTAACCTTGTCAGTGGTGTTTCACTGATTGTATTATCAAATCCAGTGGAGGCCTGGAATTAGAGAGAACCAATTAGAGCAGGAAACATGGAAATACGGAAAGATAACTTGTCACAGAAGCCACCCACTCGCAAGGATTTCACATGCTCACATTCAGTAGGCTGGGTGCCCATAGCTCAATGGTTAGAGCGCCAGCTCCATGCACCAGGGGTGGGGGGTTCAAACCCGGCCAGAGCCTGCTAATAAAAAAAAAAAAAAAAAGGGTGCAGTCCCAGTCCCACTGGCTGGAGCTGCTCAGTCAAATGCTATTATAAGCATCCAACCACTACACCATCTTCTGATAGTCACTTCATGTCCAGTAAGAGAGAAAGCATCATCTCACATACTCTGGGCACTTAGGTTCCCGTGAGAGGCAGCGTTTAATGTAAGGAGGCAAATTCGACATTCTGTAGTACTTTGGCTTTCAAATCTACTGTGTGAGTTAGTGCACACCTCAAAGGGATCTTTAACTCTAAATTTAAGAGAATGAATTAATCGAGAAGACTTAGCTAACCACATGAGTTGCACTCTAAACAGATGCTCACTGTGGTGATAAAATCTAGTTTCCAAATCTGTAAGATTTGGAAGTGTCCAGACCCACTCCCTGGACCACTGTAAAGGTGCCAGCACCGAAGGACACAGCCAGCTTTTCCCAAACAGGTAAAAGATACCTCTCCACATCACCATGTGGACAGATCTAGAGTCATTTTGTTTCTCTTTTTAGAATTTCTACCTACTACAAAGGATAATTGTAAAAACTTAAAAAGAATAATGTGTATAAAACTATTAAACATTATATACAAGTATTAGTGGGATTTTTTTAAACTCTAAATTCAAGTCTATGGTACAAATAAATCATCAATTCACACCAAGTTTAACAAGTTTTCGATCTAAATGATAAGTCTGGCAAATCTGCCTCTCATCAAGATCATTTTAATACTAACCCAATGTACGCCCCAGTTCTAGAGCCTGTTTCCTAAGAATAAGGGAAGGAGCGTTTGCTATAGATAAAATAGGGAGAATAGAGGTTTTAGATACTAGGCTTTTCTCCACCGCACTCCAGAACCACTGGGGCACTGCAGGCTGGTCTTGCTCTTCCTATCTGTTCTGCCATCACCATGCTGCCCCAGAAACACCCCACCTAAACCCTAGTCTCACAGCAAGGAGTTTCTACCAAAATAAGCTTTTCTTATAGCATAGTCTAATTTAAAAAAAAAAAAAAAAAAAAACAAGATCTCGCTCTGCAGCCTGAGCTAGAATGCAGTGGCATCAGCATACCTCACTGTAACCTCAAACTCCTCAGCTCACACCTCCCAAGTAGATGGGACTATAAGTGTACACCACCATGCCTGGCTAATTTTTCTTTTTATTTGTTTCTAATACAGACAGAGTCTGACTCTGTTGCTCAAGCTGGTCTCAAACTCCAGGCCTCAAGCAATGCTGCCTTCTCAGCTTCCCAAAGTGCTAAGATTACAGATGTGAGTCATTGCACCCTGCAGAGTAACCCAAATTTTTAAAATAATTTAAAATATTGATCCAGCATCAAGCAGATTACTTGCATTTAAAGGACAGAGATGCAGAGCTACTAGCTCGTTTTCCACGTGGAACAAAAAAGATAGGCCAATCAACTGAATGATTAAACCTAAGAAATCCTTGTCCACAAAAACCCTCACAGTTTTATCTGGTGGGGGGTAGACAATAGGCAGCAAAGTGATCAGCCTAAGTGTCCTTTCATTCATTACTCAGAAATGGCTACTGTGCAGAAATAATTTTCCCTTCTACACCAATTCTAATTGGGATTTTTGGCGTAGATAATAAACTTTTCTCCAACGCCACTGGAAACAAGAGAAAGCAGCAGCTCCAAAATGGGACACAAAACAGCACAAAACTTTAACACTTCATTCTCTACATACTGTTGTCATGTCAAGATTCATCACATAATCCATTTCTCAGTTAGGAAATCATAAGAAAAGAAATAAAATTTAGTTGGAAAAAGTAGGACCAGGTTAAAGATGTATATTAAAGTCCTTGGACCTTACTCCCTAGCATTAGTTTCATTTTAAGTGGGGTAAAGGCCACTGTACACCTCATATTAAAAAAAAAAATAACCAAAAAAACCCTTATATCCGAAATACCATCACAGCTTTGAACATTCACAAAGCAAATTAAAAGTCTGCACTATTTAACAGCTGCATAAATGCCAGTCCATGTAGCTTTTAGGGTTTTTTGGGGTTTTCTTTGTTGTTTTGTTTTGTTTTGTTTTTGGGTTTTTTTGCAGTTTTTGGCCAGGGCTGGGTTTGAACTCACCACTACCTCCGGTATATGGGGCCAGTGCCCTAATCCTTTGAGCCACAGGCACCACACCCCTTTTAGTTCATTTTTAACAAACTCTTAACAAAGGCAGCACAGATACAGAAAATTTATTAGGAATAACCTGAAAATATAACCAAACTTATAATTAGTTAACAAAGATCAAGGACTGACTTAATCCCAAGAACACAAATACTATGAGAATATTATTTAAGAAAAGTTTTATTGCTGACATGAAACTAACCTGCTTTCTTCCCTAACTAATGGGGTTTTATAATTCTAAATATATGAAACTTCCCCCTTAATATCTTCTGACTTTTTCATCATAATCAATCCTCACTTTTTTTCTAAAATATTTTAGCCCCTAATTATCTAAGACTTACAGTGCTTAGTACTTCTTCAGCACTCACCATGGCAGCTATTGCAGTAATACATGTAATCCACACCTAGCTGACCAGTTCTCAGGCAAACAGTCATTCCCTAATCAAACAGATACAATGAATTTTATGTCATCAGGGAACCAAAACATTTCTCCCTAAAATGGAATTTCAGAGGGACTCAACCACACATTTGAAATAGAATTCATTACTAGTTTCACCATTATTAAACTAATTATGATAATTTTACAGATCTCTTTTGGGTCTTCACAGATCTCTTTCTTAGTGTGGTGATGTTCAGACTGAGGACAGAGATTACACAGAGCTGGGCACACGGTTCAGCAGAATATGAGAACTGACTAAAGGACCTGGGGACAGCCTTCTAAAAAAGCCACTGTGGGCTAGAGGAGCTGCCTTCAAGCATTTCAAGATCTGTCACATTTGGGAGGAACTGAACTTGTTTTGCATGACCACAAACTGATAGTAAAAGATCAGTGCATGGAATTTTTGGCAAGAAAGGTTTATAACCCTGTAGACCAGGGGTCCTCAAACTGCAGCCCACAGGCCACATGAGGCGGTGTGATTGTATTTGTTCCTGTTTTGTTTTTTTACTTCAAAATAAGATATGTGCAGTGTGCATAGGAACTTGTTCATAGTTTTTTTTTTTTTTTTAAACTATAGTCCGGCCCTCCAATGGTCTGAGGGACAGTGAATTGGCCTCCTGTTTAAAAAGTTTGAGGACACCTGCTGTAGACTTTCCAAAGATGCTCATCACAGATGCCCAGGCTTGATGAGAGAGAGAAATCACCCATCAAATGCATGACTAGAGCTTTTCAAACATGAGATACTATAATTCTACATTGTCAATATGCAACCTGTTAATGGCTAAGGAAGACCAGAATGAATCACCTTATGCTCAATAAACCAAAGCCAGCTGATTTCAGATTATGATTTCTGGTTCAAGTTACAAAGCAAAGGCCCGTAAAGAATGAGTCAACTCTCTTAATTGCCTGGTGATACAGTTTAAGCAGCATGCTCATGAACCCTGATGCATGACACCAGAGCCTGCTGGATTGGATAGATAGATGGACAAAACAAGGGAAGGAAACAAAGGAAGGAGGGAGGGGAAAAAGGAACTGAGTGAAGCATCTTGTGTAAAAGATTCTAGACACAGTCAGCTACAGGAATGAGCAACTACAGGAAGGGAACCCAGAAGTCTGGGAAATTTACCTACTTACGGATCTAAGGGCCAACGTTAGTTCTCCTCTGACCCCAGCCTACAATCCGACTTTTCAGTAGAAATTCTGCCTCCCACACCTACTCCCTTTTGCCTCAGGGCACAAGGCACAGGGTCTCTTTGTAAAGCTGCCTTATATTGGCTACAACTGTGAGCATTTGTAAGGTTTACTTACATATCACACCATATATAATCCCACAACAACCACGCTATGGTGTCTGGAGAAATCAAGTCTTTTAATATCACTTCCAAACATTTTTTCTGGAGTTATCTGTGTCTGAAATTCAATGAGTAGTTTTTACTGTTTTCCACTGGTTTAAAAACATATGGATAGAAAATGTTTAGGAGATAGAGATTTTTATTGGGACATTTTATAATCAGAAATGAACAGGTATGTGTATTACATCTTACAGATAGGAAAACTGAATTTAAGTAACTAACCGAAGTCCTATGGAAAGTTGCCAGTGGAATCAGAGCCTTATGTCCTGGTTCCTAATCCATAACCTTCCTTTACTACAATGTGGCAGGTAGTGGGGGTGACACAGAAAATTGAGGGGGCCAGCCATGACAGCTAGCCTTCCAGCACAGTAGGGTTGGAGGTCTGGGCTGGCTACTTTCATATAATCACCTTTTTCTGCTCCTGAGACCCTGGGAGAAGGAAGTGGTAGCAGAAAGAGTAAAGGTCTAAGGCTGAGTCAAGTCCAACCTTCGCCAACCATGAATCACAAAACATCTGCACTGCAAAAATATTTCCACTGTATACTCTGTGAGCTCCTTCTATAATGCCCTACATATAAGGTATTAAAGTGCGCTCATGCTCCAGCAGATACACAGATGACCCAAAAGAAGGCTTCCAAAATCAGAAGAGACATTTACAGGATAGGGAGAGCCAAGTTATTACTTCTTCTGCATTTTAGACCCATGTAACAATCAAAATAATGCCCAGGAGGGCCTAACTTCTAATCAATGATAAAAACAGAAAGACAAGAATAAAGAAGTGAGAAAAAGGGGCGGCGCCTATGGCTCAGTGAGTAGGGCACCGGCCCCATATACCAAGGGTGGTGGGTTCAAACCCAGCCCCGGCCAAAACTGCAACAACAACAAAAAATGTAGCCGGGCGTTGTGGCGGGCACCTGTAGTCCCAGCTACACGGGAGGCTGAGGCAAGAGAATCACCTAAGCCCAAGAGCTGGAGGTTGCTGTGAGCTGTGATGCCATGGCACTCTACTGAGGGCAGCAAAGTGAGACTCTGTCGCTTATTAAAAAAACTGAGCGACAGTGCGACCCCGACTCGTGAAAAAAATGGAGAAACCCAGCTGGGCGCCGCGGCCAGCGCCTGTAATCCCAGCAGCTTCCGGAGGCTGAGGCAGCGGGGTGCCCGCAGCCCGAGTCTGAGGTTGCGGTGAGATACCACGCCCACTGCACTCTGCTCAGGGGCATAGGGTGGGACCCTGTCTCAACAAAAAAAAAAAAAAAGAGAGAAGTAAAAAAAACAAGAAGCAGAGACAGTTGGGGGGCCAATTAGGGGGTATCCAGCCCCATTAGCATGCAAATCACTAACCATACAAATGATTTCACAAAAATAGAGTAAAAATTGCCAAATTAATCATTTCTATTTCCCCATTGCCAATGTCCAGAGAACAAGATGAGGACAATCGTGCCACAGAATACGTGTTCACCCACAGTGGCCTGCAAATATATGACTTTATTTATTTATTTATTTTATTTTTTTATTAAATCATAGCTATGTACATCAATATGATCATGGGGCACCATACACTTGTTTCATAGAATATTTGACACATTTTCATCTCATTAGTTGACATAGCCCTCCTGGCATTTTCTTAGTTACTTTGCCAAGACATTTACATTCCACATTTGCCAAGGCTCACATGTACCCTTGTAAGATGCACCACAGGTGTGATTGAAAGGATCATAGCTATTGCATTTTTTTTTTTTTTATTGTTGGGGATTCATTGAGGGTACAATAAGCCAGGTTACACTGATGGCAATTGTTAGGTAAAGTCCCTCTTGCAATCATGACTTTATTAAAATCGTATATTAAGTATAATTTTATTAAAATCATATATTTAATCATATGATTAAGTTAAATTTGTTAAATATTATATTAATGAGAAAGTGGTTTTTATTATAAATACAGCCAAAAATAATGTTCTCCCCTTTTACTCTTTACCCAGAAATGAACATTTCAGGGGAGATGACAGCTCAGGTTGCCCCTTTTTCTAAATGAAAACATAATGGAAATTCTGTTTGAAAGCTGGGGTTGAGGATTGATGAGACAGTCTACTATGTTTTCTCATTAACACCAGCAAGACTGCATGTCTTGTGTTAAACAGAACAGTCGTTTAACCCTCAAACTCCTCCTGGGAAATAAGGAGCAAGATGCTTATAGTTACCGTTTTCACAGGTCCCAGAGGAACTGCTACTCTCTATCAGTCTCTGAGGACTAGCAGCCCATGGGGACAGTCCTCAAAATCATTTCCCCCCAATAAAAAAGTATCATAATGTCAACCATCCCTTGGAAGGCAAGAGGTGAGAGAGTTTGCTATTCATTTTGATGGACTGTCCAACAAGGGTCTTGTCCAACAAGACCCCAGGCTGGGCTTGATTTCTTCCTGGCCCACTGCCAAGTGTGACCTGGGCAGAGTTCCTTCCCTTGCCTGAGTGTCTGCTCCTTCTGGGAACTGGAGCTCATGCTCCTCACCAGTTAGAACTGCTGTAGAAAAGAAAAGAACGAACTGTGCCAACTGTCTGATGGAGGATGAGCCCTCAACTAATCATAGTTGTTACATCATTACTTCACAGAGGTTAGACTTCTCATTCCCTGGTCAGGGCCATGGGACTGAGTTCTGCTAGCTCCTACTGGCTATTTTGCATTTTAATACTCTGCTAGCCACCCACAGGCTGAAAAAAGACCTGTAATTCTGATAGTTTCCATCCTTATCTGAACAGATGTTTGGCAAAGCCAAGTTCAGAGCGCTGGGGCAGCACTTTAAGAGGCAGCTCTAAAAACCCATTGCCTATAAAAGACGGGACTGCCAGTATCCTAAAGAGATCTAAGAGGCTCTCAATTCAAAGCACTTCACAATGCTCAAGTTGGGCAAATCCTAGGTCCAAAATTGACTGCACTGGAACATTTGTTTCTAAAAATTGACTGCTACACACAGCTCTTGCATCTTCAAGTCCCTGGCACATATTAACTTTGACCAAGAATGAAATAATAACTGAGAGGTTGAAACCAATTACATCTTGAGTTTGTACCGTAGTGAAAAAGAAGCAAGTGCACTACCACTGTTCTGCACATAGAACACCTTCCTCCTAAAGGCTATTCCTTCTCTCCACATTGACTTTTGGGTTCAAAGTTAGGCTCTGGGCTCAGGAGAGTGAAGAGACAGAAACAACCAGCAACCCAGCAGAGAGTTCTATGATGCCCCACACTCACTCACTGACTGGAGTTAGGAAATTACTACACAAACTCTATGCCCACAAAAGAAGAAAACTGCGCTGCTTTTCAAGATCAATAATTACATACAGCAGTTTTACAAATAAAAAGACACAAACTACCATATTACTATGTACACTACATCTGGATAGTTTTTCAAAGCAAATCATTACTATGTAAAACACTTAGAAACATGTTCTATGAATTATTACACTATGTGAATTCCATAGTCTATGAATATAGAAAAATAATAAAAGTCATCCAAATGCTATTTGCCCACAGTTAAATAGAATCTTCCATCAGGCTCATTTAAAATGGCCAATCCTGTGTTTTTCACACAATACTGTAAGTTCCTTGAGTTACAAGGAGATCGGCTGTGGTAGAGGTCTTTATAATATCTGCATGCCTAACTCCCAAAAATGATCCTACAGCTATGTACTGAACTAATGTAATAAAAGGTACCATAAAAATGTCCTGAAGGACTATTAGGTGCTCCTAGAAAGTTATAAAGGATCTTTGAAATGTTGTTTTCAACAAATCTACCATATTATATGACTATTCTGAAAGGACAAGCTTTGCAATAGATGGTCCAAATTTTCAGTGTCCAGACAAACAGAATGAGACTCCAGGGGAAAGGTAAAATTCATGTTACTCAACCTCTTTCAACTCTGTGTCATTTCATGTCAATTGAATTTCATTCTGTTTGAAAAAGGTTAACATGGTAATAGAGCCTATGGTAGAAGTTGTCTTAATCACTCCAGGGCATACCATGTTGACCGTTTGTACGCATTGGCTTATGAAATAGACCCTACTTAAATAAAAGTATTTCTTTTCAAACATGGCATGAAACAACTGGCACACACATCTAAATGCTCTTGTTTTAACTGGGTCTGCAAAGTGAGTCCATGGGTCACAGGTTACTATTCCCAATAGGCCCATTATCAGCTGCATTGGCTCAACAAACATGTTATCAAACACAAGCAGCCATATAATTTGAACAAATAGTCAGCTTTTACAGGATTTGCACTCATTGGTTCATTAATTGTATAATGTGTCAACATAACGAAATGCCTCTCGCCATCTCAGAGAAGCAAAATCTCCCCTGGGCAGAATATTCCATTTTCTCAGATTCTCCCATAATGGGCAGGAGACCACAGACCTAGTGTTTCATTTAAATTAGCTAGATCTTGTTTAGTTCTGATGCTTTTCTATTTACAACTGCCAATAAGGCAAAGTAACTAAAATAAAGAAGCACCCAGAATATTACAGCAACTTAAAATAATTAGCTGGAAATAAAAAAATCACTAGTGATAGACCACTGGCGAGTTAAATTTTATCATTCTCATTCAGATGCTAAAAATAAAGATCTAAACACCTTTATCAAGACTACTGAAAACTGGTGATCACATGGTTCACCCAATAATGATGATGAATAGAAACTCATTCAGAAAACATCAGAAAACATTCAACCACTATCCCCTTACCAACAGTGTAAAGTCATACCTACCTTTTGAGTCATTATGCTGAGGCATTTTAACATGAACTTAACTTTCTTACAGGATTTAGAAACCCCCTAGAACTCCCATTTCCAAGCCAAGCAGGTCGACTACTGCCATTAAGTGATAGAGGAAATTCAGCAAGATGTTTTCCCTGATAATCTCAATGTAAAAGAATCCTACCACAGTACAAGGAGTGACTGTTACTATGTAAATGGTCACATTACAAAACTAAACCCAAAGCCATAGAGATAAATACAAAACAAACAAGAATTTCTGGAAGAGGTTCCAATGGCCTAATTTAAGAGTCTATTTAAAAAACAGCAACAGAATAACAGTTACTAAAGAGCTATTTCCTAAAACTACTGTCCTATTGACATTTCTCAATTCTAAAATATTGTGAGAAATAAGCTCACTGTCACTAATTCTGCCTTGTAAGAAAGCATTACCAAAGAATACCACTGAAAAATACAGGCATTCATACAAGGAACTGAATACCCTGAGCACATGAGTATGCTCTTAAGAAGGATACTAAAAAAGCAGAAGTCACATTAAGTTCAGCACCAAGAAAAAAATAATGAACAGAAGTTCCTAATTTTAGAAATAGTATATTACTAAAAAATATACCCCCCCAAAAAACCACCCCTGTCCATGAGCTGAGATTTATTGATTTTTTTATATAGAACCCCTACTTCTTCAGAACTCCCTGTCCCTTTGGGGGGGGAGGGGGAGGAGTAAGAAAGGCAAAAGAAAAAGAAATTAAGCATTTTTATACTGTATTTATAGAAAGGTACAGGCTTTTTTAATGGCATTTAGATTGGACTTCTGGGTTCTTGTTCTCTAAATAAAACCTTCCAAGTTGCCAGAGATTTTATTCAGCAGTGATATTCAATTAGCTTCCGATATGTTAAATTCTGGGAAAAAAGTGTTAAATTCACAGCACTTCAGACAGGTCTGCACTTTTCCCTGATTTCCCTGATTTGAATTGCCTATCAAAAAGCAGCACACTCTGCAAAACCAACAAGAGGCATGGGCAAAAGTGGAAAGGCAAACCAGGACTGTCCAGTAAGCATGTCTTCATTTACACAATTTAACTTTTTCACAACAAATAACTCAAAGGGACTGATATTGTCTATGTATCATAGAACTCATATATGAACTTACAAAAAATAATGTCATGATGCCTGAGTATCAAAAGAAAGACTTTTTTTGTTTCCTTAAGTCAAGGTAACATTCAAGCAATTTTGGTGAATAACGCTTGAAGGACTGATGATTTCACACAGAGAATGGCTTTGGTTCAGATTCCCAGATTTTACAGAACTGCATGACTTCAAATTCACTATAAAGAAGATGCTTCTTTTATCATCAATTCCACCAAGAGGTATTTCATTTCAAGGAGCCACATTAGCTATACAACTCTTGATGGTGTTGCTAAAGAAGCTGGGGGAGGGTAAAAATCCAACACTGATGCTTTGATACATAATTTGAAACTTACTATTAATCTAATGAACAATCTTTTCTGGGGTGGTGCTAATGATACCAATAAGTAAAATTTTTGACTAGTTCATCCATAATAAATCATTTACGATAAAACTGTAACTTGGTGTGGACATCACCAAGCCCCGGGCCAATTCAATAGGAGTCCTTCCTTGATAAAAATTAACTCCTGTCTAGGAGCACCCATTCAACACATCTTTTAAAGTGAATCCTATTTCAATCTTTTAATTAAGTGCCACCAGTAGATCTGCAAGTTGAGGAAAGCAGCTCAGGTGACACGCTTTGGCACTAAAAACAAAACAGAGCGGGTCAAAAGCCCTACGTGGAGCAAAGAGGAGAAAAGACCCTAAGAAGTTGATTGGGACTGATGCGCTCCAGAAGGGCAAGCAGCGAAAACAGGAGTTTAAGTACCTGGAACCAGAGGCAAGGAGCCTGCACTCCCCAGCTAGGAAGCCCAAGGGGAGCTGAGGAGAGGATGGAGTTGGAAAAGGAGACAACAGAACCAGGGAAGGAGCAAACAGGATGAAGCTCATAGGAATCACAGGCATGGGGCAGAAGAGGACCTTAAGGATGGGCCTGGAGGGCAGGACAGGGATGGGGTTAGAGGGGACCACAGCAATGGAACAGAGAGAAGCACGGGGATGGGGCTGGAAGGGAGGAGAGGGGGACAGGGATGGAGCTGGTCAAGTCATAGCCAGCCTTATGCTGGAGCGCTTGCCGTGCGCGGGGCGCCGGGCTGGGCACTTGGGAGAGCACTCTCCTCGAGTACCCCCGACTCAATGCCTCTATTTCAGGGACCAGAGAGATGAAGCCGGCCCGCCTTCTCCCCTAGGTAACCGGCCGGGGGGCAGCAGCCGCAGCTGAGCGTCCGACCCTCCCGGACGCAGGGGGTCGCTGGCGGCCCCGGTAGGGGGGGCGGGAGTGTGGAGGAGGCGGCGCGGGCCCCGGGAGCCGGTACCTGGGCTCGGGCAGGACGATCTTCTTGCTGGCGCGGGCGGCCGGGGTCGCCTTACTCTTCTCCATGGCCATCAGGTAGCTGACATCGGCCAACACGGCCTCCAGGTCCGCCATGTTGACAAGCGGCGGCGGCGGCAGCGGCGGCGGCTCCTCGGGACCTGGACGGGACGCGCTCCTGCCGCCGCCGCCCGCAGCGCCCCGACGTGGGGGGGCCGCCCCGGGGCAGCCCCCCCTGCGCGCCTCTGCCCGCGCGCGCGCCGCGCGCCCCACCAGCGCCCGCGCGCGCCGCAGCCTCGCGCCCGCCCCGCCCCCGCGCGCGCCGCCCGCGGCCCCGCCCCTTCCGCGAGGGTCCGCGGACCGCGCGCGCCCAACGCTCGGTGCCCCTCGGCGCCCGCGCGGAGCTGCCAGACCCGGCCCGCCGCGCGCCTCGCGACTCAGTCCCTGCGGGCGCCCTCCGATCCCGCCCTCCCCTCGGGGTGGCCTCGAGGGACTTCCTCTCCTCCGCCGCCTCCGCCTCCTCGCCTGCTGCCCCGATCTCCCGCTGCCAGATCCAGGCGTTCTCACGCCTGTCATCTTCCCCAGGGGAGCCCCTGAGCTCCAGGCAGCATCCGGGAGGTACCTGTGTCCCGCACATGATAGTTCTCAAACAGGACGGTGGCCATGAGCATCCTTCGGCCGGGTGTAGGATGGCCCCCGAAATGAAAGTGTCCTGCCTGGCCCGCAGGTGATAATGAAGCCGGGTGGTCCGAGCCACCCGAGAACAGCGCCCAGAGGCTGGACTCCCAGCTTCTCTTCTGCCCTTGAATGCCCCACTTTGAACTCAGCAAAGAGTAACCGGCGGAGAAAGTTGGTTGCTTGTCTCGAGCTAAGCTGGGCAAAGTGAGGTGAGCGCTCCCTCACCCCCACCCAGACCAGAGCTACCGTTAGGGTGTTGGAAGAGCTCTCTGATTAAGAAGATCAACACTCCTTTGCACCCAGGAGAGAGGTTTTAGTTTGGGTGTTTAAAGGATCGTTGGGAGGAAGAACTGCATGGAGAGTTCTGGCTCTTGTGGTTTTACCTTGGAATCTAAAGACGGGATGTGGGGCGGGGGAGCGGGGGGAGCAGCTACTGAGCGCACACACCCACCAGAGGGGGGATTTAGGGAAGTGGGGAAGCCAGAACCCAAATGCCTAGGCGGGAGGGAATTTCCAGCTTCCTGATCCTCAGCCTCCGCTGGTGTTCCTCCTCACCCCTCCCCACCCCTGCCTGGAGTTTTCAGTTGCTTAATTTCGACAGCCCAGACACAAGTCCACTTTCAGAACCCATGTGGCATTCAGGCTGGCATGGTGTTAAGGAACACCCGGACAGTCTTAAGAAGACCTGAGCTTGAAACTAATTAATCAAAAAAAAATCTCTTTAATGCATCTGAGTTAGTAGCATTGCACCCTGAGCCTAGACCTTGCTAAAATTTGAATACAGGGTCTGTCATTAGTTTACAGGGTTAACCGGGCCCACCAGAAATGGCTAAGGTGGGATTTGGGGTATTTTGTGTGATGTCATAGCAGAAGCACCCCGATTCCATCATCACAAGAGCCCTTCCTCTTTTGTTTTCTCTCCCTCCTGACCACTCTGCCTCAGTCCTGTTTCCCTGCTATGCCTACCATCCCTATGGATTTTACCAGACATTTCTCAGGATTCATGGCACAATATGTGTTAAGTTGTCCAGAAGAAGACAAGAGGGGTGTGAGAAGTAGGAATGTGAGTGGAAAGATTGTGATCTGGCAGCAGAAAGCTGAAAGGTCAAAGCACAAAATATATTAAGACGACAAAGATAGGCATAAACCAGACATCAAATTTTCATCCTCCACCACCCACTGTTTCTTTGCCTGAAAACAGGAACACAGAATGTCTTGTCAAGGGTCACCCCAGGAGGAGGAGTAAGTTCCTTTAAAAAGGATACATTTTTATGATTTAATTATACAGTTTTGCTCAATGTCTTTTTCTCACTTGAGCTTCCACGTGATCACATCTGACTCCTGCCTACATTTTGTTGGCCCTTTTTGATTTCAATGAAGAAAATTTTTTGTGTGTTTTGTTTTGTTTTTTATTGTCTTTTCCTCCCAGCACGGTGTAATAAATTTGGGACAAGACACACCTGAATTCAAACCCTTGCTCTATGCTGAAGAGCTGGGAGATCTTAGAGGCCACATTTTGCCTCTCTTGTTCTGGTAGGTAAAGTGGTAATGAGGCCGTTTACCCAAGAGTTATTGAGAAGACAGAGGAGAAAATGCACATAAAAAGGCACCTTGCAAAGGTCAGGGCACTTCCTCTGTGTACTTTGCTTCATCTTACCCTGGCATGCAGAGAAGATACTGAAACTTATTATTCACAGTCATTACACTTGAAGCAGGAAGAAGACCCCTTACCAAAAATAACATCTCCCTAGGGCATTTCTAAGAACCAAAATGGCAAAAATGACTGGCATTTATAAACACAAGTAATTACTCTTCTAGCAGAAAGAACAAGGAGTCCAAAATTTGGTTCTCTGAGGTCCCTACACCATTACAGTCAGCTGATTCAATTACCCAGGGGTATTTTTCTGCTATTAATCCTGTGTGGACTTCTCTTCCCTGCTGTCACATTTTCTCCACTCCCCTCCTCTTTTTCTTTTCCTTGACTCTCTTAATACTGAACAGCTTTTTTGTGTTCACTGCAAACAAGAGGCGTTAATGACAGTGATGAAGTTGTCATAACTGACCTGCTAAATCCTGTTGTTAAACACATCCCCAGCTTGTAATCATTACAATGAATGGAGAAAACAAATAGCAACCCATTTGTACTAAGCCAATAATGCTCCCTGGCAAATAATTATGTTTCCCTACTCTCCCCTACCCCCAAAGGATTTAAATGACTTTGAGCTCATGCTGCTTCGGATAATAGATAAAACTCCAAAGTTTCCACAAGGTTCATAATGTTCTCTCACTTTCTCTCTTTTTTTTTTTCTTTTTCTATGACTTTCCATAATTAAAGGAGATGTTGCTGAGATGAATGTATTAAAGTTTAGTCCTTCCATAGTTTAATAACAGCTTCAAATGGGGGGGAGCTAATTAGAGAACTGACTGGTTTTATTTGCTTTAGATTCTGGGCTTTATTGGACTTCCTACACACAGAATCCCTGAACTATAAAGGTTAGGGAGGATGGGCTGGTGGGATAGATTGATTTCCCAGAAATCAATCACAAGTCGTATATAAAAAAAAAAAAAACTCTAAGAGTCCAATTGGAAGAGTTTTGAGAATAGCAGAATGTGCCTGGCCTTCATTCATTAAAATCACAATATTTAAATCAGTCCCTGCTAAGAAGGACTTGATTTTGTGTAAAGCAGTCCCTTAAATACAGTTGCTTCTCAAGAAAAAGCACACGTAGTTGGCAATTAAATAGGCTTATTTCAAATCATCTCATCCTATAACATCTCTGCAGGTATTTCTGACACACCAGGGCCACTGTCCCATTTCACCTGTCATAATAGATCACAGTTCTATTTGGTGTCCCATGCATTTGATGAACTGCTTTTCATGCCAATTTTATCAGCAAAACCTTACGAACTTTAATAGCAGCTCTACGTAGAGCAACTCAATACTTTTAAAATGTGTCAAAAGGTATGAAACCAAGCTTTGGTTTAAATAGCATGAGAATTATGTTCAATATAGAAACACCTTCCTTTAAGTACGTGGGTGGAAACACATTTTTACATGGGGTCTCCTAGTCAGGGAGTCACTCTAAAGAGAAACCATGGGGTGTTGTGGTTCAGAGCATGGGATTGGGAGTCAAATGCTGAGAACCTCAACACCAGTACTTCTGAGCTGTGTGTCCTTAGACAAATTGTCTAACCTCACTGTGCCGCAGCACTCTCTGAGTGGTGTTAATGGGATTGCTATGGGAACAGTGCTATAAACATATAAGAAGCATCAGAGCAGTGTTGTCACATAGAAACACATAATAAATATTGGCCTCATTATCATATCTCTACATCATGCAAAGTTTGATGGAAAGAGATCAGTGCTAGAAATGAAAAAAAAAAAAAAAGCACAATGCTGGCTGTAACCTGCTGGGTCTGGCACTGCTGAATAACTATAAACAAGTCACATAAGCTTTTAAAATCTCACTTACTACTGATAACTAATGAAGGGATTGAATGAGACAGTCCCCCAAGGTCCCTTCAAATTCTAAAATTCCCTGGCTTTATTTAATCCTACCATGAATCCTTTTGCAAGGTGAAGAGTACTCACATTCCTTGATAACATGTTACACGCATAGGCTTTGCTGCATTAGGCATTACCTAAGGCATTAATAGATCTCACTGTCACTGTCTCCACAGTCCACAGGTGAGGGGAGTAATCCATTTGCTGATTTCTAGAAACAAGCTTATCTTTATTTCTTCCCCCAGCAGCTACTTGTAGCATGCTGACCTTGCTCAGTAGATATGTATCAAATGGATAAGTGAATGAATGGAGGACATGAAGATTATAGATTGCCACAGAAAAAAATAAGACTTCTTTTGGGAAATAATCTAAAAGGAGAAAAAAAATGTGACTTGAAACCATAGGTACAACTTAAGGGGTGCATTCTATTAAAGGATGAATCCCAACCACCAGGTCCTCACTGGTTCCCTATGGTGCTTATGTGACCTAAAACTCTGGCCTTCCCATTAGCTAAGAACCCTGCTGTACTCAGCTGTGCAAAGGTGAGCCTGGAAGGTTTAGGCTGGGAATGGAGACAGCTCAGTCCCTTTGCCTCACAGAAGGACTTGGGAGGTGGAGGGATTTGAAGGATGTCGTTACACAGAGGGCAACCAGTTGGTCTGAGGTGTGGTAACCCCAGAGGTGGGGTGGTTCAGAGAGCATTCAGGAAAGGGAGAACTGCTCCTCTGTCTTCCGAGCCATTTTAAGTCTTCTGTTCTGTACAGCAAGGTCATACCTTTCTGGGGACCCTTACAACTTCCCAGCTTGCACTTGTGGGTTCTTTAATGGCAAGTGGCAGGAGAGGTGGGAAGTCAGGCCTGAGATCAATACCAGGACTGAGATAAAGGAACAGCTGTAAGACAGAGAGAGTAAGAGCTCAGCAAAGGCAGCACATCAGGGCCAACCAGAATCCTCAGACACCCCAAGCAGACCTTGGCCTTCCTAAGAAAGATCATCTGGCCTCCCTCTCAAGGAGCGAGAAGATGACTTCTGGATATGTTCACCACAAATACCTAGAATTTTCCTGCATTGCAAAGTCACCTCGTGCCCTCAGCCTGGTGACCTTCCCTCCAACATTCTAAAAGGGCCCAGGTCATTCAGCCGGAAAATTATATCAAGACCAACACAAGAAAAGTCGCTATAGACCCCAGCCTGCTAAGAAAAGTCTTGTGGATCTCCCAGGTCATTCTCTACAAGCACGAGTGATTCTGGGGGCACGCCATCTGGGCCAAGGGAGCAGCCACCGAGTGAATCTGCCCCCACCCCAGCTCAGAGCCATCCCTCTCCTGGTCAGCAATAAAAGCTCCCAAACTGGTGTCCTCCCGAAAGAACTCATGGGTTCAGATTCAAACTTGTCAGGCTCAGTTGTAAGATCATGGTGCCTGGGCTGAACCTAGCATTAGCCCTGATCCAAGAGGAGCCTCAGGAGCCACCAGCAAAGTTGTATCATGTTGCTTGATCAGCACTCCTAGATGCTTATGTGCTGACACTGCCAACATGCAGGTTCAAATTCAGAGGTCCAGGGTGGGGCCTGACATTACGCTTTTCTCACAAGCCCTCAGCTGATGCCCAAGCTGAGGAAACACAGGCGCTGTAGGTCCCATCCCAAACCCTGCACTGTGACAAGATGCCCAGGGGAACCCAGGCCTGGAAGTTGTTCAGGCGGATCTCATTGAAGAGGGTTCCAGACTGCAGAAGGGTAAAATCAGCTGAGCCCAAATGGACAAGCAGGAGAGAAAAGAGGAAAAGAGGGAGAGACAGATTAGAGAGGTCAACAGGGCTAGAGCCTGCCACGGTCTGAGGCCACAGTGGGGAATCAGAGCTATCCTGGGGGCAGTGGGAAGCCAGTGGAAGGTTTCTAAGAGGGGAGTGGCAAAATCCGATGGACCTTTTTTTTTGTTTATTATTATTATTAAATCATAGCTGTGTACATTAATGCAATCATGGGGCACCATACCCTGGTTTCATAGACCATTTCACACATTTTCATCACACTGGTTAACATAGCCTTCCTGGCATTTTCTTAGTTACTGTGTTAAGACATTTATATTCTACATTTACTAACTTTCACACGTACCCTTGTAAGATGCACCGCAGGTGTAATCCCACCAATCACCCTCCCTCCACCCATCCTCCCCTCCCTCACCCCCTTCCCCATATTCTTAGGTCATAACTGGGTTATAGCTTTCATATGAAAGCCATAAATTAGTTTCATAGTAGGGCTGAGTACATTGGATACTTTTTCTTCCATTCTTGAGATACTTTACTAAGAAGAATATGTTCCAGCTCCATCCATGTAAACATGAAAGAGGTAAAGTCTCCATCTTTCTTTAAGGCTGCACAATATTCCATGGTGTACATATACCACAATTTATTAATCCATTCGTGGATCGATGGGCACTTGGGCTTTTTCCATGACTTAGCAATTAAGAATAGGGCTGCAATAAACATTCTGGTACAAATATCTTTGTTATAATGTGATTTTTGGTCTTCTGGGTATATGCCTAGTAGAGGAATTATAGGATTGAATGGCAGATCTATTTTTAGATCTCTAAGTGTTCTCCAAACATCTTTCCAAAAGGAATGTATTAATTTGCATTCCCGTCAGCAGTGTAGAAGTGTTCCCTTTTCTCCACAACCACGCCAACATTTCTGGTCTTGGGATTTTGTCACATGGGCTAATCTTACTGGAGTTAGATGATATCTCAGAGTAGTTTTGATTTGCATTTCTCTGATGATTAAAGATGATGAGCATTTTTTCATATGTCTGTAGGCCATGCGCCTGTCTTCTTCAGAGAAGTTTCTCTTCAAGTCCCTTGCCCAGCCTGCGATGGGATCACTTGTTCTTTTCTTGCTTCTACGTTTGAGTTCTCTGTGGATTCTGGTTATTAAACCCTTATCAGAGACATAACCTGCAAATATCTTCTCCCATTCTGAGGGCTGTTTGCTTGCTTTACTTACTGTGTTCTTGGCTGTGCAGAAGCTTTTTAGTTTGATCAGGTCCCAGTAGTGTATTTTTGAAGCTGCTTTAATTGCCCGGGGGGTCCTCCTCATAAAATACTCACCCAAACTGATTTCTTCAAGGGTTTTCCCTGCACTCCCTTCTAGTATTTTTATAGTTTCATGTCTTAAGTTTAAATCTTTAATCCAGTGAGATCTATCTTAGTTAATGGTGAAAGGTGTGGGTCCAGTTTCAGTCTTCTACAGGTTGCCACCCAGCACCATTTGTTAAATAGGGAATCTTTTCCCCACTGAATGTTTTTAACTGGCTTGTCTCATCTCTTGGTTCTCTATTCTGTTCCATACATCTACCTCTCTGTTTTTGTGCCAGTACCATGCTGTTTTGATCACTATTGATTTATAGTATTGTCTGAGGTCCAGTGGTATACTTTTTTTTTTTCTGAGTAATGTCTTGGCTATTAGAGGTTTTTTCTGATTCTATATAAAATGAGGTATTATTTTTTTAAGATCTTTAAAGTATAACAGTGGAGCTTTAATAGGGATTGCATTAAAATTGTATATTGCTTTGGGTAATATGGACATTTTAACAATGTTGATTCTTCCCAGCCATGAGCATGGTATGTTTTTCCATTTGTTAACATTTTCAGCTATTTCTTTTCTTAGAGTTTCATACTTCTCTTTATAGAGATCTTTCACGTCCTTTGTTAGATAAACTCCCAGATATTTCATCTTCTTTGGCACTACTATGAATGGATAGAGTCATTAACTGTTTTTTCAGCTTGACTATTGTTGGTATATATAAAGGCAAACAATATATGAATGTTGATTTTGTAACCTGAGACGCTGCTGTATTCCTTGACCACTTCTAAGAGTTTTGTAGTAGAATCCCTGGTGTTTTCCAGATATACAATCATATCATCTGCGAAGAGCGAAAGTTTGATTTCTTCTGACCCTATATGGATACCCTTGATTGCCTTTTATTCCCTAATTGCAATGGCTAAAACTTCCATTACAATGTTAAAGAGCAGTGGAGACAATGGGCAGCCTTGTCTAGTTCCTGATCTGAATGGAAATGATTTCAATTTAACTCCATTCAATACGATATTGGCTGTGGGTTTGCTGTAGATGGCCTCTATCAGTTTAAGAAAAGTCCCTTCTATACCAATTTTCTTGAGTGTTCTGATCATGAAGGATGCTGGATATTATCAAAAGCTTTTACTGCATCAATTGAGAGAATCATATGGTCTTTGTTTTTTAATTTGTTTATGTGCTGGATTACATTTATAGATTTACGGATATTGAACCAGCCTTGAGACCCTGGGATAAAACCAACTTGGTCATGGTGTATAATTTGTTTGATGTGTTGCTGGATTCTGTTTGTTAGGATCTTGTTGAATATTTTTGCATCTCTATTCATTAGTGATATTGGTCTATAATTTTCTTTTCTTGTTGGGTCTTTTCCTGGTTTGGGGATCAGGGTCATGTTTGCTTCATAGAACGTGTTGGGTAGTCTTCCTTCTTTTTCTACCTTTTGAAACAGGTTGAGTAATATAGGTACTATTTCCTCTTTAAAGGTTTGGTAGAATTCTGATGTGAAGCCATCTGGTCCCAGGCTTTTCTTTTTAGAGAGATTTTGTATGGTTGATGCTATTTCAGAACTTGATATTGGCCTGTTCAACATTTCCACTTTGTTCTGGCTAAGTGTTGGAAGGTGACGTGCTTCCAAGTATTGGTCAATTTCCTTCAGATTTTCATATTTCTGAGAATAAAGTTTCTTGTTATATTCATTAAGGATTTTTTGAATTTCTGGGGGAGTCTGTTGTTATTTCATCTTTGTCATTTCTGATTGATGAAATTAGAGATTTTACTCTTTTTTTCCTGATTAGATTGGCTAAAGGTTTATCTATTTTATTGACCTTTTTAAAAAACCAACTTTTTGATTTTTATCGATCTGATGTATAATTCTGTTTTCAATTTCATTTAATTCTACTCTAATTTTGGTTATTTCTTTTCTTCTGCTGGGTTTGGGGTTGGAATGTTCCTCCTTTTCCAGTTACTTGAGATGTCCCATTAAGTTGTTAACTTCTTCTCTTTCCATTCTCTTGAGGAAGGCTTGCAGTGCTATAAATTGCCCTCTTAGGATTGCCTTTGTGGTATCCCAGAAGTTCTGATAATTCGTGTCTTCATTGTCATTTTGTTCCAAAAATTTGGCAGTTTTCTTCTTAATCTCATCTCTGACCCAGCTATCATTCAGCATAAGGTTATTTAACTTCCATGTTTTTGTATGAGTTTGCAGATTCCTGTTGTTACTGAATTCAACTTTTATTCCATGGTGGTCTGAGAAGATGCAAGGAATAATTTCTATTCCTTTAAATTTACTGAGGTTAGACTTGTGACCTAAGATGTGATAGATTTTGGAGTATGTTCCATAGGCTGATGAGAAGTATGTGTATTCAATTTTTTTGGGATTAAATGGTCTGTCGATGTCTGCTAAATCCAAATGTTGGATGGTTAGGTTTAAATCTAAAATTTCTTTGCTCAGCTTCCTATTGGAGGATCTATCCAACACTGCCAAAGGAGTGTTGAAATCTTGGACTATTATAGAGCTGGAAGAAATCAGGTTGCTCATGTCTATTAGAGTTTCTCTTATAAATTAAGGCACATTCTGGTTGGGTGCATAGATATTAATAATTGAAATCTCATCATATTGAGTATTACCATTAACAAATATGAAGTGACCATTCTTATTCTTCCTTACTTTTGTTGGTTTAAAGCCTATTGTGTCTGCAAATAGAATTGCAACACCTGCTTTTTTCTGATTTCCATTGGCCTGAAATATGGATGACCATCCTGAAATATCCTGAATCTATATTTATCTTTTAAGGTAAGATGTGACTCTGTGCACAGCAAATATCTGACCTGAGTTTTTGTATCCAGTCAGCTAACCTGTGCCTCTTTAGAGGAAAGGTTAAGCCGTTCACATTAATGGAGAATATTGATAAGTCTGGTAAAATTTTGTGTATCGAGTTTTTCAAAAGTCCAGTGGACGTTTTTTATCCTTTTGCCACTGTGGAAGTTGGAGTTTGATTAAAAGTTTCTGAGTGAGTTTACTTTTGTGGTATAGGATTGGGCTGGTCCTCTACCACAATGGATTGGGTAGGTCTGAGAATATCCTGAAGAGCTGGTTTGGTTATGGCAAATTTCTTCAACATATGAATGTCATTAAAGTATTTAATTTCTCCATCATAAATGAAACTCAGTTTAGCTGGATACAGGATCCAGGGTTGAAAGTTATTTTGCTTTAGGAGATTAAAAGTTGATGACCACCCTCTTCTGGTTTGAAATGTTTCAGCAGAGAGATCTGCAGTCATTATAATATTCTAATATTTGTAGGTAATGGATTTCTTACGTCTGGCTGCTTTCAGAATTTTCTCCTTCATATTAACTTTAGTGAAGTTAATTTGATATGCCTGGGGGATGTCTTATTTAGATTGAGTCTTGCTAGGGTTCTAAAACTATCTGCTATTTGAATTTCAGAATCTCTAGGCATGTCTGGAAAATTCTCTTTCATAATTTCATGGCGAAGGGCCTCTGTGCCTTGCGAGGCCACTTCATCACTTTCAGGGATTCCAATGAGATGGATATTAACCTTCTACAAATTATCCCAGAGCTCTCTGAGAGAATGATCTGTTTTTGCTCTCCATTTCTCTTCCTCTTTGAGAGTTTGAGAGTGTTCAAAAGCTTTGTCTTCAATGTCAGAAATCCTTTCTTCTGTTTGCTCCACTCCGTTACTGAGGGATTCTACTGTATTTTTCAGATCTTTGAGGGCTGCAAATTTTTGCTTCAGTGCCTCAAAATCTTTGGTGGTTTTGTCTTTAAATTCATTAAATTCTTGAGACAACTTTTGAATTTCTCCTTGAATTTCTAATTCCGACTTTTGAATTGCTGCTCAAATTTCTAATTCCAAATTTTCCTCCATTCTATTTATCTTGTTTGCAATGCAAATTCTGACATCGATTTCTGACATCTCAGCCAGCTGTTTATGAATGGGTTTTTCAGTTACATCTGTCATATCTTTCCTTGGGGGGGGGGAGTGTTGATCTATTCTGGTTATTCACGTTACCAGAGTTTTTCCGCTGATTCCGCCCCATGTTTATTTTACACCATTTGGCTTTTCCCATGGAGCTTTGTCAAGGATCCATACAGTGCTACGGCCTGAGAAATTGGGGATCTGTTTGGTGTGGTGGGGCTAAATGTCTCTGTCTTGTTTTCAGCTGGTCTCTGTCCAACCCTAGTGAAACAGATACTCTGGTTTGAAGTATCAGCTGTGGAGAAATACCAGCAATTAAGTCACCCACCCCCCACCGGTAACAACTGGAAAAGGAAAATCAAACCTTCCTACAACCACACACTCAGGGCACCACTTGGATAGTCCTTGGGCAATTGGGTCAGTTCAAAAGGTCCAAATCAATTGTCTCAGTCAGCACCTGTCTCAGGTGGGAGATTTTAAAAGGTCTCTGGCAACTAAATCACAGGGTTCTGCTGACAACTCAAATATGACTTGCTCTGGTGCTCCATGAAGTCAGGAGGATCCACCCAGCAAATAGATTAGTCTGGGAAGGTTGATGCCTCCTTCCCCACCTTGCACCTCTGTCACACCCAGTCACTGATAACCCCGCAGGGCTGTGACCCAGTTGCCTCCAATAAGCAGATACTCCAGTGGGTTGCGCCTGACTGAATCACAAGGAGATCTATGTCTGCTCAGCCAGGCCACTGTTCTCTGCCTCTATCCGGCAGGAGGAGGTGAGGCCTGACATCCTCAGGAGGCTGGGGCTGTTCACTCAGTTCCAGCCCCGCCCCGATTGATGTTACTGGCAGAACAGAACAACTTTGTGGGAATTTGTTTCTATCCCTGCTAAATTCCCCTGCAGAAGGGAAGCTGTTTTGAGTTCCCAGAATCTGTGCCTCAGGCCCTGTCTGTGCTGCTGTATGATCTCAGCTATTTGTATTCGCAGCACGGTTACCTGTCAGATCAGCCTCTGACTGCCCTCCTTTGTTTAAGCTGATGGTCCCCTGGGGGCTGCGTACATCTTAGGCTCAGTAAAGTGGTCCTCTGTGTCAGCCCCGCCCAGGGAATCTCCCAGCTCTGCGCATTTTCTAGTCCCCATGCTCCACCCAGGCCGGTACCACCTCAGGCAAACCCTTTACTCATGGGGCCTGCATTTCCATCCCAGATCTGTTCCGCAGTGGTTGCCACCTGAGAAGATGCCCTGCCTGCTCTGGTTGCCCAGAGAGACAGGGGCTGTGACTTTGGAATATCCAGGGGTGAGCCCTATTGTTGCAAAAAATGGCTGCTGCTCTGTGCCTCAGGCTCCAGCATGATTCCCTCTCAGCTGACCCCATCCTCTCCTCACTCCTGTGCCACAGAATCAGCACTGACCAGCTGCAGTCCAGGCCCTGTCCACACCCCTCGAGAAATCACCCAAGAGTCAGGACTCCTGGGGGACAGGCCTCCAGACCTCACAGTGAGAGTGGAGGGGAGTTCTGGGAGCTCAGAATTGCAGGTAGAGAATATATACAGTTTTACAGTTTTATGCCTGGCAGGAGAGCGCCATGGTACCCTGGTAGGGGAGGTAGTTCCAGTTTTTATTGGGTCTCTCCCATGGAATATAGTGGGAGGACTTTTGAACTCTGCTTGTTTGTTTGTGGGGTACTCCGAGCTGTTGTCATGGGGCAGTGAACTCCTGTCCACTTGGTGATGGATTGGTACCTTTTGTTTGTATCCTTGGGGTCACAGCTCGCCTCAGCAGGGTTGATGTGCATTCTTCAACTTTCTCTCTTGGTGGAGCTCTAATCCACCAGGTTACTTGCTAAATTTCTGTCCTTTAACTCTCCTTCTGGACGGGAGCCTCTGTGGAAAGCTGGCTTTAGTCAGCCATCTTGTATCCCTCTTCCCTGATGGACCTTTTTATGGGACTTTTCCGGCTAAGGATACAGGATGAGTTGGAGGCAGGGATAAGTGAATAAAGAAGACTTTAGAGGGACTCAGAGTAGCGGGCCAGGAGATCCAGATAAGGGTGGCTGCAGTAGGCAAACCAGTACATCACACATGGTCCAGAGTGATCCACAGGCCTCTGAGACACATGTGAGTCTGTGAATCCGAAGGGAAAACCTCCCTTCCCTTCTCCCTGGAACTTCCAGAATAGATCTCTCTTAGTTCTCACCTGGAAGGTGCCCACACCTTGCCAATTCCTCATTCTGCTTTTAAACCCTACTTCCTTCAATCTTTCTGACACTCCCCTATGCCCTGCTCATAAATCTTCAATAGCTCCCTATTGCCACCAAACAATCTTCAAAATTCTCCAACCACACTTTTATCCTCTGCTTCTATTTCTGTCCGACTCATGGCATGTTAGTTCACATTTTCATTCATTCAACAAATATTTATTGAGTACCATCAGTGTGGCAGGCACTAAAAATAAATCACTCCTCTGCCAAGACACAGAATTAATCCTAGGAGGTTTATAGCCATTCTACAATGTTCTTCCAAATAAGCAGCTTAGCTGTATAAAATACAAATAGGCACCACTTATTAAGTACTTACTGTGAGCCAACTATTGTGTTAAATACTCTGCAACTATCTCATTAGATCATCTTCGGATGCCTATAATGGAGATGGCTGGTCTCCTTTGGGACATAAGAAAAATGACAAGTCGTTTGTGTAACAAGAGCGGCAACTCATAGGATTGAACGCAGGTAGTCTGAGTCCAGGACTTGCTCCCCTAACCCTTGTCCTCTAAACGTCCTTGCACTCTAAGTCATGAGGCTGTTGAGTCAAACAAGATAACACAGGATATACTAAAGTGTGCAATAAAACCCATTGAAATTCTCTTTCCGACTCACCTCCTTCTATTCCCAAGTCCACTCACTAAACCCAGGTCACACTGTCCAAGCTGATTCTAGCCTTGGGCGGTTTGTTTTCCTGTTCAATTTACCTAGAACACTCTCCTTCAGCATATCATGGCTTCTCACTATCCATATGTCTGCCCAAAATATCATTCCTGGCATTTCTAGGAGAGAAGCCACTCAGCCACTTCTTCTTTTTTTTTTATTAAATCATAGCTCTGTACATTAATGTGATCATGGGGCACCATACCCTGGTTTCATAGACCGTTTAACACATTTTCATCACACTGGTCAACATAGCCTTCCTGGCATTTTCTTAGTTATTGTGCTAAAACATTTACATTCCACATTTACTAAGTTTCACATATACCCTTGTAAGATGCACTGCAGGTGTAATCCCACCAATCAACCTCCCTCTGCCCACCTCCCCCCTCCCTCCCCTCCCTTTCCCCCTTCCCCCTATTCTTAGGTTGTAACTGGTTATAGCTTTCATGTGAAAGCCATAAATTAGTTTCATAGTAGGGCTGAGTACATTGGGTACTTTTTCTTCCATTCTTGAGATACTTTACTAAGAAGAATATGTTCCAGCTCCATCCATGTAAACATGAAAGAGGTAAAGTCTCCATCTTTCTTTAAGGCTGCATAATATTCCATGTGTACACATACCACAATTTATTAATCCATTCATGGATCGATGGGCACTTGGGCTTTTTCCATGACTTAGCAATTAAGAATAGGGCTGCAATAAACATTCTGGTACAAATATCTTTGTTATAATGTGATTTTTGGTCTTCCGGGTATATGCCTAGTAGAGGAATTATAGGATTGAATGGCAGATCTATTTTTAGATCTCTAAGTGTTCTCCAAACATTTTTCCAAAAGGAATGTATTAATTTGCATTCCCACCAGCAGCGTACAAGTGTTCCCTTTTCTCCACATCCACGCCAACGTCTCTGGTCTTGAGATTTTGTGATATAGGCTAATCTTACTGGAGTTAGATGATATCTCAAAGTAGTTTTGATTTGCATTTCTCTGATGATTAAAGATGATGAGCATTTTTTCATATGTCTGTAGGCCGCGTGACTGTCTTCTACAGAGAAGTTTCTCTTCAAGACCCTTGCCCAGCCTGCGATGGGATCACTTGTTCTTTTCTTGCTAATACATTTGAGTTCTCTGTGGATTCTGGTTATTAAACCTTTGTCAGAGACATAACCTGCAAATATCTTCTCCCATTCTGGGGGCTGTTTGCTTGCTTTACTTACTATGTTCTTGGCTGCGCAGAAGCTTTTTAGTTTGATAAGGTCCCAGTAGTGTATTTTTGAAGCTGCTTCAATTGCCCCAGGGGGTCCTCCTCATAAAATACTTGCCCAGACCGATTTCTTCAAGGGTTTTCCCTGCACTCTCTTCTAGTATTATGCCACTCAGCCACTTCTAAGAAGTAATGCACATCTGCTTCTCTTCAGGGTCTCCTGCCATGTCCTAAGTCTTTTCCTCCTGTCTCCTCCCTTTTCTCTCTTCCTCTCCCTTCCTCCCACCTCCTCTTACCTTTTTAGTCATGCACAAGTACCCATCTCTTCTCCTCCACACTATCCTTCTTAATAAAAATCTGCTCTCATGCAAAAGTTGCTCTATCAGTCCTTTACACCTTAGTGTGAATTGATTGGCTAGGTCAACTTTCCCAGAAATGTCTAAATTTTAAACCCTAGGCTTTATTATAAAATAGTAGCCTTTTCCTTTCTTAAAAGAATTTCATACCAACAGGATTGTTAGTTTTGTGTGTGTGTTTGTGCATAATGTATCAGGGTCAGCAGGTTTTCCCTTTAACCCCAGAAATCATTCAGGCCAACCTCATTTTTTTAATCATTTTTTAATTAATAGATTTATTAATTAATTAGAGAAAGGTACAAAAAATGGTTAATTCAATTGTAATATAAGCATGAACCCATAATGTTTAAGGGAAAAGGTGGTAATATTGTTATCTGTTTATTATTTCTTGATTAAATTATAACTATGTATATTAATGCATTTATGGAGTACAATGTGCTGATTTGATACAATGTGGAATGCTTACATTTAACTGATTAACATAACTACCTCCTTGCTTACTTATTTGTTGTGACGAAAACATTCATACTTTATTCTTAATTGTATAGAAATGTATTGTTGCATTATGCACATTAGGTTGGATAACCCTCCATCCACCTGGCCTCCCCCCTCTCCTTCCCTCTCTTTCCAGGAACACATCTACACTGCTGGTGGGAATGCAAGCTAATATGGCCTTTTTGGAAAGAAGTTTAGAGAATACTCAAGGAACTAAAAGTGTATCTACCATTTGATCCTGCAATCCCCCTACTAGGTATTTACCCAGATGATCGAAAATCATTTTACAACAAAAATATTTGCACCAGAATGTTTACTGCAGCCAAATTCATAATTGACAAGTAATGGAAGCAACCCAAGTGCCCATTGACCCATTAATGGATTAACAAATTGTTGTATTTGTACACTATGGAATACTATGCAGCCATAAATAGATGGAGTCTTCACATCTTTTATGTTTACCTGGATGGAGCTGGAACATATTCTTCTTAGTAAAGTATCTCAAGAATGGAAAAAAAAAAAAAAAAGGAGCTATGGCTAAACATCATCCAGATTTGATCTTTTGCTGCAAGCAGGCTGGTGTTGCCATTGGAAGACTATGTGAAAAATGTGACAGCAAGTGTGTAATCAGTGATTCCTATGTGTGTCCCTGCACCCTTGTGTGCATATATGATGAGTGTAAGTGCTGTGTGCGTCCCTGCACCCTCATGTGCATATGTGATGAGTGTAAGTCCTGTGTGCGTCCCTGCACCCTCGTGTGCATATATGATGAGTGTAAGTCCTGTGTGCGTCCCTCACCCGTGTGCGCATATGTGATGAGTGTAACTATGGCTCTTACCAGGGGTGCTGTGTGATCTGTGGGGGCCCTGGAGTCTCGGATGCCTATTATTGTAAGGAATGCACCATCCAGAAGGAGAGAAATGGCTGCCCCAAAATTGCGAACTTGGGAGCTTTAAGACAGACCTCTTCTACGAATGCAAAAAGTATGGCTTCAAGAAAAGGTGACTGGTGGGTGCCCCCTTCCTCCCCTCATCGAGCTGCTGCAGCTGCCAGGAAAGACGCCCACTACCACCAGCAGAGAAGGAACGGAGCCCCGAGCATTGCCAGAACTGCCTGCTAGTGTCCCCACACCTCAACACCCCTTCTTTCCCCCTCATCCAGACATGTTACGAATGGAAAAGGATTCTTCACAGACCAACCTGGCAGACTATGTAAGGGAAAAATAGATTGTTTTTTCTTGAATTTGGGAAGCAAGGCTCTGTTCTCCACATGGATGTGTTCTCTCTACACCAAGACCTTCTAGAGAGGAATGATATTTCAGCCTTCTCTTTAAAGGACTTGACTATAAAGCACACACAGTGGAAAACACGTTCTGGCAGCAGCTCTGATGGCAACTGTACTTGAGGGGCCTTCAGTGTGTGGTGAGGAGCTACCAGAATGTCAACTGTGAGCGTTTAGGCTTGTGCTGCTTACCAGGGGAGCTCCTTTCATGTTACTTTCCTTCTAAGAAATTTGAAACCCTGTCTGTTGCTATTATGTTAATAAAGTTGGGGCTTATTTTCTGATTTAAAAAAAAATGGAAAAAAAGTATCCAATGTATTCAATACTACTATGAAATCAGCATATAGTTACCTACACATTCATAGGAATGGTAAAACATAACCACAGGCCAACCTCATTAAGCTCAAGTGATTTCAGGGGCTGGGGTGTAGCTGGATGACTGTGGACATTGAAGTCAGGAAGGCTTCAGTCAGAATCTCACTTGTAACATTACTCATATGATCTTAGACTAAGTGACTTCTCTCTGAACCTCAAGATCTCTGTTGTCTTCTCTGTAATGTGAGGATAATTGACTGTCGTAAAGACTATCAGAAGGATTCGATGATGAGTATTAACACACTGTAAGGGATCAGTGGGACTGCAGTGAGTGAAGTCTCCATCAAGGCATTCAGGCCTGACGGACAGGGTGCCTGGGCTCAGAGACACCCGCATACAATCCCCGGGGTTCCCACTGCACATAATTGTTTCCAGAAAAAACTGAGCATGGAATTTTGCAGGAGACCACAAAACATCCGGGAATCCTGGCCACTCTGAAGTCTAAAATGTTCTCCCCCAGAGAATTGTATTCTTGGGATTTAATTGAGGGATTGGAACTGTTCAAAACCTCCCCTTCTTGTCCCTGTAACCAGCAAATGTCACCCTCCATATTGCTCATCTTACAACGTTCTGTGGAGTCTGTCAGTGTCACCCAGCCTGACTAGACACCTGTCCCCTGGAGGAAATCATAATCCCATGACCATAAACACAAAACAAAAGTGGCTTTTATCTAAAGATGAGGAACTGTCCCTCCCAGTCCCTTCAAGAGAGAAGTAAGGTCTCAGGTTAAATAATTACATTGATCTCCATTAATTCATTGATTCATAGATTACTCCATCAATCATCTATTTAGCAAATATTTATTGGGGGATTAGTGTATTTAAGGCACAGGGATGCAAATAAGAGACAGGTCTCCTCCCTCTACCTTCACTGAATAACATTCTAGCAGGGGGATTTAATTGGAAGCTAATCGATTACTTAGTTAAAATTGTGTCATGGATGAAAAGATATAGATGTCTTACAATAGGAGACTTTGCAATCAGGGGTGGACCCAGGAGGGCTTCTGTGAGAAGTGACATTTAAGCTGAGAACTGAACAGTAAGGAATGGTAAACGGCTCCTGGGTGGATGATACGACCAAGCAAATGCCCGAGTGGCGGTGAAGGAGCATGCCTGGACAGAAAGATGGTGGCCTGTGAGATGACACCTGAGCCAAGCCAGTGACCAGACCCTGCGTGGCCTCAGAAGACACACCAAAGAGCTGGGTCCTTGTCCTGGAAGCAGTGAGAAGCCATGTGTGGGTTTTTAGCAGCAGGGACCTGACATGACCCAACCAACCTTGAGAAAGAGAACTCTGTCTGCTCTGGATAATGACTTTTCCCTCCCTTTAACATGCTCCAACAAAAAAAAGAGGCATGGGGGTTGGAGGAGGCTGGATTTTTTTCTGGAGGACTTCCCTTATAAACTGTTTTAAATAGGAATAAGAGGAAGCAAACAAATGATAGCTCTGTCCAGGCAGGCCTTAATTTTTCTAAACAAACAAGGATGGTGAGCAACATTAGGCAAAAGCTTTTCTACCCTTGAGGCTTTGAAAAGAAATGTCTGTTTTTCCTCCTGGGAGGTGCAGGGACCAGTGTGTGCTATGCAAATAGATGCCACGCCACATGCAAAAGGTAACTTGCTGGGCTGATTGGTCAAGGACAAAGGTTCTCGGGTCCCCTTGGGGCTGCCTGTATTTGACAGCATCTGACCTCTCCCCTCTCTCTACTAGTTGGTCTGTTATTCCATCAGTCCAGCCACTGTCCACGTGGACACCGAGTCATGATTGGGAAGCTTCCCCAAATGAACCCTTGCTCAAGAAAGGTTGCTGCAATTAACAACCCTCTTGGGAGTCTTTGTGATTCTTCTGATCATGCTCAGAAGAAAGAAAGTGATTTCCCAAGACTGTGGAATTACAATCCAAACATCCCAGGATGTTTGGCTCACAAAGCCTCCATCTGCTGGTCACAAAGTTACAGAACTTAAGCGGCATTTCATAGTTCTCTTTATAGAGATTATTCATGTCCTTTGTTAGGTAAATTCTAGGTGTATATTTAAAAAAACAAAATCACTTTACAACCACAATATTTGCACCAGATTGTTTATTGTAGCTCAATTCATAATTGCCAAGTCATGGAAGAAGCCCAAGTGCCCATCAACCCATGAATGGATTAATAAATTGTGGTATATTTATACCATGGAATATTATAAAGTCTTAAAAAAGATGGATACTTTACCTCTTTCATGTTTACATGGATGGAGCTGGAACACATTCCTCTTAGTAAAGTATCTCAAGAATAGAAGAAAAAGTATCCAATGTACTCAGTACTATTATGAAACCAATTTATAATCACCCGCACTTCCACGTGAAAGATGAAACACAACTGTAGCCCATGATGAAGGAGGGAAGAGGAGGGGGCTGGGAGAGGAGGGAGGAGGTTGGATGCAGGGAGGGCAAATGGTGGGACCACACCTATGGTGCATATTGCAAGGGTACATGTCGAATGTATTAAATGTAGAGTATAAATGTCTTAACACAATAATATTAAGTGAGTAAGGTAAAAGCTACTGACTTAATAAAAAAATAAGGAAAAAAAGAACTTAGGCAGCATCCCAGAGTTTTCTCCCGTCTACAAATGGTGTGGTGGTCTATCACCAGCACTTAAAGTGGGTGAGATCTGTTGTCTGATGTGATATCATGGTTTATAAGATACACACACACACTTACATTGGATCTCCATCCCATTTCTTGGCACAGAACTCCTAAAGTGTCTTTTGTATGTTAATGAGATGATGACTGATGCTGAGAGTTGGTTACCCTCAAGGCTAATACATGAGTTGGGACATTTTACTCGACCCCACAACTTCTGGGGAAGAAACAGTTACTGAAGGGTGAGTTGACCACCCATGGCCAATGATTTAATCAGTCATGCCCACGTAATGAAGCCTCCATAAAAATTCAAACAGAAAGGCTAGATACAATGGCTCACTCACACCTGTAATCCTGGCACTTTGGAAGGCCAACAGAGAGGAGATCACTTCAGACCAGGAGTTCAAGACCAGCCTGGGCAACAGTGAGACTCCATGTCTACCAAAATTAGAAAAATTAGCCAAGCATGGTGGTGTGCACTTGTAGTCCTACTTGGGAGGCTGAGGCAGGAGGATTGCTTGAGTCCTAGAATTTGAGGTTGCAGTGAGCTGTGATGCCACAGTACTCTAGCCAGGGTGACAAAGCAAGACCCTATCTCAAAAAAAAAAAAAAATCCAAAACCCTATGGTCAGAGACTTTGCAGATAGCTGAACACATGGAAGGTCCAGGAGGTTGGCAAGCCCAAGAGAGCATGGAAGCTCTGCACCCCTTCCCACAAACCTTCTCCTAGCATCTCTTGACTCTGGCTATTTTTCTATATCCTTTGTAATGTATTTTATGACAGACCAGCAAATGTAATTAAAGTGTTTCCCTGAGTTCTGTGAGTTGCTCTAGCAGATTAATCAACCCAAGTGTCATGTGCATATATCTACTATATAGTGGCTCAGGGAGCTTAGACTGTGGCTTGACTTTTCATACTCCCTGGTACTTTGTTCAGGGAGCAAGAACAATAATAGATTTGTCAAAGAATTTACTGATATAATGCAGAGAACTGTGGTTTATGCTAAAATAAAAAATATGAACAAAATCAACCTTGGCAAGGAGGCAGAGTGAACGGAGCTCTCCTGCCATGCTGTGGGTGTAAATTGGTTTGAGCATTTTGGAAAATTGTCTGGCAATATCTAGTGGCACCAGGGACCAGTTTCATGGAAGACTATTTTTCCATGGACTAGAGGATGGGAAGGCAATAAGATTCTCATAAATAGCCTGTGACCTGGATGCCTCACATGCACAGTTTACGGTAGGGTTCAAGCACCTGTGACAATCTAATGCTGCCCCTGATGTGACAGGGGGTGGAGCTCAAGCAGGGATGTAACAGGGAGTGGCTGTAAACACAGATGAAGCTTCCGCACCTGCTGCTCACCGCCTACTGTGCTGGCCAGTTCTAACAGGCCATGGACCAGGATCAGTCTGTGGCCCAGGGGTTGTAGACCATAGCACTGAAGCCAAATACATGTTTACAATATGGCCAAGGAACTTTAACTCTAGATATAGCAGATATGAGTACTTAAGTAGACAAAACAAAACAAAAAAACTGTACATGAAATCCTCAGCAGCTTCATTCTCAGCCAAAACAGGAACAACCCAAATACCCATCAACAAACAAATGGTGAAACTCTGACATGTTCGCACAGCTCAGTACTACACAGCAATGAAAAAGCACAAGCCACCACAGCTTGCGGCAATGTGGATAAATCACATAGATGTAGTGATGTGTTAAGGGAGCCAGACAGGACAGGGTCTGTGCTGTAAGAGACCACTCCTATAAAAGTGGAAAACAGGCAAAACTAATGGATGCTGAGAGCGATCAGAATAGTGGTTACTTGGGTGGGTATTGACTGGGAGGGGAGAGGAGTGAGTGTCCTGGGGGCTGGAAATGTTTTATATCTTGAGCTAGCTGCAATTCCGTAGGCACATACATATCATCGAACTATGCACTTATTGGGTAATACTGAAATATATATTTTTAAATAATAAAATAAAAACAAATTACTTTGTTTTAAGACTCAGTTCCAACCCCCAACCCTTCTTGGCTATCAGGCAGCAGGCTACCTTGATGGCATTAGGATAGAGGGCAGCCATCTTTTCCCCAGCCGAAGGTCTCTTCTCTGCGGTGATATTAACCACTGAGGCAACTCGGATATGCAACTATAAGATTTATTATCTGCACAAATGTGATCAGAGGCAGATGGACATGCACACCCAGTGTCCTGCCTGGCATTCTCAAATGCAAAACAAAAAGCCTCTCGTTTCTCCCTTCCCTTCCCTCCCCTCCCCTCCCCTCCCCTCCCCTTCCCTTCCCTTCCCTTCCCTTCCCTTCATGTAGGATCTTACCCATAGCATTCCACCTGGGACCCTATGAAGTCTACACATCTGGTTCTTCTCATTCTTTTGTGATGACCACACTGGGTAGATTTGGAGGCCTGGGTCCCCATGTTTAGAACCTGAGCAGTCCTTCTAGTGCAAACTCTATTTATTACTGGTCATTTTCCAGTCCTGTACAAACTATGTCATGTTCTGCGACCACAACAGTGTGAATGGCAGGTGTTCCCTTCCACCTGCTTCCATGCTACTTCTCTGCCAGCTGGTGTTAAAATGACCCAGCTTCCATGAGACTTTCTCTGGGAGGGACTTGGCAGGGGGCTTCTTCCCTTCACTTAGATCCATCTACTCATTTCTGCTATATTATTAGACCTCTTCCACTTTCTCTTTTACTCTCGGTTGCTCAGCACACTGTAAACACACTGTAACACTCCGTAAATGTGAGCAATTACCACTCCTTAGCAAACTGAGCATGGCAGGCACTGGAAATGGGATCCCCACAGTACAACAGAAATAATCCAAGCAGACCTACCGCACCTGGCTCAGCTTGCCCTCAATCCACTCTGATACCCTCTACTCAGACACAAGGTATAACAAGCAACTTTATGATGATTAAAATCAATTTAGCTCCCTTCTGAGACCTCTGGACTGCAAGAGAGAAGCATTAGATTAATTTTGGGTTTTTTTCCCCACTGAGACTCAATACCAATTAATAGGTCATGACATACATTTGCAGGATGCAAGCAGCATTTTTAAATAATTAAGTAAAACAGAGGGTCATAAAAATCATCAGAGTGAGTCTACACATTAGTAAGGTTTAAGTATTGTTAAAGGAAACATTTGTTTCAGGGGTCTGCTTTGTAAAAATGTCCTTACTGTGGCAATGATCAAAGATTTTGAGAATCCCTACACCAGATAATGTATCCACAACCTTTCTGGCCACCGCAGAGGTAAATTAATAAGTTGATTTCATCCAAGTGAACTGTAGAACTGAGTCTCTAAAACAAAGGTCAGCCCCTGATCCATAGTGGCTCTGAACAAGATACGCCCACTCCATGAGAAGCCCTGCCTACAACAGCTTAAGAATTAGCCTCCCTCTGAACATTTTCATGTAGAAATGGAAATTGCAACTGCAATGATGAATGCAAATTGTTTAAGGCGAAGACATTCCTGGACCTCTTCAGTAGATGTTAACTAAAGCACGTTAGAAAACAGGCTTTGAGAGCATGGCCTTTTAAGAGACGGGTCACTCATAATAGGCTACTTTAAAAGCCAAAAAATGAGCGCTGTGTGATGTGGGGCAAAGCATTTAACCTCTTTGGACTTCCACTTTTTCAACTATAAAACAAAGAGTAAGTAAGGCTAGGAGAGGACAGGGGAGAGGCAAGAGGCAAGCTTTGCTTTCTTTTTTTTTTTTTCCTATCATTAACATTTTAGTTAAATTCTGTTGTTGTTGTTTTTTTTTCCTAAGCATTTGGGTTGGCATTTGGGATTGAAACATATAAGAAATGCTTGTCATGTCACTCAACATGACATATTTTAAAGTTTCTTATGAACATAACTCATTATACATATAATATATGATCACAGAAAAAATTAGAAAATATAAATTTTTTAAAGTCAATCATCCTGCCACCTAGATATAAACATTCTTTTTTCCTTTAATTTTTTTTAATTTCAGATTAATATAAGGGTACATATGATTAGGTTACATTGTTTGCATTTGTTTTCTTTTTGTATTGCTTAATTTACCTTAAGGAGGCAAAGTTAACATTAAAAAAATAGGGTTGGGACTTGGCGCCCTGGCTCAGTGGTTAGGGCACCGGACACATACATTGATGCTGGCGGGTTCGAACCCAGCCCAGGCCTGCTAAAACAAGGACAACAATAACAACAACAAAATAGCCAGGCTTTATGGTGGCGCCTGTAGTCCCAGCTGTTTAGGAGGCTGAGGCAAGATGATCAGTTAGGTGATCAAGTTAGGCCCAAGAGTTTGAGGTTGCTGTGAACTGTGACGCCAGAGCACTCTACCAAGGGTGACATACTGAGACTCTGTCTCAAAAAAAAAAAAAAAAAAAGAAAAAAGAAAATAGCATTGGACCACAAGTATCTTTTCTATACAATGTATAGACATTTCTATACAATGTCTTTTCTCATTAGTATAAATACCTAGTATTGGGATTACAGGGTCAAATGGGGGGTCTACTTCTTGTTCTTTGAGGTACCTCCACATGACTTTCCACAGAGGTTGTACTGCTTTGCAGTCCCACCACTGTGAATGATTGATTGTTCTCTCTCTTCACATACATGACAGCATCTGTATTCCATGGAGCACTTAGTGATCTAGTTTCTTTTAGAACAACCTAGATGGAACTGGAGGTCACGCTTCTAAGTAAAGAATCACAAGGACGGAAAACAAACCCCACAGGCCCTCAATACTAAATTGGAACTAGTTAATAAACACTTTTGTGCTCATATGGAAATCAAACTCACTAGAAATCAAGTAGGCAGGAGTGGGAGGCGAGGACTGAGTAAATTCACACCTAAGTGATACAAGCATATATTCTGGATGAAGGGCACACACATGACTTGACTTAAAATGAAAAAAAGCAAATGATATAATGAAATTGTGTATACCCCTGTAGTATTCTGAAATAAAAATAATAAAATGATAAAAAAATAAAATTTTTCTTTTTATCCTAAAAACAAAAAATAAGGTTGGGGCTAGATCGTGATTTTTCTTTCTTTTTTTTTTTTATTAAATCATAACTGTATACATTGATATGATCATGGGGTATCATACACTTGCTTCATAAACCATTTGACACATTTTTATCACAGTGGTTAACATAGCCTTTCCGGCGTTATCTCAGTTACTGTGCCAAAACATTTACATTCTACCTTTACCAAGTTTCGCAAATACCCCTGTAAGATGCACCACAGGTGTGATCCCACCGATCCCCCTCCTTCTACCCACCCCCCTCCCTTTCCCACTTCCCCCTATTGTTAAATTGTAGCTGGGTTATAGCTTTCATGTGAGAGTCCCAAATTAGTTTCATAGTAGGGCTGTGTACGTTGGGTACTTTTTCTTCCATTCTTGAGATACTTTACTAAGAAGAATATGTTCCAGCTCCATCCATGTAAACATGAAAGAGGTAAAGTCTCCATCTTTCTTTAAGGCTGCATAGTATTCCATGGTGTACATATACCACAATTTATTAATCCATTCGTGGATCGATGGGCACTTGGGCTTTTTCCATGACTTAGAAATTATGAATTGGGCTGCAATAAACATTCTGGTACAAATATCTTTGTTATGACGTGATTTTTGGTCTTCTGGGTATATGCCCAGCAGAGGAATTACAGGATTGAATGGCAGATCTATTTTTAGATCTCTGAGTGTTCTCCATATATCTTTCCAAAAGGAATGTATTAATTTGCATTCCCACCAGCAGTGCAGAAGTGTTCCCTTTTCTCCGCATCCACGCCAACATCTCTGGTCTTGAGATTTTGTGATATAGGCTAGTCTCAGTGGAGTTAGATGATATCTCAAAGTAGTTTTGATTTGCATTTCTCTGATGATTAAAGATGATGAGCATTTTTTCATATGTCTGAAGGCCGTGCACCTGTCTTCTTCAGAGAAGTTTCTCTTCAAATCCCTTGCCCAGCCTGCAATGGGATCCCTTGTTTTTTTCTTGCTGATGCGTTTGAGTTCTCTGTGGATTCTGGTTACTAAACCTTTGTCAGAGATATACCCTGCAAATATCTTCTCCCATTCTGAGGGCTGTTTGCTTGCTTTACTTACAGTGTTCTTAGCTGTGCAGAAGCTTTTTAGTTTGATCACGTCCCAGTAGTGTATTTTTGAAGCTGCTTCAATTGCCCGGGGGGTTCTCCTCATGAAATACTCACCCAGACCAATTTCTTCAAGGGTTTTCCCTGCATTCTCCTCTAGTATTTTTATAGTTTCATGTCTTAAGTTTAAATCTTTAATCCAATGAGAGTCTATCTTAGTTAATGGTGAAAGGTGTGGGTCCAATTTCAGTCTTCTGCAGGTTGCCAGCCAGTTCACCCAGCACCATTTGTTAAATAGGGAATCTTTTCCCCACTGAATGTTTTTAATTGGCTTGTCAAAAATCAAATAGCGGTAAGTAGCTGGATTCATCTCTTGGTTCTCTATTCTGTTCCAGATATCTACTTCTCTGTTTTTGTGCCAATACCATGCTGTTTTGATCACTATTGATTTGTAGTAAAGTCTGAGGTCTGGTAGTGTGATTCCTCCTGTTTTGTTTTTATTTCTGAGTAATGTCTTGGCTATTCGAGGTTTTTTCTGATTCCATATAAAATGAAGTATTGTTTTTTCAAGATCTTTAAAATATGACAGTGGAACTTTAATAGGGAGTACATTGAAATTATATATTGCTTTGGGTAGTATGGACATTTTGACAATGTTGATTCTTCCCAGCCATGAGCATGGTATGTTTTTCCATTTGTTAACATTTTCAGCTATTTCTTTTCTTAGAGTTTCATAGTTCTCTTTGTAGAGATCTTTCACGTCTTTTGTTAGGTAAATTCCCAAATATTTCATCTCTTTGGCACTACTGTGAATGGGATACAGTCCTTAAATGCTTTTTCAACTTGACTATTGTTGGTGTATATAAAGGCTACCAATTTATGAATGTTGATTTTGTAACCCTGAGATGCTGCTGTATTCCTTGATCACTTCTAGGAGTTTTGTAGTAGAGTCTCTAATGTTTTCCAGATACACAATCATATCATCTGCGAAGAGCAGAAGTTTGATCTTTTCTGACCCTATATGGATACCCTTGATCGCCTTTTCTTCCCTAATTGCAGTGGCTAAAACTTCCATTACAATGTTAAAAAGCAATGGAGACAATGGGCAGCCTGGTCTGGTTCCTGATCTGAGTGGAAATGATTCCAATTTAACTCTATTCACTATGATATTTGCTGTGGGTTTGCTGTAGATGGCCTCTATCAGTTTAAGAAAAGTCCCTTCTAGACCAATTTTCTTGAGTGTTCTGATCATGAAGGATGCTGGATATTATCAAAAGCTTTTTCTGCATCGATTGAGAGAATCATATGGTTTTTGCTTTTAATTTGTTTATGTGCTGGATTGCATTTATAGATTTATGGATATTGAACCAGCCTTGAGACCCTGGGATAAAACCAACTTGGTCATGGTGTATAATTTGTTTGATGTGTTGCTGGATTCTGTTTGTTAGGATCTTGTTGAATATTTTTGCATCTCTATTCATTAGTGATATTGGTCTATAATTTTCTTT